>NC_133336.1:103470857-103788357 GCF_042186555.1 Aquarana catesbeiana | reverse complement strand
ATTGCGTGCACTCGTGGAATGGCGACAAACTACGGTACTTAAAAATCTCCATAGGCGACGTTCAAAAATGTTTAACGGTTACCTGTTTAGAGTTACAGAGGAGGTCTTTTGCTAACGCCAGGTGGAGGGATGGAGCCAGGGGGACAGAAGAGGGGGGTGCAGCCAGATGGTGGGATGGAGCCAGGTGGACAGGAGAGGGGGTGCAGCCAGGTGGAGGGAGGATGGAGCCAGGGGGACAGGAGAGGGGGGTGCAGCCGGGTGGAGGGAGGATGGAGCCAGGTGGACTGGGAAGGGGTTGCAGCCAGGTGGAGGGAGGATGGAGCCAGGTGGACTGGAGAGGGGGTTCAGGCAGGTGGGGGGATGGAGCTAGGTGGACTGGAGAAGGTAGGTGCAGCCAGGTGGAGGGAGGATGGAGCCATGTGGACTGGAAAGGGGGTGCAGCCAGGTGGAGGGAGGATTGAGCCAGGTGGCCTAGAGAGGGGGGTGCAGCCAGGTTGAGGGAGGATGGAGCCAGATGGACTAGAGAGAGGGGTGCAGCCAAGTGGAGGGAGAATGGAGCCAGGTGGACAGGAGAGGGGGTGCAGCCTGGTGGAGGGATGGAGCCAGGTGGACTGGAGAGGGGGGTGGAGTCAGGTGGAGGTAAGGAGCCAGGTGGACAGGAGAGGGGGTGCAGCCAGGTGGAGGTTTGATGGAGCCAGGTGGACTGGAGAGGGGGTGCAGCCAGGTGGAGGGAGGATGGAGCCAGGTGGACTGGAGAGGGGGGTGCAGCCAGGTGGAGGAAGGATGGAGCCAGGTGGACTGGAGAGGAGGGTACAGCCAGGGGGGGTGAAGCCAGGTGGACTGGAGAGGGGGGTGCAGTCAGGTGGAGGGATGGAGCCAGGTGGACAGGAGAGAGGGGTACAGCCAGGTAGAGGGATGGAGCCAGGTGGACAGGAGAGGGGGGTGCAGCCAGGTGGGGGAGGATGGAACCAGGTGGACTGGAGAGGGGGTGCAGCCATGTGGAGGAAGGATGGAGCCAGGTGGACTGGAGAGGAGGGTGCAGCCGGGGGGTGGAGCAAGGTGGACTGGAGAGCAGGGTGCAGCCAGGTGGAGGGAGGATGGAGCCAGGTGGAATTAAGAGGGGGTGCAGCGATTTGGGAGGTGGATAAAGCCAGATGGACTGGAGAGGAGGTGCAGCCAGGTGGGGGGAGGATGGAGCCAGGTGGACAGGAGAGGGGGTGCAGCCATGTGGAGGGATGCAGCCAGATGGACAGGAGAGGGGGGTGCAGCCAGTGGAGGGATGGAACCAGGTGGACAGGAGAGGGGGTGCAGCCAGGTGGAGGGAGGATGGAGCCAGGTGGCCTGGAGAGGGGGGTGCAGCCAGGTTGAGGGAGGATGGAGCCAGATGGACTAGAGAGAGGGGTGCAGCCAAGTGGAGGGAGAATGGAGCCAGGTGGACAGGAGAGGGGGTGCAGCCTGGTGGAGGGATGGAGCCAGGTGGACTGGAGAGGGGGGTGGAGTCAGGTGGAGGTAAGGAGCCAGGTGGACAGGAGAGGGGGTGCAGCCAGGTGGAGGTTTGATGGAGCCAGGTGGACTGGAGAGGGGGGTGCAGTCAGGTGGAGGGAGGATGGAGCCAGGTGGACTGGAGAGGGGGGTGCAGCCAGGTGGAGGAAGGATGGAGCCAGGTGGACTGGAGAGGAGGGTACAGCCAGGGGGGGTGAAGCCAGGTGGACTGGAGAGGGGGGTGCAGTCAGGTGGAGGGATGGAGCCAGGTGGACAGGAGAGAGGGGTACAGCCAGGTAGAGGGATGGAGCCAGGGGGGTGCAGCCAGGTGGGGGAGGATGGAACCAGGTGGACTGGAGAGGGGGTGCAGCCATGTGAAGGAAGGATGGAGCCAGGTGGACTGGAGAGGAGGGTGCAGCCGGGGGGTGGAGCAAGGTGGACTGGAGAGCAGGGTGCAGCCAGGTGGAGGGAGGATGGAGCCAGGTGGAATTAAGAGGGGGTGCAGCGATTTGGGAGGTGGATAAAGCCAGATGGACTGGAGAGGAGGTGCAGCCAGGTGGGGGGAGGATGGAGCCAGGTGGACAGGAGAGGGGGTGCAGCCATGTGGAGGGATGCAGCCAGATGGACAGGAGAGGGGGGTGCAGCCAGTGGAGGGATGGAACCAGGTGCACAGGAGAGGGGGTGCAGCCAGGTGGAGGGAGGATGGAGCCAGGTGGACTGGAGTGGGGGGTGCAGCCAAGTGAAGGGAGAATGGAGCCAGGTGGGCAGGAGAGGGGGTTACAGCCTGGTGGAGGGATGGAGCCAGGTGGACTGGAGAGGGGGTGCAGCCAGGTGGAGGGACGAAGGAGCCAGGTGGACTGAAGAGGGGGTTCAGTCAGGTGGGGGGAGGATGGAGCTAGGTGGACTGGAGAGTGTAGGTGCAGCCAGGTGGAGGGAGGATGGAGCCATGTGGACTGGAGAGGGGGTGCAGCCAGGTGGAGGGAGGATGGAGCCAGGTGGACTGGAGAGGGGGTGCAGCCAGGTGGAGGGAGGATGGAGCCAGATGGACTGGAGAGGGGGTGCAGCCAAGTGGAGGGAGAATGGAGCCAGGTGGACAGGAGAGGGGGTACAGCCTGGTGGAGGGATGGAGCCAGGTGGACTGGAGAGAGGGGTGCAGTTAGGTGGAGGTATGGAGCCAGGTGGACAGGAGAGGGGGGTGCAGCCAAGTAGAGGGATGGAGCCAGGTGGACAGGAGGGAGGGTGCAGCCAAGTGGAGGAAGGATGGAGCCAGGGTTCAGCCAGGGGGGATGGAGCCAGGGGGACTGGAGAGGGGGGGGCAGGCAGGTGGAGGATGGAGCCAGGTGGACAGGAGAGAGGGGTACAGCCAGGTAGAGGGATGGAGCTAGGTGGACAGGAGAGGGGGTGCAGCCAGGTGGGGGAGGATGGAGCCAGGTGGACTGGAGAGGGGTTGCAGCCAGGTAAAGGAAGTATGGAGCCAGGTGGACTGGAGAGGAGGGTGAGCCAGGGGGGATGGAGCCAGGTGGACTGGAGAGCCGGGTGCAGCCAGGTGGAGGGAGGATGGAGCCAGGTGGACTGGAGAGAGGGGTGCAGCCAGGTAGAGGGATGGAGCTAGGTGGACAGGAGAGGGGGTGCAGCCAGGTGGGGGGAGGATGGAGCCAGGTGGACTGGAGAGGGGTTGCAGCCAGGTAAAGGAAGGATGGAGCCAGGTGGACTGGAGAGGAGGGTGAGCCAGGGGGGATGGAGCCAGGTGGACTGGAGAGCCGGGTGCAGCCAGGTGGAGGGAGGATGGAGCCAGGTGGACTGGAGAGGAGGGTGCAGCCAGGGGGGATGGAGCCAGGTGGACTGGAGAGGGGGGTGCAGCCAGGTGGGGGAGGATGGAGCCAGGTGGAATTAAGAGGGGGTGCAGCTATTTGGGGGGGTGGGTGAAGCCAGGTGGACTAGAGAGGAGGTGCAGCCAGGTGGGGGAAGATGGAGCCAGGTGGACAGGAGAGGGGATGCAGCCAGGTGGAGGGATGGAGCCAGATGGACAGGAGAGGGGGGTGCAGCCAGTTGGAGGGATGGAGCCAGGTGGACAGGAGAGGGGGTGCAGCCAGGTGGAGGAAAGATGGAGCCAGGTGGACTGGAGAGGGGGTGCAGCCAGCTGGAGGGAGGATGGATCCAGGTGGACTAGAGAAGAGGGGGGACCAGGTGGCGGGAGGATGGAGCCAGGTGCACTGGAGAGGGGGGTGCAGCCAGGTGGAGGGAGGATGGAGCCAGTTGACCTGGAGAGGGGGGTGCAGCCCAGTGGAGGGAGGATGGAGCCAGGTGGACAGGAGAGGGGGTGCAGCCAGGTGGAGGTTGGATGGAGCCAGGTGGACTGGAGAGGGGGGTGCAGCCAGGTGGAGGGAGGATGGAGCCAGGTCGACTGGAGAGGGGGGTGCAACCAGCTGGAGGGAGGATGGATCCAGATGGACTGGAGAAGGGGGTGCAGCCAGGTGGAGCGAGGATGGAGCCAGGTGCAGTGGAGAGGGGGTGCAGCCAGGTGGAGGGAGGATGGAGCCAGGTTGACAGGAGAGGGGGCTGCAGCCAGGTGGAGGGAGGATGGAGCAAATTGACCTGGAGAGGGGGGTGCAGCCCGGTGGAGGGAGGATGGAGCCAGGTGGACTGGAGAGGGGGCTGCAGCCAGGTGGAGGGAGGAAGGAGCCAGGTGGACAGGAGAGGGGGTGCAGCCAGATGGAGGGAGGATGGAGCCGGGTGGCCTGGAGAGGGGATGCAGCCAGGTGGAGGGAGGATGGAGCCAGGTGGACTGGAGATGGGGGTGCAGCCAGGTGGAGGGGGATGAAGCCAGGTGGACTGGAGGGGGGGTGCAGCCAGGTAGAGGGAGGATGGAGCCCATTGGACTGGAGAGGGGGTGCAGCCAGGTGGGGAGTCATACACCAGTGATAATGTCTGGTCCTCCTACGGTCCACCAGCGCTCCCCTCCACCACCCGACAAGTTCTTACCACCCGCTCTGCTCCTCCAATGGCTGCATATCGCCCAGGAAGGGAGACAGGCAGAGAGCTGACAGGGCTGCACGGTCGCCCCTGGCTCCGGGGGGTCTGCCTGCTCCTTCTCCCTGCCCAGCGACTCTGCACCAGCAGCCAGCCAGATGGGGTTGCGGAGGCTGCCTACATTCAGCACCGCACCAACCACCACCCACCAGGGGGGAACCGATCCTCTGGAGGGGACCCAGCGGCTGTGGCTGCACCCCTAGGCAGCAGTGCGCCCTAGGCAGCTGCCTAGTTTGCCTAGCAGGAGCGCCGCCCCTGGGTACAACCACTTCAACCAAATGAAGTACAGGTACCTGATTTGGTGTGAAGTCGTTCAAGTGATACTAAACATACAGTATTTCATTGCCATTATCTGTATGTCTATTTATGCATAAAGATCATGTCACTGTATTTAATTTAATATAAAAATAATCATCCAAGTACCTTATTTAATCATTGCTGATCAAAGGTCACATGACGTTTCCCAGGTCTTTCCTATCCTCAGCGAAAGTTCTGCTGATGTATGAATCTGTGTCTGCACAGCGTTGATCTGTGCTGTGCTGGTCACATGATATAAAAAAAAGGCTTTTTATAGAATAGAGAATTAAAAAAAAGAAACAGGAGCAAAGTGTTTTAAAGTGTCATACAAATCTATATCTAAAAGTAAATGTTTATTATTTTTGTTGCATTAACTTGGTGTAGGTGGAGTTTAAGTTGACTGACAATAGCTTTCACTTTGATCACAACGTGAGAAGATCTGGAGGTGATTCTGCCAATAACAGGCTTTGTCACGCCCCTCCAGCCTGAGTCTATGGTGTGTATATGCTGGGAGTAACAGGAAGGTAAAGCCTCCATCAATCACCATCTTATATCCCACCCCCATAGTATTTAGCAATATGAGAACATGGAGGAGAAGGGGGAAGGAGGGGGAAGTATCATTTACCACTGTGTATACACCCACATGGGTAACTCTATAGTCACATGGGCTGCACAGATAAGAAAAGGGAGCAAATGAACAGCTTAGAAGTGAACTGAAACTGGAGCATGTTCAGTAGATGTCAATAGCTGGTTTACACAATCTCAGGCTACAGAAAAGAAGGGAGGGACAGTGAACAGCAGGCTCAACCAGGGTGTTTTGCAGTCTACAGAAAACAAATGCTCTAGGAAATAAGTATGAGCACAATGTAATATAGCATGTATTGTCAATTTTTGATGATTTGGGTTTAATGACACTTTTATATCAACTGCTCAAGCCCTGAAGCGAGCAGTTGAAACATTTTCACCTGAAACCCATTGGCTGCATTTGATGCTATTAACCATTACATGTTTCAAAAAGACCTTTCTTGCAAGTTTTTTGATAAGCCTTCAAAACTGATTGGCCTGGGTTACATGCCTTTCTAAAGAAGCTAATAAAATAGCCCTCTTACATAGTTACATAGTAGGTGAGGTTGAAAAAAGACACATCAAGTCCAACCTGTGTGTGTGTTTTTATGTCAGTATTACATTGTATATTCCTGTATGTTGTGGTCTTCAGGTGCCTATCTAATAGTTTTTTGAAATTATCGATGCTCCCTGCTGAAACCACTGGCTGTGGAAAAGAATTCCATATCTTTACCACTCTTACAGTAAAGAACCCTCTATGCAGTCTAAGGTTAAACTGCTTCTCTTCTAATTTTAGTGAATGCCCGCGTGTCTTTTTAAATTCCCGTTTGTGGAAAAGTTTTATCCCTATTGTGGGGTCACCAGTATGGTATTTGTACATTGAAATCATATCCCCTCTCAAGTGTCTCTTCTACAGAGAGAATAAGTTCAGTGCTCGTAACCTTTCCTCATAACTAAGGCCCTACAGTCCCTTTATTAGCTTTGTTGCCCTTTTCTGTACTCTCTCTATTTCCAGCACATCCTTGCTGAGGACTGGTGCCCAGAACTGGAGGGCGTACTCCAGGTGCGGAGAATTATCATTTTATTTCTGAAGTTAATACCTTTTTTAATGCATGCCAATATTTTGTTTGCTTTGCTTGCAGCAGCTTGGCATTGCATGTCACCTCTGAACCTATCATCTACTAGGACCCCCGGATCCTTCTCTATCCTAGATTCCCCCAGAGGTTCTTCCCCTAGTTAGTAGATTGCATTCATATTTTTTCCTCCCAAATGCATTATTTTACATTTTTCTACACTAAACCTCATTTGCCATGTAGTTGCCCACCACATTAATGTGTTCAGATCTTCTATTAAGGTTTTCACATCCTGCGGAGAAATTATTGTTTGTCTTAGCTTTGTATCGTCCGCAAATACTGAGATTGGGTTGTTTATCCCATCCTCCAGATCATTTATGAATAAATTAAATAGGATTGATCCCAGGACAGAACCCTGGGGGACTCTGCTTTCCACCCCGGACCATACTGAGAACTCCCAGTTTTCAATCCATGTACTCACCCTATGGTCCATGCCGACAGACCTTAGTTTGATCAGTAAGCGTTTATGGGGAACTGTATCAAATGCCTTTGCAAAATCCAGATACACCACGTATACGGGCCTTCCGTTATCTAGATGGCAGCTCACCTCCTCAAAGAAGGTTAATAGATTCTTCATGAATCCATATTGATTACTGCTAATGATACCATTTTCACTACTAAAATCTTGTATATAGTCCCTTATCATTCCCTCCAAGAGCTTGCATACTATTGATGTTAGGCTAACTGGTCTGTAATTCCCTGGGATGTATATTGGCACTTTTTTTGAATAATGGTGCTACATTGGCTTTTCTCCAATCAGCTGGTATAAATTCCAGTCAGTTGACTGTTCGTAAAAATTAGGAACCCTCGGGTGCAAGCCATCTGGTCCCAGTGACTTATTAATGTTACGTTTTTCAAGTCTATTTCTAATTCTATCCTCTGTTAGCCATGAGGTTGCTTCCTGTGACGTGTCATGAGGATAAACATTGCAGTTTTGGTTAATGAAGCTCCCCATTTCCCTTGTGAAGACTGAGGAGAAGAATAAATTCAATACCTTCGCCATCTCTCCAGCCTTAGTAACCAGATTCCCTTCATCATTCGTTATGGGACCAATATGATCTGACCTCCCTTTCTTACTATTTATATACTTAAAAAATTTCTTGGGATTTTTTTAATCTCCTCCGCTATGTGTCTTTCATGTTCTATCTTAGCCGCCCTGATTGCACCCTTACATTTCTTGTATTTCTTTCGGAGTCGGAAAGCTGCTGATGATCCCTCAGCCTTGTATTTTTTGAAGGCCTTCTCCTTTGCATTTTTACATTGGAGTTAAGCCACCCAGGACTTTTATTAGCTCTTTTAAATGTATTTCCCATTGGGATGTACTGGCTAATACCCTTGTTTAATATGCTCTTAGATACCCATTTTTCGTCCATGTTCTTTGTTCCTAAAGCCTCGTACACACGATCGTATTTTCCGACGGGAATTGTGTGATGACAGAAATATATAAAAGCCTCATGCATGTGTCCTGCTTCTTAATATAGGGGGTCAACAATGCCAAGAGTTGGTGAAAGCAGGGGTCCGTCATCTGGAAATAATTTTGAAAATCATCCGAATTATTCTCCTGGAGCTCCCGCAGCAAAGGCATATGATATAATTGGTCACGATTAATAAAGTAACCAATTTTTGGTCCAAGAAATCCTCCTCCTCCTCTTCCTGGACTGGACTTAGGTTAAAGCAATAACTCCAAGGCCAATAATAAATAACACGTTATCTATTCCGATGCCGCAATATGTCTGGTTGAACGGTCGTTCAGAAACGAACTGAAAATCGCAAAATGAAAATCGCAAAATGAAAAGTGCAAATCAACACAACACACCAAACTTCTACTAACACGAAATTAGCAGAAGGATCCCAAAGGGTGGCGCCTGACAATTGAACTTCCTCTTTATCGGTTCGTAGTACATCTAGTATGTCAATACGTTCATGTTTGTTGGCTGACAATTGTGTACCGTTTGTATGCAAGACAAAATCCAGGAACACGCTCTTTGCACAAAAGTCCAACGCTTTGTCTGCGGAAAATCCGATCGCGTGTACGAGGCTTTCCCATTTTTTACCTTCTAGCAAGGATCATAGTTTAGGGAAGTTGGCTCTTTTGAAATTCAGTGTCTTTTATTCCCCTTATGTTTCCTAAATGTGTGATTTATACAGAAAGTAAATTACCTGTGATTGCTGTTTCCTAAATTGCCCCGTATTTCCACATCCGTGATCAGGTCTGTATTGTTGGTAATCAGTAGGTCTAGTAACGCTTTGTTTCTAGTTGGTGCATTTACCATCTGACCCATGGAATTGTCCTGCAAGACATTTAGGAAATGGCGAGTTTTAGATGAATGTGCGGTTCCTTCCGCCAAGTCTATGTCGGGATAATGCCTGTGGAACTATAGAGCCCAGCAGAACTTTAAAACACACAAAAATGAAAGGAAATTACACACTTACAGGAGTAGAGACAGTTCCTGGTGATACGTGACAACCTAATCTGTCTGTCCATGATGGAGTGTGCCAATTGGATTCACTGTTGAGCCTCTGCATTATATGAATACATCGCTTGTTTTTTATATCCTTCTGGTAAGCAGACTGACAGCACTTGGGTGTGGTGTGCTCTTCCCTTGCACACGGAAGTTTGGTGGAGGTTTCATCTCATCTCTACTCTTCATTGGCTTTTATGGACTATCATATGCATTTTTGATCTTTTGTGCTTGTTTTTGATGAATCCACAAACTATGCTGGCTGCTTATTATATTTATATTTATCTCAGTTAGCGCTGATATTTGTTCACTGTTTTTTGTATTTTTTGAAACACAGTTTATCCAAGCATTATGCGTTGAAACACGATTGCAACCCAGAGGGTACCTCTTTCTTGGGAATTGACAAATTTTTGGGACATTGGAGGGGAAGTAACATGGTGAGAGGGGTCTCTCAATTGGAGACCAAATGGATTTACCAAGCTCAGACGTACCATCCCCATGGAATGAACATAGAATGGGATTTGAATGCTTTTATTAATAATAGTTAGAATATATTGCAGATTCCTATTCTTGTTTCGACTATAATATGTTATGCTATGTATTTTTTCTACTCCGTACCCTCTCTTTCGGAACCTTCTATATGTTTTATATCTCTGTTGTATGGGAATGTTCTTTATTTCATTACATGTTTTTAATCTAAGCATGTTAGTTTTTGAGTTTGCCACAAAGTTTTTTAGATTTTCTAAAATGCATTATGTCATTTAACCAGAAGAGGCCGCTGTCCCCTAAGTCTGTTATATGTCCGCTTATATACACAATTATTATAAGTATAATATCACACTTGTCCCTTCCCCTTAACATAATCCGCTTCCCCAATATTATGGGAAACTGATTATATTGATATAATATTTGTTCCTGGTTTCTTAATTGATTATGTATCCACAGAACGTATTGAAATTTTTTTACTTTTACCTGGGAACTTCCTGTGATCGGTCGCTTCCGGTTTTTGTATGTGTTCTACTTCTGGTCTATGGAACACAACACATTTCCACTCGTCAGGCCCGTCCACTCTATAAGAATGAATATCGTCGCACGTCATAACCACGCCCCTGAAGACGCCTGTTGATGACGAAACGTTGGGTTGAGCCACGGGACGTGTGACGTAGGACACGGACGGATGGAGGTGCGGCAGCCATCTTGTTGGTTAGAAGTGCTGGTTGCTTCTTCCTATTATGCTTGCTGAACTCCTTTAATATGTGAGTTTATTTTATCATTTCTTTTGCTCAATAAATGTCCTTTGATTGGATGCCTGCGCAATGAGCGTTCTTTCTTTCTCCTATGCATTCATATGACAATTGAATCATTACCTGAGCCCTGGAGTACACTCGGCTGAGAGGAAGGTTTTTTCAGTCTGCTAATGGGTCTAGTGTGAGAAGGCTCTCTTTGGGATACAGGAGCTGTGAATGATTGGATCGTTTTTGTCATCCTTTGAGTGCATATAATGTGTATAGCCCATACACTGATGGTAAGAGTCAGTTATATTGGGTGAAGGTGACGGGCTCTTTATCATCTTTCTTTCTCCCATATTGGACACTGTTTTTGATCGGTTCTAGTATTTCTGCTTGTACAGATGAACTTCTTTTTATGAACTTTATGCCCTTTTTTTATTTTGCGCTTTGAGCGCTACACCGTTTACCCACATTACGTTTATTGTTTCCAGCAATTTAGTGTTAGCAGCTATTTGTACAGTTTATCATTTGTTAAGCTCAACATTTTTTTTTGTTTTTATCAATAGTATGCAAGGTTTTGGAGGGGATGATAAGGGGCTATATACAAGATTTTAGTCATGAGAACGGTATCATTAGCAGTAATCAGCATGGATTCAAGAAGAATCACTCTTGCCAAACCAATCTATTAACCTTCTATGAGGAGGACAGTTGCCATCTAGATAAAAGAAGGACATGGTGTATCTGGATTTTGCAAAAGTATTTGACACAGTTCCCCATAAACGTTTACAGTACAAAATAAGGTCCATTGGCATGGACCATAGGGTGAGTATATGGATTGAAAACTGGCTGCAAAGGCGAGTTCAGAGGGTGGTGATAAATGAGGAGTAATCGGAATGGTCAGGGGTGGGTAGTGGGGTCCCCCAGGGTTCTGTACTGGGACCAATCCTATTTAATTTGTTCATAAACGACCTGGAGGATGGGGTAAACAGTTCAATCTCTGTATTTGCCGGATGATACTAAGCTAAGCAGGGCCATAACTTCTCCGCAGGATGTGGAAACCTTGCAAAAAGGTCTGAACAAATTAATGGTGTGAGCAACTACATGGCAAATGAGGTTTAATGTAGAAAAATATAAAATAGTGCATTTGGGGGGCAAAAATTTAAATGCAATCTATACACGGTAGGGAGAACCTCTGGGGGAATCTAGGATGGAAAAGGACCTGGGGGTCCTAGTAGATGATAGGCTCAGCAGTGGCATGCAATGCCAAGCTGCTGTTAACAAAGCAAACAGAATATTGGCATACATTAAAAAGGGGATCAATTCCAGAGATAAAACAACAATTCTCCCGCTCTACAAGACTCTGGTCCTGCCGCACCTAGAGTATGCTGTCCAGTTCTGAGTACCAGTCCTCAGGAAGGATGTACTGGAAATGGAGCGAGTACAAAGAAGGGCAACAAAGCTAATAAAGGGTCTGGAGGATATTAGTTATGAGGAAAGAAACTCCCCTCTGGGTGATATATGTACATTGCAACGATTTTAACAAACTTTGTTGCAGATTCCTAACTTTTGTTATTCTGAAGAAATCCCTATGTGTTTTTATGTGTCCATGTGGTAAGTGAATCTAATGGGAGTGCTTTCATAATTATCAACCAGCTGCTGCAACCTAAAGTCTGTCCAGGAGGTAGGCAGAAGTAATGGAGAAGTGTTTTCAAACAGCCATGAATACAGTGAGGTAAGCCTGTGTAGAATAAATGGAAAGCTGTTTTATTTTTGCAAAATAAGTACATTAATGCTATATTTGTACACAGGGGAGCTGGAATTTAGGGGAAAAAAAGGTGAACTTAACCTTTAAGCTTATTGGTGAAGTATTTTCTGGACACACTTGTAAAAAAACTAACCCATTCAAGGAGATTAATTTATATTGAATGTAGAAGTTGCAATACTGTGTAGTTAGTGAGCAACATATAATGAGTAATTATTTACTGTCCTTAAAAATAAAGAGAGGTGATATGCAAAGCATAGTTTTTAGAACATCTATACAAAACACTTGCACTCTTATAGTCTTTAGATTTTGATTGGTTGGTGTCTAGGAAGAGCTGAATGGGACAAAATGGACTAGGCTAATGGTTAAACTGGCCTGCATCCAAACCTCACACTCTGGTATTATAGGGTATCTCCTATAATTCAAGAGTATTATAAAACATTCCCTATATCTTGTTGGTGCCTGTCGTTAATAGCTTGTTTAGTCCAGCAACTTGTCATTTCTATTAAGTGGCTCTTAAATCTACATTGCTCTTTTACTTGACCAAAGTGTTGTAGTTTTACAATTATTTATCTCTGGAGCACTTATTTTAATGTGCTGTATTTCCACTGGACTATCATCATTATATAACAACCCCCCAGTCCCTGAATAAATTGATTGTCACAAAAAGCATACATGGTGGGAGAGGTGAATGAAATTTAGAATTCACCCAGAAAAGTGGACTATGTGTAAGACGGAATGTTTGAATCCATCTCGGCACAGCGATCTCTCAGCCTGCTTTCACTCTCATTGTTTCAGTGTGAAATCACTTCCTCAGGACATAATTAGAGCTGCTCCATTTATTGCATTAAATGATTAGTATGCACTTCAAATGATTCTCTATATTTTCCTTTATTGCAGATGATTTTTAAATATGAGGCTTGCATGCTTTAAAGGTTTAATTTTGCTTTCCAACCCCGAGTGGGGATAGCACTCAGCCATGTAACGCTTTACTCCCTCTTCATTACAGGTGCTTCAATGTAATAGCATGCGCTAATGACACACCTTAGAGACCATAACAGAAAAGAATGGCTGCTGTGTCTCAAAAAAAAATGTATGTAATGTAAATATTAGTTATAATGACATACAGTGCCTTAGAATTATGTTTATTGGTGGTAAAATAACGCTTTCACCAGAACGCTACCAGAAATTCTACATAAAAGCTAAACTCAAGGTAAACAGATAAATACACAGTTAAATACATATGCAATGACTGGCTATTGCATAGATCCACATACTCCAACTGTGCTCTAGAATTGGCCTTGGTATCCCCCTCTGTATGTCTGTAGTGCTCCATTCTTCACTCAAGGTCTTACCCTCCCATTTGGGAAACAACTCTTTAATCCAGGACACTGTGATAGCCTGGCGGGAGATATGCAAGCTTATAGGCACACCCTCCACTATCTCTAACCACTTACCGATACAAGGTAATCCCATGTTGGCTCCAGAATTGGACCATGGAGCTTTCATCCTCTGGATATCCCTGGGTCTAACTCATGCTGCTTCCTTACTCCATCCAGGCACTCGCAATGTTCGGTCCTTTCAGGGGATCTCTCAGCAGTATCACCTACCCCCTCATCACTTCTTCCATTACTACCAAATAGTGGACTTCATCAAAACACAAATAGTCCGGATGCAAACCAAGCTGGCACACCCAGTGCTGGACAAGGTGATAAAACAAAAATCCTACTCCATCTTGATAGTGTATTCTCAACTACTACAACATACCACATCCTTGATGGACTCATCTCTACTGAAAGCTTGGTCCAAGGATCTTCCGGAATTGGAGGACATATATGCAGTATAGGTGCTGTTTTACCTATCAAAGTACTTTTATTTCAGTTCATTCAGTACTAAGATTTACACAGACCTGCCAAAAAGCTCAGCCAGCCTATTATTCTGACTTATCTCTGCTGATGTCAAGCAAAAAAGCTAGGCCATCTTTGTGCCCCCTGCCTGTGACTGGACAGTAAAGAAGCAGCAGCAGTTCACTCCTCAGTTTATCCCATTCTCTCCTCCTATCAGCATATTCCTTATTGCATGTGCACTGAAGCACACCTGACTGGCTCCTAGTGCTGCCTCTTCCAATCTGGGAGCTGCTTTATTGTATTGTTGGTGTAAGAATACACCAACAATACAAAAGTTTTACAAACATTTTTAAATTTTTCCTTGCAGTGGGGCTGCGCCTGCACTGTAATGTTTATTAGCTCATTTTTTCTAGGGGAGAGGAGAAACAGTTTTACTTTCTTGATACGCTGTTCCCCTGACTGATGGACCCATCAGGGCTATGGACACTGTTTGATCTTGATGATGTCAGGATCCTAGACTATTGGAGCGTGAAGGAGAAGAAGTTGCGGGGACTGATCTAGCTGCAGAGAAGTGTGGAGGATCAGGTACGTACTCTTTCTTTCTTTGTTCCCGTAGACCACAACATGCAATTAACCCTTGCAGTACAGGCACATACTCCCAGCAAGGAATAGTTTTTTTTTTATTAACTGTAATATTGTAAGCTTTTTACTCTGCCTGAAATCCAGCTTTTTGTTACCTTGGGGAAACAGGATGGTGGTGAGCTGTATCCACAGGGTACGCACTAATAGGAGACTGCTAAAGCTCCAGGAGGAAGTACAAGGACATTTACCCATGCTGCCCAATTCACCATGCTGCATTATTCTAGAAATATTACTTATGGTACATGGTCAGCATGGAGTAAATATATTATACAAGTTAAATACATACATATGTAAATACATATATACAGTATGTAGATATGTATATATATATATAAGTGAGTACACCCCTCACATTTTTGTAGATATTTTATTATATCTTTTCATGTGACAACACGGAAGAAATTACACTTTGCTACAATGTAAATTAGTGATTATACAGCTTGTATAACAGTGTAAATTTGCTGTCCCCTCAAAATAACACAACACACAGCCATCAATTAATGCTTGCAACAAAAGTAAATACACACCTAAGTGAAAATGTTCAAATTGGGCCCAATTAGCCATTTTACCTCCCCAATGTCATGTAACCCATTAGTGTTACAAGGTCTCAGGTGTGAATGGGGAGCAGCTGTGTTAAATTTGGTGTTATCACTCTCACTCTCTCATACTAGTCACTGGAAGTTCAACATGGTACCTCATGGCAAAGAACTCTCTGAGGATCTGAAAAAAAGAATTGTTGCTCTAGATAAAGATGGCCTAGGCTATAAGAAGATTGCCAAGACCCTAAAACTGAGCTGCAGCATGGTGGCCAAGACCATACAGCAGTTTAACAGGACAGGTTCCACTCAGAACAGGCCTCGCAATGGTCGACCAATTAAGTTGAGTGCACGTGCTCAGCGTAATATCCAGAGGTTGTCTTTGGGAAATAGACATATGAGTGCTGCCAGCAGTGCTACAGAGGTTGAAGGGGTGGGGGGTCAACCATACGCCGCACACTGCATCAAATTGGTCTGCATGGCCGTCATCCCAGGAGGAAGCCTCTTCTAAAGATGATGCACAAGAAATCCCGCAAACAGTTTGCTGAAGACAAGCAGACTAAGGACATGGATTACTGGAACCATGTCCTATGCTCTAATGAGATCAAGATAAACTTATTTGGTTCAGATGGTGTCAAGCATGTGTGGCGGCAACCGGTACAGAGACAAGTGTGTCTTGCCTACAGTTAAGCATGGTGGTGGGAGTGTCATGGTCTGGGGCTGCAGGAGTACTGCCAGCACTGGGGAGCTACAGTTCATTGAAGGAACCATGAATGCCAACATGTAATGTGACATACTGAAGCAGAACATGTTCCCCTCCCTTCAGAGACTAGACGCAGGGCAGTATTCCAACATGATAATGACCCCAAACACACCTCCAAGATGACCACTGCCTTGCTAAAGAAGCTGAAGGTAAAGGTGATGGACTGGCCAGGCATGTAGCCAGACCTAAACCCTATTGAGCATCTGTGGGGCATCCTCAAATGGAAGGTGGAGGAGCGCAAGGTCTCTAACATCCACCAGCTCCATGATGTCATCATGGAGGAGTGGAAGAGGACTCCAGTGGCAACCTGTGAAGCTCTGGTGAACTCCATGCCCAAGGGGGTTAAGGCAGTGCTGGGAAATAATGGTGGCCACACAAAGTATTGACACTTTGGGCCCAATTTGGACATTTTCACTTAGGGGTGTACTCACTTTTGTTGCCAGTGTTTTAGACATTAATGTCTGTGTGTTTAGTTATTCTGAAGGGACAGCAAATTTACACTGTTATACAAGCTGTACACTCACTACTTTACATTGTAGCAAGGTGTCATTTCTTCAGTGTTGTCACATGAAAAAATATAATGAGGGGTGTACTCACTTTTGTGAGATACTTTAAAAATATGTATATATATATATATATATATATATATATATATATATATATATATATATATACACAATATGCATATATACATAAATTATGCATTCAGTATATATATATATATATATATATATATATATATATATATATGTATATATATATATAAATTCAATGTCAACATTATGGCGCGGCAAAGCCAACTTTCTTAAGAAAGTTGATATCCCTCATAAATATGAGTTTTTCATATATATTATTTACTTATCAGTATAACATAATGATTTCCTGCAAGTTCCCATACACATTAGATGCCTATAACTTGATTGCTAATTATTACATATACTCATTATGCTTCCTGTACAGCAAAATAATTCTAACTCCCATCTCAAATCTAGTTTATGGGAATCTCTGCCAACAGAGGTTAACTGAGGATAGCTTTGAATAGGGAAAAGCAAGCATACCTACAGTGAGCCATATTTCTTTTGCACAATATCAGTAGACATTTGTCTTCATGTTGGACCTTTTTTATTACTCCATTTAAAGTAGATGTAAACCTGATCACTAAAATTTTATACAGGTTTTATTCGTTTAAAGTCATTTTAAAAAATATTTTCAATCTTTTTAAATCTTCAGCTTTATTTTTTATTTATATATATATATATATATATATATTACCTGATGCTCCTGCCTTGAAAGTCCTTTTTCAGGCACTTCCTGTTATGGGGTGACAACACTCTGTCTCTGTTTTTCAATTGTGCTCCTCCATTGTTCCAATTCACACATGATCCCCATGGCTCCCGTGGCCGTGTCTGGTTGTGTAAGATTGTTTCACTGGTATCACCACAAGGAAGTTGGCCCAGAGCAATGATGTGCTCCCAGTACTGGAGTAGAGTGTACACACATAGACAGGCAAAGTGACAGCAAAACAACTGGGAGAGATCAGCAGCACAAAGACAAGTAAAAGGATGACAAACAATGAAACAGTACTTTAGTAAAAGACAACCAAATCTAATGTCAATTGTCTATATAATACAGTGCTGTAGCAAACTGAATGTCATCTAGTTTGGGCTTACATATACGTTAAGTGAGATAGTTTAAAGACTCTACAAACTACAGGTCTTGCAGGAAAAAATAATGCTGTTAATTATTTTGCATGTCCTTAAAACCTCTTAGAACTGAGATGTTTTCTTCCTATTTATCTAGTACAAATGCATTATGTATACAGAATGCCCTAATGAAAGTGTCAAAGTGAGACTGACAATGGTTAAAGGGAAATCTTAGCAGTAGTGGTAGAGGGTGCTGAACATGGATTTTCACAGGTTATCAAAATGTGGACAACGTCATTACTTTAGCCCAATTGGCCTATATTTGGCAGGTCACCATAAAGATAGAGATCCCCCAGAGGAGAGAGGAGGGTATTCACCAGAGTTGAGACCCCCAAGAGCAATAAGCATAGAGAGTGTAAAATGGGAAACCCTTGGGTCCAAAGTCTTTATAGTTCAACTGGTTACAACAGTTGCCCTGCTTGGAGCAAAGATCTTTCATTTGGTGCTCTCTTTGACCTATTATACAGAGTAATCTTGCCTTTGGTTTGAGAATATCTGTGACTGATTTGCTTGGTCAAATCAGTGCTGTCCCAGGAGTCTCTACTTGGTGCCTTTTCTCTTCTCCTTGTCTTGGCCAGCTCTGCAATATTGTGAAAATGTGGTGAAGGGCATTCCCCTCATCTATGGTGATCATTAAATAACCAAAGAGATTTTTAAAGATGCTGGAGATATTTTTTGTGTGGCAACAACCATATCTGATGTTGCATTATCTGTTGCAGCATTAATGATATGATTGTCTTATGTGAAATATCATTGCACAGAGCAGGTGAGTATAATATGTTTATTATTTTAATTAAAAAATGATTTTGCCCTTATAGCTACTTTAATGAAGGCTATCCAGAAGTAAATAAACAGCCTGGTAAAATAAGGGTAAAATTAGTCTTAATGGTAATATTTAGTGGATTTGTACATCTTTCTAATTAGGAGCAGGACTCAAAAAATAACATTTTACATTTTTTTTAGTCCAGTAAAAAAAGAAATATTCACAGACAACCAGCAGATGGAGCACCACTTTTTCCTTACCACCCATTCTTTACAGAGCTCAATATCTCAAGCTGAAATTTACACACAAGTGAATGTCAGGAGTGACATATTCAATATTGTATGTTTCTAGTGGGATTCAATCAGTCAAAACAAGTTTGAAAGCATAGAAATACAGAAAGGAGCGACAGGCCAAAATGTAATTGTTGTTAAAAAAGAAAGTCATATAAAAACAGATAACATGTTTCAGGGGCAACACCACTCCCCCTTCATCAGGGCTCAACACAGGATAAAACATACTGTAGATGGACTCAAAGAAAACAGTGACTTCACAGATCTATTTTGTAACCAGAACTGTCCACATTAAGGAACAACTTGGCAACAGTTGCTAAACAGCAATGAAGTCTCCAAAAAAGGCATTGCCACCTACCTGTTTATTTATAAAACTGTTTCTCTCAGTTCCTTTAAAGAAAGGAACTGTTACACTGTGCTTGAGTACTTTGTAAGCTTTGAGGGGGAAAAGAAATGAAGAAAGGTGAAAATCACTCTTAGCACAAATCTGTCAAGTACCCATGGTCATGAAGGGATAGACATTTGGGGCACATTTCTGGTGGTGTTTATGTAGTAACAACCATTGTATCAAATGCATAAAAACCTGTGCATCATTTTCATTGTTAGTACATACGCATGCAAAAAAATCATGATGTTCTTATTTGTGACATTTTTACTGAACGGTGCTGTTGCTTTGACAAATTCAAAAGTGAATACTGTTGCATCAGTGATAAGGAAAATGAAGGTGAATAAGAACTCCTCAACATCGGATAACACTACTGACTGTGCCACAGGTGTAATAGCTTTATTGCCCCCTAGACATTTCTGGGGCAAAGTTTTACTTCAAAGTGGAAGTTTAGTCTGCAATACTTATTTCTGCTTCAACAGCTCAAAACCTACAAGGTCCCTCATCAGTACCTTCTCCCCGGTTTCTTCCAGATGCCCAACTTCAGGTGTTTGGATTGACCAATGCAGTATGATGTCACTCCCACACATGCACAGAAGTTCAATCGTCCTAGCACACAGGCACTGTGCTGGAATGTAAACTGAGCTGTGTATGCATGTCTGGGCTGTACATTCCATGTCTCTTCTGCAATAAAGAGCCAACCTAATTGCAGTTATTCATTTTGGACTTTAGTTCCACTTTAAGTTCCCCTGGAACTGATATTTGATATGTTTCCATTACTCTCGCAACTTCTCCAAATAGTCTCTACACTTCACAGGAAAGATGCTTGTCACAATCTGGCAAATTTACATACAACTTACCAACATGTACATGAATCTGTTGCGTGTTTCCCATTTGTTGCACTAGTATGAGACAGATCTGTAAAGAATATCTACAACACTCTTCATGAATTCCAAGGATGGTGTTTTTTTTTCATTCAAAATTTTGATTTTTGACACCGGCTCCTGTTTATTCATTCTCGCTCTCCTTGCCATCTTAGCTGGGAATGAAGGCATTCCTATATTTATCTACAGCAATGTTTCAGTGTGCCTTCTGGTAAACAGCAAGTTATATCATCCATAAATGGACAATTCCACAATCTTTAAACCTTGCATTCATGCCTGGCCCTCAGCTAAAGGAGGTACAAAGAAAATAATAACAGCCTCATTACTTGTCCACTCATATGTCAGCTCCTGGCTGCGAGCTTCATGATTAGAATGCTGTGACATCATTATTAGCAACCTTTTAAGAGCATAAATATAACACACATATATATATAATGTAAAATTATCACAGCACATTCAGCTTAAGCCATATGTTTACTCAACAGCAAGAACACGTTTTAGTATACTTACTCTACCATTGTTTATTTTATTAATGCATTCATTGTTAAATTAGCTGCATGGTTATTCAGGGAATATATTCTTCCTAGGCCAGGAAATACATTTGCAATTTAAAGGCCCTATTAGGGGGAAATTTTAATGCTAATCTAAAAATTTCCAAGCCACTAAAATATAAAATATTAAATTCTATTATTAATAAATTGTGCATATTTTATAAGCCTCTTATTGTTCATAGGGAAGGGTTTGCTGGAAGATGGGATTTCACTGTGTGCAATGGCTTGTTTGAAATCTGAAATCTTACGGAACTATTATTTTCCTCTAACATATTTTCTTTCTACATCCCCAAAATGTTGGAACCACCAGACATACACATATGACAAAACGGTATGCTTTGCAGATATGTTTCCTTTTTTTATCTTTAATGCAGATGCAAACCCTAGCTGGGTGAGGTTTGATTTGCTAAAGCATGATGTATCATAAATAATTGCCATTTTTCTTCTCATAGCATATTCACTTTTTTTCATCCATTTTGGCATCTCAATGCTGTTACTCTCCTTCAGTCACTTCCTGTCTACATGCACTCACTCCAGCTGCACATCATTGCCTAGAACCGGCTGCCTGTAATGACAAAGTTGAACCATGCCTGTGCAATGTGTGTCAGCCACTAGCAGTCCCCACCAGGGGCATATGTAACATAGTGGCAACACAGAAACACAATTGGAAAATGGTTCACTCCATTACAAGAAGAGCCTGAACAAGGGCCTTCATGGCAAGATCACCAGGTATTCTTTATTGAAAAAGCTGCAGATTTAAAGAGATTGAAAACTTCTGAAATTGCATTATCATATTAAAGCAAATTTGAGATTTTAGTGATTGGGTTAAGGTCTACTTTAAGCTTTCGCTCAGCTGATGATCATTTAACTTTTTTCCTCAACCCGATTGGGTGTGAAAGTGGACAAGAATTCCTTGTGCTTTCAAAATATTGATTACCTACTATTATTATTAATACTGAAAAGATATATCTATATTCATCTCCTTAATCAAAATGAAAAAGTGTCTGGGTTTTATTCTTTAGCTATTACTGGCAGCCAAATGGTGGACTAATAGAGCGCCTTTACTGCTGTTTTGAATTTTCACAAAAGGAAGACTTTCTCGTTTTCTACATCAATGTATATATAAAATAGCACGCTCTAATAGGATATTTGATTAGCTTCACTCTATTGATCTGAGCACAGGTTCACTTTAAAGTCTATTAAATCTAGCTGCATCCTCTATTCCCTAGCCACACGGCAACAACAGCCGCCACCATGTTCACCAAATTGCACACTTCTCCCTTTTTTCGGTCTCTCCTTTTAACCAGAGGACTTTGACAAATACACTGTTATTTGATAATTAGTATTTTCCATTTTAATTAACCTGTGTAATACTCCTCATTAAACCATTTTGAAGAATGCTGTGACAATCAGTGCTCATCTTAACTCTTTCTGCAGCTTTTGAGTGGTGCGGTACCTCGACGAGATGCACCACACACTGTCACAGCGGCGTCTGCTGACTCCGGAACAGTAAACGGTGCAGTCCACCTGTGACCAGGATTCACATGCAGACATATTAACACATCTGCTGCGAGTTATATATATTACCCAGCGCCAGACTCAATTGCCTTATTCCCCATCTGCCGAGGGAAAAATGATTTCAGGAATTCCTATATATAAAGGAACTGCTCCCTAACATTTCATTAGGTTGAAATCAAATAATTTCACAGCTAATCTAGGAAGTTGTGTAAATATTTGCAAATTAGAAGAGAGCAAGACATGCAAAAAAAATCCACTTAATTACCTTTTTTTCTAACAGCGTATTGATTTTTTTTTTTTTTTTGGCTGTAGATTTCAAATTGAGCTGAATAGCCCCTAATGAAGTGAATTGTTTAATGCAAGGTGCTGCTTTGCACAGGAAGACACTTTGCTGCTCTTCATTAAGAACAATTTAACCCCAAGTGCTTGAAAGCTGTCTGTATTCTAAATAAAACACAGATACAGCGGTAGCACGCTGCGGCCGCTCGCTAAAACTGAATTACGTCCACTTGTATTGCCAGATCATTCTATTAAAGGATGCCGGAGCTTAATCTAAAGGACATATCATATGGATTATTATCTAACTGATGAAGAATAATACCCACAAGGCATTACTCTCTTTTATTTCAAAGACAATATATTTGATGGTTTATGTAAGGAACGTGCAGGTCATAGAAATTCCAAATATGCATTTGCTTTTAATTATCTTTTAATTATCTTTTTATTTTAAAACAATATTTTTCCAATTATTGACACTTTTTGCATTATTTTAGTGAGAATAACCCTTGATGGTGAAGATGCTCGTGCTGTCATCACAATGCTAAGGCATTCGCATAGACGGTGTCACTTTAAAAAAAATTAATTTAAAGTAGTAAAAATGACCACCTAATTTAGCTACAGTTCTAAAAAAAAATGCACAGAGTGAAATAAACATAGGATTTTAGTGTTTTAATAAGCCTTGTAGAATCACAGTAGATAGGCTTCCTTGCCAATAATAAATTACAAAAAATTGGATTTTTGACAGTGTGACAAGATAAAAGAAATCGCATGGGAAGGATGCAAGCAATTATAACTCTGTGATCCTTGGGTGAGGAAGTCAGCACATTAGATGTACATGCTGGCTTTTTGGAGAAATCACTTCCAAAAATGTATTTGTCAGGAGTTAAAAAAAAAAAACAACTTTTTTTTTTCGATTATATTTAGGAAGGACAATAGCTAGAAATCTTCATTGCTCTTCCTACTGATGTCTTTTATTTTTCATTGTAGGTGAGTATGACACCCATATAGGGGCTAGCGTAGACCAGGGTGACTGGCACAGAAAGGGTGGCAGGGTAAAGAAGCCGCAGAGGTACAGCAACAATGTGACACTACATAAATAATAATCAGGTTGTATTTCATGAAAAGAATTCCAGACAAGCATTTTTTTTTTTTTTTTTATGATTGGAGATTAGCGCTCATCCAGAACAAGCAAACAATTTGTTATCGACGGAAAAAAATTCACAGGAATAAACTGTACCTGCTGTCAGAGGAATTTAGCATTCGGCACTAAGCACAAGGTTTTCCCTGCGGAAAAAGAGCTTGACCAGGCTATTCTCATTTACAAAGAGGCAGGTTAAACAGTTAAACGCTAGCAAATCCTTCATAGCCCTGTGGGAAATTCCACTTTAATCCTGAACTTATAGGCGGACAATCAAAAGCCGAAAGCCTGGGTAACAAATCTGATCCGTGGTTACAAGTGTGTTCTCCTGGGACAGCAGGAGATGCTCCCTGCACAAGCCCAGGAAGGATAAATACCTTAATGATGAGACAGATAGTGGATGCGGAAGCAGTGCCCAGCTACAGACATTCGCCTCCAATTTAACATTGCATCATGAAAAGGCAATTGTGCTGAAACTGAAGGCGAGCCAGTCCTGATTATTGAAACTTGAAGTGTGGCTTTAAGGAATGATTAATGACAGTGTCACAGTTAAAACAGTGGCACAATGAGAGTTATCTCTAATCCACCTGCTTGCAGGCTGCGATTGTAAAACCGGGATGCAAACAGACCCCCGCACGCTCCGATAACACAAAAAAAAAATTAGAAAATAAAATCCATAATATGGGGCAAGGAAATCTAAGTACAAAGGTGGCGAGCCACAGATAGGTGTTAATGTCATGTGTAAAAAAAAAAAAAAAAAAGGTTCCTATGCGAGAGACAGAAATTAAACCGTGCTGCCTATTGCCTTGTCCGAAGATAGCAGTTATTTCTTTCTCGTCGGCGAGAACGCTGAGATGCGATATACAAAAATTCCATTTTTTTTTTTTTTTGGAAGAACCTTTTACAATTTCTTCCTATGTTTTCAGTAATGAGGCTCCCCTCCTTTTGTTGTGTTACAATACTCAGGAGCTATCTGCTTATATTTCGAAAAAAAGGCTTTTTAATCGGTTTAAAAAAAAAAAAAAAAAAAGCGTCAGTTCTTCCAGGACAAATAATGTTTCTTGCAGGCCGCGCTTAATCTGTGCTTCCCGGGGGCTGCGAGATACAAGCGGGAAGGTGACGCTCGTACACGACGTGGCTTGGAGGAGTTTAGAATCTTCTTTGTTTACAGAAAAGCAACAAGAAGCTTCATCCAGTAATTATAAATATTTAAGAATTATGGCTACAATGCCGTGGGAGAAATAAACGCCGCACCCGCGCCATTTCTTTATTTAAGGCTAAATTATTTACTACACTTCAGCACACGTCCCTTCGCATGGAAAAGACAGCATCAATTTCAGAAGCACTAGATCTACACATTAGTATTATTATTACCGCTACTTGCGCACTACTGAAAATAATATTTGTACAGGGGCTTAATTGTCTTGTGTATTTCCACCTAAACAGACTTGAACGAGATGCAAAGCATCATTTAACCAATGGAATCCTGTTTAAAAGAGACAAAAGATCATTTTTTTTATAAGAAACATACAGAGGCAAATACAGATCTATTGCTGACCTTAAAGGCTTCTCGAAGGATTTTTACATTTTTTTTCCCCCAAATCATATGAAATGAATGCAACAGTTATTTTTATAATGCATTCATATTATACATTAACCCATTGAAATCTCAGTACAACTCCTAGCATGCAAAGTACAGATATAATGTAGTGCTCCAAAGGAAACTTGTGGATTATGAGACAGTTTTTGTGAGTCTCATGATGTTAAACAAAACCTCTGCCTCCGGTTTGGCGTTTGCACTGAAGGCAGAGCAATGCTGCCACACGCAGGAATTTCTTTGTCATTACACCCTTACTCAACAGCTCCTTTTTGAATATTGGGGGTTATTCTTTCTCTGACCCAACGAAATTCAAGAGGTCATTCATATTTGACCCAACAAACCTTTGTTTGTGTCAAACACCCTAAATGCAAGAATTTTTAGTAATATTTTCCTAAAATTTAATCTGTTGTTTAAACAGAGCTTTGTTGGCCAGCAGAAAGGATAACTATTATTTGAATTTACTAAAATCCACCTATAATTTTCCTAAGAAATCATAATCCTAAACTATAAGTAATCCTTGCAAAATATCAGTTGCCATGAAGAAACCTGAGAGGTGTTATTCTTATAATCATCAATGAGGTTTAACCCTAACTTGATAAATTCTCACTTTAAACAATATGTTTCTGAATACGCAAGCTGGACATTTTCCACCATGCTGTAAGATTTCTCAAACCAAAGCGTCTTGTTATTAAATGCTCATTTCTGCCACATAGTACGTGACTAGCAATCAGCACAGAGAGCTAAGCACGAAGACAATAGCGCTGCTGCACATTATTTCAGACTAGCGCATTTGAACTGCTCTTTAATTATTTCTTACATATCATGTGTCACCCAATAAATAGGATAGTGTTCCAAAGAGCACAAGCTTTATGGCAGTTAAGAGAATGTGTTTTCTCTTCTAACACAAAACAAGCATTGTTAAAGTCTTTCTTTTCATTCTTTTATTTAACTGTGTAATTTGATTGGATGTTAGAAGTGGGGAAAAGTTAACGCAATTTCAGCGCATGTCATGACAAAACAAGAATATCGCTGATCTTTTAGTGAGAGACTTACATGGCCATTGTACCAAACATGCATATATATATATATATATATATATATATATATATATATATATATATATATATATATATATATATATATATATATATATATATATATATTCTAATGTAATATAGATAGATTAAAATTGATAAATATTTACATACATTTCTTTTTTGCTTGCATATGATAGGATGATGGAAGTCAGCAGAGCTTCACCTTATTCACTAAGTTAAGGGAAAATTCCTTTATATATGTGACTCCCATCATGCAATCATTTGCAAGCAAAAATACAGTTTTTTAAAATTTTCCTTTCATGTGATTGGGTCTTCTTGGCAAAGTGAAACTTCACCACATTCACTAAGCTAAGGGAAAATTCCCTTGCAAAGTGAGCAGCCTATCTGCCCTTATGTGTATTATTTTAATTGACGTCTTTACTATATATTACTGTATACATTGCTTACAAGTGTCTTGTAAGGCTTGGTACTGCAAAGGTTAATATAGAATTAAACAGATACTGATAAGGGAGAGTGATAAACTCACAAGTCTGCATATGAAAGTCAGTCTGCGCCAGCCTCTGGCTATATCTAATCCCCACCTATTAGTTTGTTGGACTCATTTATTTATATATATACACATTTTTTTAAAGACCAAAGAGGAGAGAGATCCAGCTTTGTAAATAGTGCCGAGATGACGTGCTGTCAGAATTCTGGATGAATGAAACGAGATATATAAATAATGCGGCATTCATGAAGTCTCTGGTTTGCTAATTACCAAGATTCTCTGTGCAAGCAGAGTCCTGAAAGGCTGTGGATAAGAAAGATGCTTTATACCTGTCTGTCACACCAGGAATCTCAGCTGTAGACTGTCACTAAACTCCTCATGTCAAAGTCTGCACAAGAGAGAGGCAGGAAGGATGGCGCTTTTTTTTTTTCTCCTAAAGGAAAGGAAGATGCATTTTAATGAAAGCCTCTGCATGTGGAACATTTGAATTGACACACAGATATGACCAGACCTGAAGCTGAAAGCAGACATAAGAAATGACTTGTAATTACAAACTGTAACCTGCAAATTTTATTCACTCTTTCCATACTGTGATGCCAACAATCGAAAGAGTTAACCTGTTTTCTCTATATTGGTAACCCATGGGCCACCTATGGGACAATTGTGGAAGAAGAGTTAGATCCTACACAAGTGTTGCATTGTACACACCACTGGGTATTGCCATAGGCAGACTTGGCATTGCTGGTCCCGCATGGTTGTTTATTGGATCACCAGATCTGGTGTTTACTAGATATGTAATCAGATTCTAAATTATACCTCAAAGAAGGCCTTCAAAGAATTGCAGAGTAATTAATAACGTGAAAACATGTATTCACACATCTTATTACATGTGCATCAGCATCCACCACCTCCCACCCCCCCCCTCCCAGTCCCCAGTCCCCAGTCCCATGTTCCTCATCCTCCATTCCCAATCTTCTTCCCTAAAGGAAATAGTGTTCTGTGAATGAGAAAACTACAAGTCCCAACAGCCTTCGCGGCTGTCGGCTTTGTAGCTCTCAATGAACTACCATGCCGCTGTTGAAAGCTCTGATAGTTTGTCTCTTCCTGTCAGTGTGTATCCCGTATGAGGTACGAACAGACAGGTACACTGACAAGTCTGCAGGAGTCTGCGGGTGAAATGCTTTACTTTTTTTTTTTACCTGCAAGAAGATGTGCATTTATTTATTTATTTTATTGGTGAACCTATGCTTTAACTCTCAAAGAAAATGAGTGTCAAAGAGCTAAATGAATACAAGAGGAATGTCTATATGTTAATAAATGCTGTCCTATATAATATGAATGGAAAATGTGGTGATCTAGCAGAAGAAAAATAAAAGCTTTAAAGTGAACCTGTACTGTGGTCATGCACACTAAAATATACATATTCTGAGCAAGCAGTAAAATCAGTTGACTTATCTCTGTATCTATAAGCATTGCGGAGAAATTAATTTTAAGTTCACAACACAGGCACTAAAATCTTAGCTTTTTTCATGGGAGCAGATCTTGGCAGCCAGCCAGTCCTCTAGCATAAACAACCAGCAGGTATCTTTGTTGTGATCTTTGATGATGAATAACTTCACATTTAGGGCTGGTTCACACTGCCCCGACTTGTCATGTGACCCATTAAAGGCAATGGAACCAGCTCAAGAAAAATGTCCCTGCACTACTTTGGGGTGACTTCATCACGATTTGCATTGACTTCTGATAATGAAGTCATATGCAAGTCGCGAAGAAGTTGTGCAGAGATGTCGGCTTCAAAGTCGCACGACTTTGAAGACATGATGGTGTGAACTGGTACTAAAAGCAGTGAGCAAAGACTTGTTTAAAAAAAAATTTTACTGCTGGTTGACAACATGTGAATAGTTCAATGTCCATAGTCTAGGTACAGATGCACTTTAATTTAATGAGTAAGGTGAAGCTCTTCATCCAATCATGTCCAAGAAAAAATCCTGATTGAACATTCCAATTGAACACTGCTGCTTTTATCAACATAAGTGAACATTTTTTTACTTCTTTTACTTCTTTATCAGCACTGTTTGCTGATCTGGTGGACTTTTAATTAAATCTATGTTCATTTTAAATACAGGATAAAGGTAGCTGCCCACACCCCATAGATTTGAGATGTGTGGCTCAATAAAAATCCCCAAACTGTCCTCCTTTTAGTAAACTTCCCACCATATTTCACATTATATATTGAGTGAATGAAGCACGGCACCAACATTGTAGGTAAGGATTCTTTACAGTAAGGTTGGGTCAGCTGTGGAATGCTATATCAAAAGTAAAACCAGAGTCTAAAAATGCGCTGGATTATTTTCTTGAAGGATCTTTTCTCCCTGTGTCTCAAAACTGGCAACAACTTCCTGCCTCTGGACCAAAGCTGAGGAAGCTTAGAGGTTGGACTATTTAATTTTCCATTACATTTTCAACCTTATTAACTATGTAACAACATAAAACAATAGGTACCGTTTAGTGAATTTCACTTAGCTTAGTGAATAAGGTGAAGTTGCATTCAAATTAACCATCCAGTCATGTGAAAGCATTATTTTATTGACAATGTGTATGATTGGATATTCAAAGTGAACAAATATTTACCTAATTTTCTAAATCAACACAAGCTTTAGTAAATCATTGTAAATTTTATGATAGATCTGAATGTGTGTTTGCAATGGAATACATACATACATTTTTTTATTTATTTATTTTTATTTATTTCAGGTACTTATATAGCGCCGTCAATTTACGCAGCGCTTTACATATACATTGTACATTCACATCACTCACACATTTACTGTACTTCTTTAGTGTATAAAACAATAAATGTACAGTCATGTATTGATACACCTTTATTATAATTATTATTTACAAACACGTTAATGTATATAAATACATGCTTGCGCCCAGTCTTTCTACATAAAAGGGTTGATTTACTAAAAGCTTCACTCTGCAAAGAAAATTCTCACGCCGCTAGAGGAATAAAATGAAGCCGTGTTCACATCAATCATCTAATCATGCAAAAAAAATCAGCTTTTTAAAATGTTAAAAGTGAGAATAGCTTCACAATATTCACTAAGCTAAATAAATATTTGCTTTGCAAAGTTAACAACCCCAATGTGTAGCAGGCATGCTGGTGTACCCAAGACCCAGTTGTCTTGTGTAGGATTTTTGAATACATTTATGAAAAATAGAAATAAAGGAATGGACAGACAATTTTTTATATTATGTACAAAAATTATTTCACAAACATATTTTTGTTTGTATTATTAAAATTTACTATGTGAGTAGCGCATTAACATACAATTGTCATTACATGTTTTTTTTTTTATATTCTACAGCTGCTTTTAATATATTCCTGTTTCAGTATATTTAGTTTATTGTTCCTGGACACTTATGTATATATATATATATATATATGTGTGTGTGATTTAGAAGAGCTGACAACTTGTAAATGAGAATGATCCCAATTACATCATATTTTGAGTAACATAAATTACTGTTAAAATGGTTTATATATACAATTATAAATGTTGTATTAACAGTGATATCATTGACACATTCAATGCCAATTCTTAATAATTTTTCATCCATTGTAATAAGAAATAAATATCCCACTAAAACTGCAATCCTTGGTGATGTATGAATGGTTAAACCTAATATGCACATTCATTTCATGAACATCACATCTGCAGATAGCAAATCAGGATTAAGCTTTCATGCTGCTCTGCCCGGACTGATTGTCTAGAGAACGAACAAGCATATACCCTTAGTAAATCAGGCCCAATTAACAACAGATATGAGGCGTAAGTTACTAAAATGTGAAGTATTCCTATAATCAAATCAGCATGGCCACTCGTAGTCTCCATCGGGGGATCATACCCAAGGACCTCCATGGCAGGATCACTGGGTATTATTTAAATGAAAGCTGCAGATTACAAGGCTGAAAACAACTTTTGAAATTATATTACCATTTAAAGTTGCTATAAGAATAATGTGATTGGGTTTAGAAACATAAACATGTACTGCATGCTTATTTGTGCATTGCCATTCATTACTATGAGCCTGAACTGGGGAAAAGAATGCAGCAAGTCTTATCTCATAATACAGTTATCTATACCACTGTGATGTGTAGGTTTTAATGTAAACAGGACCTTGGGGTTTTTTTTTCTTCTTCCAACGCTACACGTAGATTGTACCTATAGATAAAAATGAATCAAACACAAACACTTTTGGCATAACCATTTTTTTAAATATATTTCAGAATAAAATATAGTGACCCGTTACATTAGCAATTGCTACATTTATACTTTTATATACATTTTTATATACATTTATATCTTACAATCCAGGCAACTAGAATTTGATTTTACATTTTCTTGATGCCCAGTGGAACATTATAAGTAAATTAAAATCTGCATCTCCCGATCTATTCAAATATTAGCAAAGAAATATTGATGAAGTTTTGAACATATGGCCTGTATCATCCTAATAAGCAATTACTTCATGATTTTATGAATATAAGGTAACCTAATTTAAACATTTTTGTAATTAGAACATTTTTTATGAATTTTGGTTTCTCTGTCCTTTTCTGGTACCAGTAAAGTCTGCAAGGTTCTAATATCTATGCTTAAAATTTGCATTAAAAATATTAACCACATAAATCCACAAAGCTGGCTGTTTAACTTTTTTAGGATATCATCCTATACAAAGTTTTCACATTGTCATAAATACATTTACTAGGGGGTTTACATTTACTAAAGAACATCCTATATATATACTTGTGCAAGACATCATGTTAGTTTTTAGCATTCTTAGCTGGGTGCTGTTTTTGGGCACGGGCACAGGTTCTCTGCCATTTAAATTTAAAGACGAAAAATAAAAACAAAATTATTCAATCTGGAAAGGTGAACATGAATCTTTAATATCCCCGTAACTTTAACCTAGTCCTTGGCATTTGACTATTGAACAACAAGGGAGCAAGACTTAGTGTCGGGGAAGGAGCTTAATCTCAATTTAGTCAGTAGTTGAGGCCATATGGACCCAGGATCCAGGGGCTCCACAGAGACACAGGGATTGTTTTGAAGACTAACTTAGGTACTTAAGTACAGCAAACATACAGATCAGTGGGAAGGGAACAGAGAACATGTCACTTTGCCCTACTTCAATATGTGTGTTTTTTCATTGTTTTTTTTAGTAACACATACAGTATGTACTTGTCAAAATTGTTCTAATCAGGTGGTACTGAGCTGTGCCCCATGACTCTTTTGCAATACTAGCACAACAAAATTATTATAACATTTATCATGTATGCATTTATTTCATTTTAGGCTTGGAATGAGTTGTGTTGGGTCGGTGTACTCGGTACAGGTGTCTGTAGGTAGCATCATGTATCATGGATCTCTCTAAATGCCCATGGCTGCATATGCAAATATAAAACCTGCTAAAAAAAAATATAACACTTGCCATATTTTTTTATTGTAACTTATTATAAATGTATTATTTCATCACACTGGAAAAAATAAAGTGTAGAATATAAAAAGTCCTGTGCATTCATTAACATACCAACCAACAAGGTAAAAGGTCCAACCTACGCTCATATTTCTGGTAAAGTAATAACAAAAGCCCAAGACTTGGTCCTGCACAATACAAATACTTGTGTGAGACGCTGGGTGCTTTGGGTCACAATACCACATTTTTTATGTTCCTAAAAAGCACACAAGAGAAGAAAAGGCAACTTGTTTAAGCAATTTATAGCTTTAAATAAGGGGAGGGCAAATTTATTACACAAGTCTACAAATACATTTTTTCCTTTCTTTTTAATCTGACTTGTCAGGCAAGGTCCTTGCTGTAAAAGAGGATAGGCCAGGGACTATTGTTAAATGGCTTTGTTATATACTGTATATATCTCACTTTCATTGGCAAACCTGGAAACTCCTTTGTAGACTATTTGCCTTGCAAACATCTAATTGTACATAAATACTGTACTTTTATCTTTTTTACTCAATAATAACTGATCACAATGATGAACAACTGTATAAACTATTGCAATAATAGATGTCAGCTTTGTCACCGGGTAAACATGTTCTTCTACATTGTACACACAGTAAATAACAATCTAAAATAACTATCTCATATTTGCTACAACATCACCAGAACTTGCCATGCTCAGTTCTTTACAGCCTAGGAAAGAATAGATGCTTTGGTTTGACTGCCATCAAGTGGCATACTTCAGTACTATAAATAAATGGAAATTTTTCTTATAGTATTATCATTTTTAATTACTATTATTTTAATATTATTATTATCAGGATTTATACAGGGTCAACAGTTTGTGCCGCATTTTACAATAAAGAGAGAAAGCAGTTACAACATGATATCTCTGTCAGATTGTAAGCTCTCACGAGCAGGACCCTCCCAACACTCTTGTATTGAATTGTATAGGAAAGCAAGGTGCTATATAACTCTTGTATTATAATAATAATAACAATAATAATACAAAAGTAGAGTTATATTTAGGTTTTCCTTAAAAAAAGGGATGACAGTTATCTGATTTTTTTGTAATTATATGTGCAAGGCTGGTCATAACCGGTCTGATAAAGGACAAATGTCCTAATTTTAAGCATCTCCTCTGTTTACCCAGTTGTTCCCTTATGTCCTAGAAGGTGGTTATGAGGAGGCTTGTGAATGGCTGTGTATTTGTGCCCAGAGCACAAGTCCGTCCCCTGCTCCTTCCTACCAGAGCAACAACCCTCTAGCTTGAGGCTTTAACCTTCCACTATCTTATGCTCATCTCCATGCCAGAGACCTTCTCACAACATTTCCGACCATTAACCTTTATATCCCAAGGTAGGAATGTCCACACAAAAAGATTTTCTGTGCTTCTGATGGTTCTTTAAAATGGCATTTACAGTCACATCACATAGACATATTATCTGGGGTCACTTGACAGCATTTTGTCAATTAAATATAGCAGACGATCCACAGCAGTCACATGTGAAAGCAGCACACAGTACATTTTTAGTAAGCCATCTTCCCTGACTTATGCCCAGTACACACGGTCGGACTTTGTTCGGACATTCCGACAACAAAATCCTAGGATTTTTTCCGACGGATGTTGGCTCAAACTTGTCTTGCATACACACGGTCACACAAAGTTGTCGGAAAATCCGATCATTCTAAACGCGGTGACGTAGAACACGTACGTCGGGACTATAAACGGGGCAGTGGCCAATAGCTTTCATCTCTTTATTTATTCTGAGCATGCGTGGCACTTTGTCCATCGGATTTGTGTACACACGATCGGAATTTCCGACAACGGATTTTGTTGTCGGAAAATTTTATCTCCTGCTCTCCAACTTTGTGTGTCGGAAAATCCGATGGAAAATGTCCGATGGAGCCCACACACGGTTGGAATTTCCGACAACACGTTCCGATTGGACATTTTCCATCGGAAAATCCGACCGTGTGTACGGGGCATTAGTCTCTCTCCTTTCTGGGGTCAGAGAGCTCTGACATGCCTAAGACTGTCTGTTTACAATTTACTGCTCCTTACAAGTAGTCTCCTGAGACAGGATCACTGTAGTACCTTGTGTACACTAATAAATTAATAATAATACACTACTCCCCAACTTTCCAGGGAGATAGCCTTATTCCAGGCAACAATTGGCCTGGCTTAAAAGGTTTTTTTGCAACCCACTCTGGCCACCACCATCATAAAAGACAGGATGACTGCAGCCGACTCTTCTGGGTGCAGGTCTACCTTTCCCTGTCCTTCAGCCCTGTCCAGGGCCTCCACTTAGCTGACTAAATCTGCATGCTGGTGGAGTCTCTGGCTCCCATATCCCAAATGAGCTAAGGCTCCTAGCTGATATAAGAGTACTGACTCATCCATGACAACAGGAGGGCTCTAGCTAACAGGGATCTAGCACCTGATTACACTATTCTCTGTTACCAGCATTATTCTAGGACAGACCCACCTAGTGGCAGACTAGCTAACTACAACTGCTTATATGATGACAAGCATCTTAGGCATTCTGAGAGAGCATGGAGATTTTATCGACCAGGGAGCTTTTCCAAAATGTTGGTAAATGTCTTTTCCCCAGAGCAGAAAGATCAATGTACTGTGTATCAGCAACAAACAGGGATTGCTGAAAATCCCAGTATCCATGTAATTATTTTGAGGACAAACAGATATCCAACCACCTGCCATTCTCAGGAAGATACAGTGGGGACGGAAAGTATTCAGACCCACTTAAATTTTTCACTCTATGTTATATTGCAGCCATTTGCTGAAATCATTTAAGTTCATTTTTTTTCCTCATTAATGTACACACAGCACCCCATATTGACAGAAAAACACAGAATTGTTGACATTTTTGCAGATTTATTAAAAAAGAAAAACTGAAATATCACATGGTCCTAAGTATTCAGACCCTTTGCTCAGTATTTAGTAGAAGCACCCTTTTGATCTAATACAGCCATGAGTCTTATTGGGAAAGATGCAACAAGTTTTTCACACCTGGATTTGGGGCTCCTCTGCCATTCCTCCTTGCAGATCTCTCCAGTTCTGTCTGTTGGATGATAAACGTTGGTGGACAGCCATTTTTAGGTCTCTCCAGAGATGCTCAATTGGGTTTAAATCAGGGTTCTGGCTGGGCCATTCAAGAACAGTCATGGAGTTGTTGTGAAGCCACTCCTTCGTTATTTTAGCTGTGTGCTTAAGGTCATTGTCTTGTTGGAAGGTAAACCTTCGGCCCAGTCTGAGGTCCTGAGCACTCTGGAGATGGTTTTCGTCCAGGATATCCCTGTACTTGGCCACATTCATCTTTCCCTTGTTTATGGAGGCCACTGTGCTCTTAGGAACCTTAAGTGCAGCAGAAATTTTTTTGTAACCTTGGCCAGATCTGTGCCTTGCCACAATTCTGTCTCTGAGCTCTTCAGGCAGTTCCTTTGACCTCATGATTCTCATTTGCTCTGACATGCACTCTAAGCTGTAAGGTCTTATATAGACAGGTGTGTGGCTTTCCTAATCAAGTCCAATCAGTATAATCAAACACAGCTTGACTCAAATGAAGGTGTAGAACCATCTCAAGGATGATCAGAAGAAATGGACAGCACCTGAGTTAAATATATGAGTGTCACAGCAAAGGGTCTAAATACTTAGGACCATGTGATATTTCAGTTTTTCTTTTTTAATAAATCTGCAAAAATGTCAACAATTCTGTGTTTTTCTGTCAATATGGGGTGTTGTGTGTACCTTAATGAGGAAAAAATGAACTTAAATGATTTTAGCAAATGGCTGCAATATAACAAAGAGTGAAAAATTTAAGGGGGTCTGAATACTTACCTTCCTCACTGTATCTGCCCATCTATAGCCACTCTTATAAATTGCTGGTAAGAACAGTTATGTTGTAGTTTATTGCCTCCCTATACATAAGAACGTATGCAGATTCTATGTGGGAATAGTTTCAAACTAATTTCAAAGGACTTTCCCTTCTTTCGAACCAAATTCCTCTGTCCCTTTTTTTCTCCTTTGTTTACCTTATTTTTTGGTCTGATGTACAAAACTTTACAAAAAATGTAAATTTACTACCAAAAGTGTTCTACTTCACTAAAGCTTTTATCCAACCAATAAATAGTTGTTAATCCCAAAAAGAGAAGGAAAACCTTTCACTGTATAAGATGCCCCATATCCATTTATTCATTTGTCCAACAATACAACCAGCCCATTCAAGGTACAAACCCCAACAAATTTCACTCCACAAGGATCTTAATTATAGGGTCCTCTTTGGGGAGTGAAATGCGTTAGTATATGTACCTTGGATGGACTGGTTGTCTTGTTGGACAGATGAATACATTTTCTCTTTCTCTTTTTGGAATTACTATCGATCCTAGTAGCTGACAATAGTGTCATCGGTGAGAGAGTGGATAAAAGCCTTGAGTAGAGCAGTCACCTTCTGTTTACCACTAAATAGTTGTGTTTGGTATTTTCATAAAACCAGTACAAAGAAAATATAAAGGTGAAAAATTACTTGTGGGTTTCCCCAACAGTTTTGCTATATAAATTCCTCATGGTCAGTGTAACTAGAGTGCAGCAGGACATTGTCCTTTGCCTACGTATTCTGTGCTAAAAGGTGTGGGAGGGGCTAAACATGTAAAAAAAATTAGATTTTTCTAATTTTTTTACTTCTCACCTGCTGTAAATTGCACTTTGCATCGCTGGCAGTTATTGTTGTTACAGTCAGCTTAGAGCAATTTCTGTGACCTTTTCCTTCTGTACACAGAGGAAGAGAGGGACTCTTTTATATTCATATTAATAGCAACCAGTATAACTTGAAACAAGTGCATGGGGCCAAAATCACCCAGCAAAGTGAAGACTCACGAAAAGGTAAAAAGTTAAGTAGATTACCTAAAAATAATATACAATGTTACGCATTAAAAGTTCTCAGTGAGTGACTTGTCCTTGCTGTGTCCTTGTCCTTGTGTGTGATATCTGTGTAGTGCGATGGATTCCAACAATTGGAACAGCGTAACATTTTTTGTCATATGTGCCTATATGTGGATTTGTTGACATGTTGAGTCCCACAAGCCTGGCCTTTCATGCACCAGGTTTATTAGTTGCTCCTGGGAGACATCTCATGCCATGTTTCTTCTTGGGGATGTACTTCCTATGTACTTCCTATTGTCCAACAACTGCCTGGGTCATAGGATGAGTTCACATATAAACAAATTAAAAATGATTTTTTTCAAAAAGGTTTTTAACTGATCAGACGTTGATGGACATTGTCCACCAGTCAGTATCCCTTACATATGATGACACTGTACTGCACTGGTGACAGTATAATAAAAGATATGTATATATTAAAAAAAAAAAAAAAACTGTAAAAAAAAAATTCATTTTCCAAATTTTTTTAATTTTTTTAATTTTCCAAAAAATAGTGACACAAAACTTTAAAAAAAACTTGCCATGTCTCTTACTAAATACCTTGGACTGTTTACTTTCCAAAAAGGTATCATTTTAGGGTTATTCATACTGTCCTGGCATTTTGGGGCCTCAAGAAATTAGATGTCAGTACATCAGGATTGATCAATTTTCAAATATATACTGCATATACCATAGTTTGTAGATGCTATAACCTTCACAAAAAACAATTAATATACGCTTATTGGGATTTTTTGGACCAAAGACATGTATCAGAATACATTTTGGCCTAAATTTTTGAAGCAATATGATGTTATTGGATACGTTTTATAACAGAAAGTAGAAAATATTGTTTTTTTTATCAATATTTTGCGTCTTTTTTTTGTTTATATAACAAAAAATAAAGAACCCAGCTGTGATACCACCAAAAGAAAGCTGAGAAGATTCAGCCTCTCTATTTTTCCTGTTTACTATTATCATTGAAAGTGAAAGTAAAAGAAAATCTTAAATTTTGGGTTGTCTCCAAAAAAGTAATAGAGGGTAAATCTTCCAATGGGGACACTAGTTCTGGTAAATTAGGGGTCCCCAAGAAGTTTCCCTTAATTTGCAGGGATTTCCTCCCACTTCCTGTTTGGCTATGGGACAGGAAGTGAAGGGAAATCTCTCCAACAAGACACAGATGGAAAAAAAAATCTGACAGGGGTTATAATCCTGCCTTGCTCTATCCAAAATGACAAAAAAAAGTTTTGCCTATAGTTCTACATTAACATAGCCACTGATTACTGAGCAACCAGCAACTGGTGTACATTATAAAGAGTGCAGAGATTGGGAGTGCACACAGCATAGTATTTGTTGTGCATGCGTCAGGAGTGCATAATGCGTAGAGCATAAGTGTCAGGAGTACTTAACACATAGAGCGCAGGTGTCAGAGTTGTGTAATGCACAAAGCGCAGAGATCAGGAGTTTGTAGCGCACAAAGTGCAGGGGTCAGGAGTACATAATGTACAATTTGAAGTGGGTCAGAAAAGTTTAATGCAAAGGTTGGTAGACAGAGTACAACAAAATATTACTTTGGCAAGACGAAACAAGAGTTTTGCTGACAAATATACAAACTGGTCCACAGTATGAGAGTGGGCAATTTGTACCTTCCGGTTGGGAGACATAACACGGGAGCTTTTACCCCTTTCCTCGGCCGCTAGCGGGGGTTAAAAGTGCCCTGTTAGCGGCTGAAAAGCGCCACTATAACAGCAGTAAAGCGCCCTACCACCCACACAAGGTGCTTCTGTATGCTTTGTGACCCCCCGGGTGCTCCCACACTCAGTCATAAGATTATAAGGCTGTCCATACATTATACAGTTTTCTTGTACAACTTTCCTTTAGATTTACCAAAACCATATAATATGAGGTCATTTTCAATTTTTATGTAATTAGGCAGGCCCTTGTACTGCATAGATGAAGGTAAATCTAAAGGAAATTGAATAAGAAAATGGTATAATGTATGGCCAGCTTTAGAATCAGACCAGCTTTAGCATCAAATTTGTTTATTATTTTTTAAATATAACAAAGATTGACAAATTGAATACATACAAGGATGGTGATACAATATTCAAATAGCAATAAAGCTAAACATAAACCAACAGAGTATTACATCGAAAGTATTAGTAAATTCCATCAGAAGGAAAATAGTAAGCAAATGACTATTGGTTCATTTCCACTCTAATAGGTATATATTCAAAACAGAAGAGATCATGCGTTTATAAGTACCACACAATATTAAAATAAAGGTAGAAAACAAAATATAGGAGTAGATAGAGAGAAGAGGGTAGAAAAAAGGGGGGAAGGGAGTGGGGGGGGGGGTTACAAGTGGTAATGCGATCCCAAATTAATATTAAGTATAGTCGAGGCAAATAAAGTAAAATTACCAAGGCCATAATAGTGTGTCTGGAGGTAAACAATGCTTAACCCAAGGAAGCCTGAGTTTCTCAAATTGACCAATTCAATCTATTTCAATTGCTTTCACTCTAGCATGATTAAGAGCTTTATTAGTTCTGTGTATGGTTTCATCTAGAATTAAATATTGAGTTTTCCATACCTTAGAAATGGTTTGTTTTGTGGCTGTTAGGAGCTGTAAAAGAAAGCGAAATTGATTTTGTGTGATCCCATCCGGTTTTAGGTTTAATAGGGCTGTAGCAGGATTGGGCTATATAGGCGTATCAAAGATTTTGGAGGCCAAGTCCAGACCAGCTTTCAAGTGGTATTCTTCCTGGGTGCCTCTCCCGCTCCTAGTATTATTCTTTCTGCAAGTATCACCCTCAGCATAAGTTCACCGATACCTAGGCAGTTTTATGGACAAAAAGAGGAAGAAGAGGCCATCATAGTGTACTAATTTTTATTAACCTCCCTGGCGGTATGATTATTATGCATGTAAATTTGGTGTTATATATTGTAGGCCTGTAATTCTTAACAATAACACACTTAAATCTGTCCAGCAAGAGTCTAGTAGATATCCTGGGTATGATGAAGTTTGAAACACAAAAACATAAATTATAATAAATAAATAAATAATTAAAAAAATAATAATATAATAATAATAAAATAAATTTCCCCACAATTCACTATGGCTCAATTCTGCAAGTGTTCTAATTTACTATCACTGTTTTCTAGCTGGTCTAAAGCCACTTTTGATGTAAAGGGACACTTTTTGGTTGCTATGGACAATCTCCAGGTTCCAGGCAGAAAGAACAGTATATATACTATAAAACTGCATGCAGGGCATTGGACATCGCAGGATCCTGGGGACAAGGTAAGTAACACCTCACCAGGATCCTGCAATGTAATCCCGAGTGTGGCTCGGGGTTACCGCTAATGGTCCTGAAATTTAACCCCGATCCACACTCGTGAAACCGTCAGGGAGGTTGAAAGTAACAGGGTAAAAACATTGCACTCACATAAAGAACAACTTGAGTCACATATAGACCCAGAAGTGTCACAAACAGCATGCACTCCATGGCCCGGGAAGTAACGTCCCCAGAAACTGGAACCCCCACCCAATGCATTTCGCCCCTTCTTCTGAGCTTCTTCAGGAACAGCTGAACACTTTTAATATTGTGTTTTGATGTCACATTTATAAGGTTGTGCAAATGTAATTGTTTTTTGGCAAATGTAGGAGGATATCGCTATATCTGTAAGAATAAATACTTTATAGCGCTATGGTAAAAGTGTGATAATATATTGAGTGAGCTTTATGCCACTTATGAACAGCAGCTCCAGGAATTATAAATTTTAGCTGTATTTGAACACAGTGCAGGTTTTGTTGTATAAGGTTTCTTACTGTATTTAACAGAGGGGTGGATTTGAATTTCAATAGCTTATTTTTTTGTTCCTATGTACAGAATGACATTATGCATCAACCAGTGATTCTTTTTAAAAACTCTTTGAAAAGTCCCTTTATCTTTACAGTTAATAATTTTTTATCTTACATTTTGATTCCTGAGCTTGTATTCAATTTTCCCCTCCTTAGCTTGGCACCCCAATAATTTTTATAGGTCTTCATAAAGAATTATTGACAGGTGATGATCATTAGCCTGAGACCCTGATCATTTAAAGTATATGTACACCCTCACCTTGTAAAAACAACCCATTCAGTTTAAAATAGAAATGAAAGGCAAACTATTTGTGTATAGTTCTGAGCTGCATAAGGAGCTCAGAGAGGTAAGGGAAGAGAAGCAACAGTGCAATGATCTTCCCAGTGAATGGCTGTGCAGAGCAGGGGGGGGTGTCAGGACAAGTCTGATCATTGGAGGACAGCAGGCCAAGAAAACCATGCTGTGCTCTCATGCCTAGTGTGGTCAGGGTGTGGTCATTTTTTTTTATAGGAAAGCAGAGGGACTGGCAATAACAACAGGGATTTGACACAAAGAAAGCAATACAAAGAGAACAGGATACTTTTTTCACACGGTACAGCAGGCACATATGAGGAATATGAAATGTTGGGTTTACATATTCTTTATTATAGTCTGGGAAATATCATTAAGGTCCAGCCACATTACATGCATTTCACTCCCTAGTGGGCTTAATTGTTGAGGCTGTACTCATACTGTCGTGTGCACATATACTGTCCCTGGTGGCTGCTGAAGGTCTGGGGGCCTGGAGATAAGGCTTCCTGTTTTTTTGTCACACGTAGTACAAGATTTGTTGGAACCTGTAATGTGTTATGGAATATAGAGTGGGGCAATATTCACTTCAATATTGTTTTATGGATTTTATGAATTTTAGTAAAATACATTTTCATGTTTTTATATACAGTAATATGGTGATATAGAAGATATGAGTTTGCTATTAAAAAGTCCTCTCAAAAATAGAATAGTTTTACCATTTCCATTTTGAGATGTTGGCGCTTTCCTCCTTTTTTGCATGTCTCACCCAGTACAGATCTCCCCCAGTACAGCTCTTCCCAGTACAGATCTCACCCAGTACAGCACTTCCTCTAGTATAGATCTCCCCCAATACAGCTTTTCCCCAGTACAGATCTCCCCCAGTACAGATCTTAATTTAGTATAGATCTCCCCTAGTACAGCTTTTCCCCAGTACAGATCTCCCCCAGTACAGATCTTCCTTTAGTATAGATCTCCCCCAGTGCAGCTCTTCCCCAGTACAGATCTCCCCCAGTACAGCTCTCCCTCTAGTATAGTTCTCCCCCGTCGTACAGCTCTCCCCCCAGTATAAGGCCTCTTTCACACGGACAGATAGAATTGTGCTTTTAGCTGCGGATTTTCTAGTTTTCTACCGCAGCTAAAAGCACACAATGCTTTCCTATGGCCCCATTCACACGCTGCGTTTAGCTGCGATTTAGTTACATGTGGTTTGGTGCCGATAGAAAAAATAGAATTGACTGCGTCCAAGAGTGATTTAGCGCAGCTATATGCACATAACCGCAGGTAATCGCAGTCTTTTGTGTCAACTGCGGAGAGCAGCATGAGAAAAAAAAATAACAACAGAAAGCACATCATAAGCAGCAGGTATACCTGGGAAATGACACAGGAAGTTCAGAGGGATAGAGGAAAGAGGAGAAGGCAGCATGGCGGCACGAGATATCTCCCATGAGGCCATTATAGCCCTGGTGCATGCAAGACCGGAGTTATGGGACTCAGAATGCACAGGATATGCCGACCGAGTGTTGAAGAGATCAAAGTGGGAGGAAGTATACAGATTTGTCACACCGAACTGTGACGATATGTCTGCAACTAAACAGGATAACTGAGGTGAGTGCAACGTTTGTTGTGTCTATGTAGCAGGGTACACATGCATCATAGCTGTTTCCCATACCAACCAAACTTTAACCACAAGCTGAAGATTTGCCCCCTAAATGACCAGGCCATTTTTTGGCGATACAGCACTGCGTCACTGACAACTGTGCAATGCTACAAATCAAAATTGTTGTTCTTTTTTTTCTACACAAATTCAGTGTCTTTGGGAAAGGTTTATGGCATTTATATTGTGATCTGTGAAGAAAAAACTTTGCAGGAGGGACAGCGACATTTTGGCAGACAGATTGGACACTTTTGACACTTTTTTTGGGGACCAGTGACAGTAGCAGTCAGTTAAAAAATAGCCACTAATTACTGTATTCATGTCACTGGCAGTGAAAGGGGTCAGTACTTATGGGAAATCAAATGGTTGGTGTCTCCCCTAGAAGTGTTTCTTGGGTGGGGGGTGAGAGCAGATCTCTCTCAACTTTTGTTCCTAACATGCGTTATGTTTGATATATAACAAATTTATACAATGAAATATATATTGCAGGAAAGGAGGTTTATACACGATGGAGGTTCCTACGCGACAGGTACAAGAAAGAACTAAATGAAGAGAGGTCTACATATAGAAGCGGAACACCCTCAACTCATCGTAGGCCTAACCCCCATGCAGAGGCTTTGTCATTTTTGAGGCGCACCACCGAGATGCACTCGTAAGTATATATATATATATATATATATATATATATATATATATATATATATATATATATATATATTTTATTTATTTATTTTTTTTAACTTTATTTATTTTACTTTGTGGGCGGTATAGCCACACTGTCCCATTGATTTCAATGGGCTGGAGAGGTGAAGGAGTGGTATACACACCGCTCCTTCACCACTCCAAAGATGCTGCTAGTAGGATTTTTGTTCACGTCTTGCCAGCACACCGCTCTAGTGTGAAAGGTGTCTAAACCCCTTTTTTATAATGTTCCCCAAGCTCCAGATAGAGGGCTATTCTGTAGTGTACACATGACAGTATTCTGGAAACACTAAAACCATGGTATTTTTTTTTAAACTTGTAATGTTGTTATTCTTAACTAGAACTGTCTCAAGTGTTCCTGCAAGAGCAAGGCATGCAAGTTCGTCACCAGAAAATGATGACGCTAACCCAAGTCAAGAAACCAATTCAGAGACAATTTCATCCCAAGATTATCAACCGGTCACTCAAGAACCTGCGGTATGTATTTTCAAAACGTCACAACCTCCATCCACAAAAAAACGTATTACTTAACCACCTCAATACAGGGCACTTACACCCCCTTCCTGCCCAAGCCATTTTTCAGTTTTCAGCGCTGTCGCACTTTGAATGACAATTGCGCGGTCATGTTACACTGCACCCTAATTAAATTTTTATCATTTTTTCTCCACAAATATAGCTTTCTTTTGGTAGTATTTGATCACCTCTGCGGTTTTTATTTATTGCGCTATAAACAAAAGAAGAGGGACAATTTTGAAAAAACACAATATTTTTTACTTTTTGCTATAATAAATATCCAATTTTTTTTTTTTTTTAACAAATTTTTTCCTCGGTTTAGGGCGATATGTATTCTTCTACATATTTTTGGTAAAAAAAAAATGCGATAAGCGTATATTGATTGGTTTGCGCAAAAGTTATAGCATCTACAAAATAGGGGATAGATTTATAGCATTTTTATTATATATTTATTTTTTACTAGTAATGGCGGCGATCTGCAATTTTTATTGTGACTGCGATATTGCGGCGGACACATCGGACACTTTTGACACATTTTTGGGACCATTCACATTTATACAGCGATCAATGCTATAAAATTGCATTGATTACTGTGTAAATGTGACTGGCAGGGAAGGGGTTAACACTAGGGGGCGCTCGAGGGGTTAATGTATGACCTAAGGAGGTGATTCTAACTGTGCAGGGAGGGGACTGACTGGGGGAGGTGACCGATCGCTGTCCCTATGTACAAGGGACACGCCATCGGTCTCCTCTCCTCTCTGACAGGACGTGGATCTGTGTTTACATGCACAGATCCACGCTCCTTCTCTGTTACCCGGCAATTGCGGGTGCCCGGCGGACATCGCGGCCGCCGGGCACGCGCACCGGGTCCCGAGCGACGCAGCGGCGCGCGCGCGCGCGCCGCCGGCGGCGCACTCGCGCCCCCTAGTGGCTCGGGAGGGCGAGGACGTCATATGACGTCCTCCCAGAACAATAGAAGCCTCGTCCCGCCGTCATATGACGGTGGGCGGTGGCTTAGTGGTTAAATATTACAATGGCAGCTGGTGTTGGTACACAACAGCTTATTTTTTTGGGCAAAGTACCATATCAGTACTTCTGGCTTTGGAGGTCTTGCTGCTAATACAGTGACATCAGTTTTTTGGGGCAAAAACAAGTGCCTGTGTCTGATCTATTCAAAACAGGTGCTGCAAGCTCTGACACGACTTCAATATTTGGGCAAGCATCAGGTTTATCAGCATGCTGTCCACCAAGTGTGACCTCAACATCAGAAGCATAATCTATATATTCTATCTATTTGCAGGCAAATCTTGATAGGAAAGTCCGGTCTACTTCCACCACTCATCGAACACGCCGTACTCAGCAGGAGCCACCTTTTGAGGAATATTTCGATTGTATAATTAAAGAAATGAGAATCACAAAACCCTGCCACAAAGATGATGAATTCCTCAACATCTCAGACCCTGGTGTGATGTTTTTGAGAATGTTACTGTGTGTAGTCAGGGAGATTCCTCCTGTTAAGCGTACTGAAGTCAGGGGTGATATACATGCCTATCTTACATATACATAGTTTCTGCTTTAAAAGAGCAACACCCATATCCAAGATTTCAGCCATGGGGTCTGGGTTTTAATACACCTAGTGGCTCTTTGAATAAACCAATGCCAAGTCATCAGTACCATGAGACCACACCTGCCTTGAACACATATGCAGGACCGCCACCAACGTATACACTTTTCCCATCTCATCCTGTTTTTAAAGAATGCATGTGCAGCCACACCCAGTCAGTTCACCCTCATCTTCCCAATCTGGATCACCTATAGATGTTGGCAGTGAACCAAGCCATTCTTCCCTGCATTCCCTTTACCCAGTTTATGAAAACTTGTAGTTTTGTTATTTTTATGACTGTTTTATTTTTCAGTTTTTGTTAATGCAATGTTATTTATACCTTTACATCAGGGGTCATCAAACTATGGCCCTCCAGTTGTTCAGCAACTACAATTCCCATCATGTCTAGTCATGTCTGTGAATCTCAGAGTTTTACAATGCCTCATGGGATGTGTAGTTCCGCAACAGCTGGAGGGCCGTAGTTTGAAGATCCCTCCTTTGCACAAACTACTGTTTACAACCCCTTTAAGTTAAGGAGACCAAGGTTAGGTTCCTGACACTTTTTCAGTGGGGCCATCTCTTAGGAGAATGCTGGACACACTCTGAAGCACTTAATTTCAAAATGGATGCCTGATGTTGCTACCTGCACCCCTCTTTTGAACAAGCCATTTGTTGCTTATAGCAATGATCTTAAAAAAAAATTAAGTTCAGTTTCCTGCACCTAGTGTCCACATCTGTGTAGTCAAAAAATGGTTTTAGAACATCATATCAGGAATACTCTATATTTGTGGTTGCTTGAGGGTTAATATAAGGGATTTTTGGGATGTTATCTGTTCTACTGAGTCACTCTATATTTTTTGGGATGTTATCTGTTGTACTGAGTCATGTTTTACTTGAAAATAAAAAAAATCTCAACATTCTAAAGGAATAAAAAAAAATAATAATAAAAAAAAAATTCCACAGATGCAAGCATCAATGTTTTGTAAAGTTTTTCTTTTCTTTATACCCTTTGTTAATTTAAATAGCAAAGATAAAAATAAATCCAATTTAATTGGACAAAGTTGTCAACTACATTATTTAAAAAAAAAAATTTAAACAGTGATAACAAGAATGTTGATGCAAAAGGGTAACAAAGAAAATACTAAACAGAATCATACTGCCACGGTAGCTATCCATCGTTACAAGCAGGTTAATGCAAATGGGTAACAAAGAAAATACTAAACATAATCATACTGCCACGGCAGCTGTCCATCATCAGTAAGGAAATAATCACCAAAATGTTCACGGACTTGTAGCGCATGATTGCTTGGGCGAGTGGTAGTAACACGCCCTCTGTGTTCTTCACAAACAGGTAATGAGATTCATTGGGCGCAATATCCTTTCCCCTTAGAAAGTTATGGAGAACACAGCATGCCAAAACCACATTGACCGCGTGATCCACTTCAAGGTGCATTGTAGTCAACAGTACACGCCATTTGGCGGTACAAATACTGAATGCGAATGCCACCATTCTGCGTGCATGGCTCAGACGGTAATTAAAAATGCACTTCCTGGCAGTAAGATCATGCCTCGTATAGGGCCTGAGGAGGTGAGTGGATAGGGCAAATGCCTCATCTCCTAGCACTACTAGGGGCAGATCCGGTCCAGCAGTACCAGGTAGAGGCCTTGACTGTGGTATATTAAACTCTCCATACTGCAAACGCTGGCCCATCGTGGAATTAATAAAAATTCTCGAATCTCCAGAACTCCCGTAAGCTCCAAGGTCCACCACTATGAAACGCATGTTTGCGTTACTCAGTCCCAGCAGGACAATGGAGATTACCGTATTTATCGGCGTATAACACGCACAGGCATATAACACACACATTCCTTTTAAGAGGGAAGTTTCAGGAAAAAAACTTAAATTTTAAATAAGGGACTTTGAAGCAAAATAAGGGTCAGTGCCCATCTGCAGCTTCACCATTGCCATCAATGCAGCCTGATCAATGCCCATCTGCAGCCTCACAAGTGCCATCAATGCAGCCTCATCAGTCCACATCAAAGCAGCCTCACCATTGCCATCAATGCAGCCTCACCATTGCAGCAGCCTCACCATTGCCATCAATGCAGCAGCCTTACCATTGCCATCAATGTAGCAGCCTCACCATTGCCATCAATGCAGCAGCCTCACCATTACCTTCAATGCAGCCTGATCGATGCCCATCTGCAGCCTAGAGGAGACAGGGAGGGGGGCGGGATGAGCGCCGACAGATTACATACAGTTAGAATCTCCTATGATAGACAGAACAGTGGTCCAATGGCAGCCCAGGAGATGGGCCTTCTTATTACAGAGGCAGCCAAGTAAACAGGAGATTCTCACTGGACGTAATCTGGCGGCGCTCGTCCCGCCCCTTCCCTGTCCCCTCCGAGGCAGCTAAAATTGAAGTATTGGCGTATAACACGCACACGCAATTTGCACCCGATTTTCATGGTAAAAAAGTGAGTGTTATACGCCAATAAATACAGTAATTGTAATTACAGTCTCCTTGTAATTAATTGCTATTGTAATTAAAATAGCGGGAACCTGAGTTTGGTGGCTTGATGAGCCTGATATGTTTCCCGTCTAATGCCTAGATACAATTTGGGAAGTTATTCTTCTCCCAAAATTCCTCCACTATCTCTTCCCACAGACTGGCTGTTGGTTCCGGCATGACTGTGGTCTTAACCTCCTCCCAAACGGCAATACAGGTGTCATGTACTATAGTGCTATTCCTATTAGGAACTGATGATGAAGGGAGGTAAAACTCGCTCCAGTGGCAAAGTATCTGCAATACAAAATTGAGAACAATTCAGAAAATATAAAAAAGTATAAAATATATATAGATGTATATATACACACACTATTGTCAATAATATTGGTAAACCTGCATGTGCATGAATTTAAGCATATGTTCAAGATATGGAAAACCTACCTTAAAGTAAGTAACAGCCGTGTGTCTGGTGAGGCGTCCTTGAACAAGTCCCAACAATTCATCAAAACTCGCCACCGACATCCTCGTGTAGTTATAAAACTTGTCTCCGTGAGTTCTCAGTTCACCAAAAATGAGGGCAAAGTAGCCGATAGAAAGACGCTGTGAGGTTAAAGGGTGCACCCAATAACGACGGGGACATCTCCTCCACTCGATCTCTCTTCTCCTCTTCATTCTCATGAGCAGCAATATGAGCATTGCCATCAAACTACCCATACATGCATTCATCTTGAACGATCTCAGCACAATACACAGAACACTCCTCTCACTGCAAAACTCCAACACATACTCAGCCAGTCAACAAAGAGACAGGAAATAGATGGTCTGAAATGCAGAGGACCGAAATGCATCATGGGTAGATTCAAGGGACCAAAAAAAAAACAATATGGTAATGACTACCGCAGCTAAACCAACCGCATGTAACCGCATGTAAACGCAGGTAATCGCACTGTACAAATGCAGCTGATCGCAGTGCCTGGAGTCTTGAATTTCACAGAACATATTGTATGCTTTTAACTGCGGCAGAACAGCTGTCCATGTGAAAGACGCCTAACTCTTCCCCTAGTATAGTTCTCCCCTGCAGTACAGATCTTCCTTCAATACAGCTCTCTCCCCAAGTACAGTCTCCTCCTCAAGTACAGATTTTCTCCTAATCTCCCTCCATGAAACTCACTCACCACCAGTTCAGAGTGAGAGGAAGTTTTCACACATCTGGGTCATGAGACCAGAGACAAGGAGGAGATAAGGAGAGTTCTGACAAGTGGCAACTGAATGCGTTAGCTGCTGCACCATGAATATTCTGAAGGGTTGGTTGGACCCACTTATATCCCCCTTAGTTACACCGCTGTCCTGATTGAAGGGGGAGTGGAAGAATCATAGTTCTGAGGTGTGGGAGATACACTATTGTTATTTGGGACTAATGTATAGAAAGCCAACAGAAGTCTCTACAGATCACCAGCATAGATTATAGGTTATAAGGCACTATCAGCTTCAATAGCATAGTTCATTTATAACAAAGTGGAGCAAATGTGGATTAACAGCACAATAAAACATATATAATGCATAAAAAACACTTTACTTGAACAATGATGTGAACACTCTTGTGGTTCTGCTGTATGTAGATAGAAAGGTCAAGCTACAGTGCCTTGAAAAAGTATTCACACCCCTTGAAATTTTCCACATTTTGTCATGTTACAACCAAAAACGTAAATGTAATTTATTGGGATTTTATGTGATAGACCAACACAAAGTGGCACATAATTGTGAAGTTGAAAGAAGGAAAATGATAAATGGTTTTCAACATTTTTTACAAATATATATATGTGAAAGGTGTGCGTGCATTTGTATTCAGCCCCCTGAGTCAATAATTTGTAGAACCACCTTTCTCTGCAATTACACCTGCAAGTCTTTTTGGGGATATCTCTGCGAGCTTTGTACATCTGGAGAATTACATTTTTGTTCATTCTTCTTTGCAAAGTAGCTCAAGCTCTGTCAGATTGGATAGACACCATCTGTGAACAGCAAACAAAATGTGGAAAATGTCAAGGGGTATGAATACTTTTTCAAGGCACTGTATGCAACCTAATCTACTAAAAATGTAACAGAGAGATAGATAGATAGATAGATAGATAGATAGATAGATAGATAGATAGATAGATAGATAGATAGATAGATAGATAGATAGATAGATAGATAGATAGATAGATAAACTTTTTACATTTTTATTGCAGAACGATTAAGCAGGTGAGGGTTAGGAGTCCCAGATACTGTAGCAGATCACTTACAGATGCTCCAGAGCCAGATCAAAGTCCAGCTTCACACTGTCAGAACCTTTAAGCCAACCTGGTAACGCTGCAATCACATTCCCAAATTTCAGTGTATTCTCCAAGTGAGTCACAAGGCCCTTCTGAGAGACCAGACTTCATCCTGGTTCCCTCCAGCAAGTGGCCTGCCCTGGGTCTCCTCCATGGCACAGCATCCTCCAGACCAGGCAGGACTGCTTCAGCACACAGTAAGCCCCAAACCAGGTTATTGGGCCTAACAGCAGAGCTCCATCCAGCAGCACCTCCTTAGGCCTTAGCATGAGGCAAGATAGCGAGCACATGATCTGTCCCAAATATTTATATTCCCCCAGCATGCACCAGTGGCATAAACCTCCTACTGGATTGGCTGAAGAAAATATAAATATTCATAACTTTGTTTTGTTTGTGAAACCTCATATTATGACCAGTGATACCAGTGACATCTACTGGCAACAGTGAGAAATCACAAGCCAACAAAAACCAGGTGAAAAACTATACAATCAATCTGAGCTAATTACAGCCAAGCCAAAAAGGAAATTGACATAGTAACCCCTATTTAGGACAAGATAGATAGATAGATAGATAGATAGATAGATAGATAGATAGATAGATAGATAGATAGATAGATAGATAGATAGATAGATAGATAGATAGATAGATATTTTTAATTATTATTGATGATGCCAGAAAGCAAATTTTGATAATTAGTTCACATTTTTTTAACTTGTTTGCTCCTCTTTATTTGCAAAAATCTTGTCTCAAGATCTAACATTGAAGATTTTGGGACTTTTAATGAGGCAGGTAATAACAATAATAAGAAAAGTAACAGCACATTTATTAGCATAGGTAATGAAGGCCCATAGCAATGGGTATGTACATACAGTATATGGTAGTATTCTTTTTACATACAAAACACATCATGAATATGGCTAAAAACAAAATAGCACATAACATTAGACCATAATGTAGAACATGTTATATAATGTCATAAAAACAAATATATAAGGTACATGGGTATAGTATAGTAAAACCATATAAAAATGGTAATCACTTATGCAAGGTTTTAATGCACGTACTTCACTCTTATCTCACCACATTCATTCATGTCCATTCACTCTATTTTTCAGGTTTCTTTGCGCTTCTAATGAACATTGGTTCTGAATACAAAAAAGAAACAGCACTCAAAATGCCTCATCTGTAAATTTGTGAAGAAATAAAGAAAAAGAATTCCAAAAAAGGAAAACCTGTGGTCGGACTTTAAAGGCAAAACAAACAGTAGAAATATACAAAAATATTAGCATTTATTGAAATATATATATAATACAAACAACAGGAACATGAAAGAAACATCGATAAAAATCATATATACAAAAAACTATCTATATATGATATGAGTCCTAATGCGTCTACGCGTTTCGTTATACACTTCTTCAGGACACATTTGGGTTTCAGTAGTTGCAAAGAAAAGAAAGTGGTCTCACTATCTTGCAAAAGGAATCACATATTAATCAATCAGTGATCAACAAAGTAATTTCCAACAAAGGGAAAAAGCAAGGTGGCGCAATGAGGTCAGAGTGAATCACCAGGCAAACAACACCCAGGAACCACCTGTGAATCATTGATCACGAGTGTCTAGGTATAATACTTTCAAACAGGGAATGCCGTATCAAAGTGAATATTCATAGAAGACCGGATATAATCATAAATTGTTCATATCAGAGAATATAGGAATCCCTCAGTCAGAGGTAGCCACAGACTAAGAAATTTGGCCATATATCAAAAGTAATAAATCCAGATCTCTTCTCCCATGGGATTTTCAATATATGAAAATATATATTAATATATATATATATGTATATATATATAAATATATATTTTAATATTTGATTCCTTTTGCAAGATAGTGAGACCCCTTTCTCTTATTTGCAACTGCTGAACCCCAAATGTGTCCTGAAGAAGTGTACAATGAAACGCGTAGCCACATTAGGGCTCATATCATATATAGATTGTTTTTTGTATATATGATTTTTATTGATGTTTCTTTCATGTTCCTGTTGTTTGTATTATATATATATTTCCATAAATGCTAATATTTTTGTATATTTCTACTGTTTGTTGTGCCTTTAAAATCCGACCACAGGTTTTCCTTTTTTGGAACTCTTTTTCTTTATTTGAACATTGTTTCTCTTACACCATTCTGTGGCAGGACTAACTGTTTAGCTACACACATAGTTTTCTATTTATTCTACAGACACCTTTGTAGCCAACCATTGGCACAATACTCATTACAATATGATGACTTCCATCCTTCTGGGGACAGTCGTATGTGCGCCTGGTGTTCCTGTAGATCCCAACACCTCAGCTCCCAGGTAGACATACATGGTGACTCTTTCAAACCGGCAAAAGAGCAGAAAATAGCGGAGGAGCCCAGCAGAAGAACCGGAGAGCGGGAGAAGAACCGGACACCGGGCGAAGAAGCCAGGCACCGGGAGAAGAGGCCGGAGAGCGGGAGAAGAACCGGACACCGGGAGAAGAGGCCGGGGGGGGCGGAGAAGTCAAAAGAAGACCCCCTAAGTCGGAAGAAGACCCCCGTAGCTGCCTAATAAATTACTTTTAAAACCTGTGTAGTGTGTTTTTTTATTGACACTTTTTTCCCCAGGTGAATGGGTAGGGGTACGATGTACCCAATACTCATTCACATAGGGTGGGGGGCCGGGATCTGGGGGCCCCCTTATTATAGGGGGCTCCCAGATTCCGATAAGCCCCCCGCCCGCAGACCCCGACAACCAACGACCAGGGTTGTTGGGAAGAGGCCCTTGTCCTCATCAACATGGGGAAAAGGTGCTTTGGGGTGGGGGGGTCGCAGGGCGCCCCCTAACTTAAAGCACCCACCCCCCATGTTGAGGGCATGCAGCCTGGTACGGTTCAGGAGGGGGGGGCGCTTGCTCGTCCCCACCCCCTTTCCTGATCGGCTGGGCTCCGTGCTCGGATAAGAGTCTGGTATGGATTTTTGGGGGACCCCCAAGCCGTTTTTTCAGCATAGGGGGTTCCCTTTAAAATCCATACCAGACCTAAAATGTATTTTTCCTATTGCAGCGAGCGCGAGATGTACAGTACCCTGTCGCCGAGAACCAGCGCGATAGGATCGCGCTGGAAACATTCTCGCGGGCAGGTGCTGTAGCTGCAAACAAATTGCAGGCAATATTCCAGTAAATCCTCCAGTGACTCAGGTGACATAAGAAAAAACGTAAGGTGACTGTAGTGATACACATGGACCTCCACCTTCGGTGACACCAGCTGCTCACTTCAATAGATGGACCCCTGAGTGAATCAGTCAAAACAGCGGTTCCCTCACAGGGACAATACCATAGGAAGACAGCAGCAGCAGCTTTCAATGTCAGTTTTCAATGACTAGCATATAGGCAGATTTTCACATGTAAAAGAGGTAGGAAAGAATCTAGTGCTCTCTGTATGCTATTTAAAATGGTTTAATGAAATATGCAGAGAAACTCACATTAAAATGCACTGTACCCCAGTGCGAAGGATGAAAACATGGGTGGAATGGATGTCCCATACACGATGACTAGCGGGGCGTGGGTGACGTCACGATCGGAGCACGTACACAGATGCTGTACGCGTTACGTCCCTCAAAGTGGGCGGGACTTCCTCAGGCCGCTGAGGAAGTCCCGCCCACTTTGAGGGACGTAACGCGTATGGCATCTGTGTACGTGCTCCGAGCGTGACGTCACCCGCGCCTCGCTCGTCATCCTGTATGGGACATCCATTCCACCCATGTTTTCATCCTTCGCACTGGGGTACAGTGCATTTTAATGTGAGTTTCTCTGCATATTTCATTAAACCATTTTAAATAGCATACAGAGAGCACTAGATTCTTTCCTACCTCTTTTACATGTGAATATCTGCCTATATGCTGGTCATTGAAAGCTGACATTGAAAGCTGCTGCTGCTGCTGTCTTCCTATGGTATTGTCCCTGTGAGGGAACCGCTGTTTTGACCTGACTGATTCACTCAGGGGTCCATCTATTGAGGTGAGCAGCTGGTGTCACCGAAGGTGGAGGTCCATGTGTATCACTACAGTCACCTTACGTTTTTTCTTATGTCACCTGAGTCACTGGAGGATTTACTGGAATATTGCCTGCAATTTGTTTACTTTGGACTTTAGTTTTTTATTATTATTATTTTATGCGCTGTACTGCTTTTTCTTCATGCTTATTTATGGGATTTGATAAATTTACCCTCAGTATCACAGCTGCTGTTTAGTTAGGTTTATGGTCCGCGCTGGTTGATTTTTGTTTATAGGTGCTATAGCTGCCCTTGCGTCATATTTGGTCCTTCGGAACAGCATACAGACGAACGGGCTTCCTGATAGCAACTGGGTCCGGCGGAGTTCCGGCGGGAAGATTTGAAACAAGCTTCAAATCTAAAGTCCGTCGGATTTTCGACCGAAACGGGCCGTCGGAAGTCCGATGAAGCCCACACACAGTCGGATTGTCCGCTGGATTTGGTCCGTCGGACCAGTCCGGTCGAAAAATCCGCTCGTGTGCACGCAGCTTTAGAACTCCTTCTCCTCTTGCACAAATTTGTTTCCTCCTGCACAAATGTGTTTCCTCCTGCACACACTTGTAGTTACTGAAATGAACTATGTCACATCTTCTTCTAATGGGTAATAGGGGCCCACTCTGAATAAGTCCCTTTACAAGCTCTGGTTGCTCGCTGCTACTAGGCCTGAGGCCTGCAGAACCTCTCCCCGGAGGCCTAGTAGTTTAAAAGCATTACTTTAGGTTGTGGACTACTGTTCCAAGCCAGCCCAACTTGCAAATCATGTGCCCTCAGGCCACATCGACTTGACACAGATCCTCACAGTCTCTTCTCTGATCCAGGACTCCCCATCATCCACCGTGTGTTTGATGGAGACTCTGCTAATGACCGTGTAAAAGCAGAGTTCCCTCACAGACTTCCTGGCACCTCCAGCCCTCCACTGTGGTAACACTCACTGACCTTCCACAGCCCTGAGTCCTTTAAGAGGAACTTGACCGGACCATGCGTTCCGACAGCTTCACCTGCCCCTCTGCTCCAGGAGTTCCCTGCCACCGACCTTGTGGTGACAGACATTGCCAATGACCGTGTAGAGGCAATGTTCCCTCACAGTTCTCCCCGGGCCTTCTCCTGAGATCGGCGCACCCCCCCCAGATGGGGATGGCCTCCTGCTGCTGCCTAGCATTCCATTCCTCACTTCACTCAGCCGACTTCTCCCCCCCCAGTGACATATCACCTCAGCTTATATAGGAGGCCCGCCCCCTGCAAATACCGATTGGGGATTGGTCAGGGCTCCCACATGAGCTGCCTGCCACTCCAGCTCTAGGCCCAGCCCCTCTTCCAGAATCTTCTCTCTGAAAGCAGGGGAGGCGCCCCAGAGCTAGAGCACAGGTGGTCATACCCACTGCTACTCTGACCACTCCCACCCCCCAGATCAAAACAGACAGGCCTAGCTTGCAGCATAGGCCTGCCTAAATTTGCCTGTGCTGAAAATCCTAGGAAAATAACCCTTACTTACACCTACCTAATGGTAGAGGCTGCTACATTCACCCCCCACCAAAAATCACAGCTGTCCTCAGCTGTGGAAAAGAATTTACAAAAATTCCTCCCGGGCCCAGGAGTAAAGGGCATCCCATAAATTTGGTTGGATGGGGAAAAAGGGTACAAACTTGGACAAGGTTTTTGTATAAAAGTACAAAAATATTGTATATACACTCTGGTCATATATTTACATTGTACATTTTACACACACATCCTAACCTACAGGTCCCTGTAGCTACATCCATACAAGTGGAGGAAGAGCGCTACACCCTGGGGAGGAATACTCTGCCTGCCACAGGTCTTCATCTGTTGTCCCACGTTGGGGATGGACGGCCGTCACATCCCTGTGCCCCTAAGAGAAGACAAAACATACACACAGTCTATATATATACACTATCTACACAACATTCACCAGGTAAAGGGGGTTATCATCCTCCACTTGGTGAATAAAATAAGTTTTTTTTTAAATGTATCAGAAATGGCATACTGTTCTCCATCACTCCCGCAAAAGGGATCTAAGGGTACCTCCTACAGAGTACAGTCCAACAAACACGCCAAATGACAGAAAGGAAACCTGGTTGCTCCTAAGTGGAGGGGCCCTTCCTGAATGTCAGGTAGCAGGAAGGTTTAACAGGGACAGTGCACCCTGGTGTCCATGACAACTTGTTCTCCCATCAGGCACCCTGGGTGGCGGACAAAAGCTGTCCCTGTGAAAATTTTGAAAAAGTGTCATTGAAGAAAACCACCCAGGCTCTGCCCAGTTCTTGCAGTCCTTCCTCATACATAGAACCAGGGATCCGGCTATCCCCCTCTCTTCTGACCGAGACCGAGTGGCTCCTGTTAGGCCGACCCGGCTTTACAATAAGGACCCAGTCTTTGTGAATTGCATGACCCAAGCTCCACTCTTGCTTAATGTCCTTGAAACGGACCCAGGCATCACTCTATGGTACCCGTAGTGGCTAGGGGACGTGCAGAAAGTCCCAAACTATGTCATCCTCCCACTGAGCTCTCTATGACCGCCATGGTCTGGGCTGGGACATACGGAAAATCTAAGCCCCACTCTAAGGCTACCCTCCTTTGCATTTCCCGCTGGAATATCGAGAGTGGGGGTAACTCCTTAATTTTTCCTCTTTCTGGCAGGCCGCAGGCATCTGGGGCCTTAATAACCCATTGCCTGTAAGTGGGTGCCCTGGTCTGGGTAGTGGATGGCTGATTTGCGAAGATCCTTCTGGTTTGTGCTGGGGTCCATGCTGGGGACCGTGGTTCCTCCAATGTATCAGATGGGGCATAAACAGATGGGGAATCTCCGGTCTCCCATTCTTCCTCACTGGAGCCGTCCTCAGGGGAAGATCAGGAGAACAACTTCTCTACTGACCTGAACCTCTCCAACACTCTGGGTGAACCCCAATCTATGACCTGGCTCTCGCTCACCTCATCCAGCTCACCTGAAGGTACTCCCTCCTGCAGCATGGGCTCCCTCCGGATGGGCACAGCAATGGTCTTACTTGGAGCTGGCTCTTCAGGGATATCAACCGGAGGCCACACACTGATTTCTGCAGCCTCCGGGCCCCTAGCCAGGCCAGGATTCCAAAGCAGTCTCTTCTATTCCTATGTCCCTGGGAACTCTGAGGTGGACACACCTGTTGGCTGTTCTCCTCCATCATTGGCAAGTGATCCTTGGCCCTCTCCGGCCTTCCGAATGTCATGCGGCTGCAGCCTGCATAGTCCTGTGAGCGGGTGGATGTTGTAGTAACCTCGATTCCCGCTGCACCGGCCCTAAGCGGCTTAGTGGCTCCTCACAATGACCGCACCGGGCCCAGGCATTTACTCTGATTGTCAGTAGATGGCACCTGGGACACAGCATGCATAGCCGCTCCACTCCTCCGATCATTCCCAAAGTGAATCCTCCACAAAGTTTCAATCAGATGCCAGTGTCAACCAGCACCCGGTCCTGCATTTCAGGTTTTTTCTGTACAGCGGGCATCCTCCGATCCCCCTGCGCCATCTTCCTCCACCTCGTGTCTGTCGTGCAGCACGCTGTGTTCTTTTCTGTCCTCCGCTGGGGCGTGGCTCTGCCCACACGCTCATTGGTTCAGCATGCAAGGAACTGTAAGCAGGCTTCAGACAGTGTGCGCTGTAGTGACACCTGGTGGCAGGCGCTGATGAATTGCAGGCACTGTCCAGGTTTAGTTTTAAAACTGCGTCACAGAGCTGGAACTGAAAGCAGGCAAGCTGTACAATGATCACCATTAACATAATAAAGTCTCTCCTGTGATATCCTACTGTGTGGGACTGACCGTGCAACATCCTGTTAAAGACACCCTCTCCTTGCCTTCCGTTACTAGGGGCAACAGCAGATATCCACAACTCCTTTTACTGTGTTTAGCAGGATTAATAAAGTCAAACATTTTTCTCTTCTCTGCAGTGCAGTGTACAATGTCCCCGCCATGCAGAGCGCTGGACATATTTGTAATCCAGAGCGCGATCGCTTGCCGTGGTTGCCACGGATGATAGCACATGGTTACAGTCACTGGTTGCAGGGCTTTTCGCGGTGGTGAGTGTCCATTGAAACAACTGAGTGCAGGGGTGTGATGGCAGCGCGGATCTTGGACGGTTTCTATGGACAACAGTACTTGGCGATAAGTTTAAGTTGGTTGCTATAGGCAATGGCATGTGGCATTAGTCAATTTTAGAGCAAACATAGTCTTTCCCTTATTGTAGCCCAAAACTTGACAAAAAACAGGCAAATTCTCCCTTGGCTTTAGCGGTTGCTAGGGGCAAGGGACAGCAGGTTAACCGTGAAGGCAGATCTCAGTGGGATCTCCAAATGTAGCCATGGTGTTGCAGGTAGTAACAAACAATCCGCCAAATCACCCCACTGCCAGACTTCATACATCACTTCCGGAGACAATGAACAGTCTTTTGCTGGTTTTGTTTTTGTTGTTTTATTAGGGGGTACAACTTGGATAGGGATAGGAATATGGGATGCCCATAGGATTTGTCATTGCCATCATATTTGTAATTTAAGCACAAAAGCACTATGTTAGAGCCAGAAGATTAGATGCACAAGGACATTAAATTTAAATCTCCTTCTTCATCTCCATGCAGACTGTTGCTCCTCCTCTGCGTAAACTCCACAGACTATTCCTCTAAGAATTCCCCATCCATCACCGTGTGTTGGATGAAGACACCACTTTTGACCGTGTAAAAATGATGGTCTTAGAATTCTCCTCCTGCACAAACTTGTTTCCTCCTTTACAAACTTGTTTTCTCCTGCACACACTTGTAGTTACTGAAATGAAGTATGTCACATGTTTTTCTAATGGGTAAAAGGGACCCACTCTGAATAAGTCCCTTTACAAGCTCTGGTTGCTCGCTGCTACTAGGCCTGAGGCCTGCAGAACCTCTTCCCGGAGGCCTAGTAGTTTAAAAGCATTACTTTAGGTTGTGGACTACTGTTCCCAGCCAGCCCAACTTGCAAATCATGTGTCCTCAGGCCATATCGACTGGACACAGATCCCCACAGTCTCTTCTCTGATCCAGGGCTCCCCATCATCCACCGTGTGTTTGATGGAGACTCTGCTAATGAGTCCTTGATGAGGAACTTGACCGGACCATGCGTTCCGACAGCTTCACCTGCCCCTCTGCTCCAGGAGTTCCCTGCCACCGACCGTGTGGTGACAGACATTGCCAATGACCGTGTAGAGGCAATGTTCCCTCACAGTTCTCCCCGGGCCTTCTCGATCGGCGCACACCCCCCCCTCAGATGGGGATAGCCTCCTGCTGCTACCTAGCATTCCATTCCTCACTTCACTCAGATGAATTCCCCCCCCAGGAGCATATCAACTCAGCTTATATAGGAGGCCTGTCCCCTGCCAATACCGATTGGGGATTGGTCAGGGCTCCCACATGTGCTGCCTGCCACTCCAGCTCTAGGCCCAGCCTCTCTTCCAGAACATTCTCCCTGGAAGAAGGGGAGGCGCCTCAGACTGGAGCACAGGTGATCACACCCACTGCTACTCTGACCACTCCCAGCCCTCCGATCAAAACAGACAGGCCTAGCTTGCAGCATAGGCCTGCCTAAATTTGCCTGTGTGCTAAAAATCCTAGTAAAATAACCCTTACTAGCACCTACCTATTGGTAGAGGGTGCTACATATATATGCATATATATATATATATATATATATATATATATATATATATATATATATATATATATATATATATATACACAGTACTGTGCAACAGTTTAACCACTTGCTTACTGGGCACTTAAACCTCCCTCCTGCCCAGACCAATTTTTAGCGTTTAGCTGACGCAGTTTGAATGACAATTGCACAGTCATACAACACTGTACCCAAATGCAATTTTTATAATTTTTTTCCCTACAAATAGAGCTTTCTTTTGGTGGTATTTAATAACAGCTGGGATTTTTATTTTTTGCTAAAGGCACAGATAAGGCTGCACTGATGGGGACAGATAAGGCGGTACTGATGGGCACAGATAAGGCGGCACTGATGGCCACTGATGGGTGGCACGGATGGGTAGCACTGATGGGCACTGATAGGTACCACTGATAGGTGGCACTGATGGGCGGCACTGATGGTCACTGATGGGCGGCACTGATGGGCACTTATGGGCACTGGTAGGTGACACTGATGGGCACTGATAGGTGGCACTGATGTGCAGCACTGTTGTTGAGGCACTGATGGGTGGCGTTGGTGGGCACTGGTAGGCGGCACTGCTGCCTGTTGCTAGGTGGCACTGGCAGGGGGCACAGGTGGGCACTGAGGATATGCAGCAGCTCGCCGTGATCAGTACTGATGTCCCTCTCACGGCCGCTGGTGATCGGCTTTTTTTTCCTCCTCACGCTGTCAGCGCGAGGAGAAAAAATAGCCGATTACCGGCTCTGTTGACATCACATGATCAGCTGTCATTGGCTGACAGCTGATCACGTGTTAGGGGGTCGGGATCGACCCCTTACTCCGATCTGTGATCAGGCGAGTCTTATAGACTGGGGCGCGCAATCTGCTCGTGCACGGGACGACGTCAATGGACGTAGTCCCAGCAAAACAGGTCCGCGCTGTAGCCGTCATTCGGCTATAGCGCGGATCTCAAGTGGTTAAGGCAGGTGTGAAATGCTGTAAATTAGGATTGCTTTCAGAAACAAAATTTTAATAGTTTATTTTTAACATTTAACAAAATGGAAAGTAAATGAACAGAAGAGAAATCAAAATCAAAACGATATTGGGTGTGACCACCCTTTGCCTTCAAAACAACATCAATTCTTCTAGGTATACTTGCACACAATTTTTGAAGGAACTCGGCAGGTAGGTTGTTCCAAACAACTTGGAGAACTAACCACAGATCTTCTGTGAATGTAGGCTGCCCTAAATCCTTCTGTGTTTTCCTGTAATCCCAGACAGATTCAATGATGTTGAGATCAGGTCTCTGTGGGGCCAAACTATCACTTCCAGGACTCCTCATTGTTCTTTACACTATAGATAGTTCCTAATGACATTGGCTGTATGTTTGAGGTCGTTGTCCTGCTGCAGAATAAATTTGGAACCAGTCACACACCTCCCTGTTTGCATAGTATGATAGATAAGTATCTGCCTATATTTCTTAGCATTAAGGACACCATTGATCCTCACCAAATTTCCAATTTTATCTGCAGAAATGCAGCCTCAAACTTCCAGAGAACCTCCACCATGCTCCACTATTGCCTGCAGACATTCATTATTGTACCGTTCTCCAGCCCTTTGGCGAACAAACTGCCTCCTGCTACAGCCAAATATCTCAAGTTTTGACTCACCAGTCTACCAGCTGCCATTTTTCTGCACCCCAGTTCCTATGTTTTAATGCATAGGATGTGGAAACAAGGCTAAGCGACTTAACTATGCACAAAAACGTAGGAACTGGGGTGCACACATAAACACTCATAATATTGACATTGTTTGCACATAGCAGGTTGTGTATGATTGATCCAATAGAGCCTGTAGGCTGAGTCTAGATATTTGTACTGTTTAATATATAATATATAGCACATCATTTTTACAAAAATTCAACACAAATTGATCTGTTAGGATCGTAAAATAAAATAATACGCACGGATACATGGCCAAGAACATACAGCAAGCATTGAGCAGTACTAAGTCTCTATAGCCGGAACTCAACAAGTCCTCTCAATGACACTCTGTTCCCCACAGCAAAGTATCAAGTGAATATGTAACCTGTCAGAACCTGTACCTCAAATTGTACATCAATCAACTGTTAGGGGGCAGCTCATATTTCAGTTTCTTGCAGACAGTCACATTTTCTATGTAAAGCTAAAAGAGAAAAGAGATAATAAAGATAAACACATCAAAGGGCTGATAAAGCTGAGATGACATCTAGAACAAGAGGTCATGTTCCCAAGCCTGCAGCTGAAAAGCTCAACAACAATCTTTGAAAACCTCAATTACAGATAGGTAGTAATAATAATTTGATCATGGTGTTAAATTATATATCTACATTTTTCATCTGAAAGAAGCTGAAAGTGGAACATATATTTTGTGAGCATTGGTTTTCTTTTAATTTGTCACTAGTTGTTTTATATTATTGTGTTATGGCCATTTTGCCTATCCTAATTCACCATAACCCACTGTATTATTTCTTGTAAATATATATTAAAGGGAATGTAGACTTCTGTACACATTTTATTGTTTGTGAATTATGTTTAGAAAAATGAAACATATATTTTAATCAGGTAATTATGATGTATTGCATAAGTTTGTTCATATTTACCATGTGCAGCCAGCAGGTGGTGCCAAAAAGTCAGTTTTCCAGCACTTCTGTTGGGCTACTTATTCACGAAAAACTGTCATTTAAGCTGCTACTCAAAACTTATACACAGCTTTATGAATCAGAGGAGGGACATCCCCCTTTTAATGTCTCTGGATGATATGGTTCCATATGGGGTACTGGTTACAGAGACAGTCAAAAGTTAGCAGCCACTGTGTTGTTGAAGCACCCTGTTCATTTCAAAACCCAAAATGCTATGCAAATAATAAAAAAGTGAGATAAAAATGTATTCAGTTCAAGACTACTTGAATTCCGATCAGTGTGTGGACGTCCCTGCTCAACAGAAGTTAATCAGTTGATTGACTTCTGTTGAAAGGACATGTTGCAACATTATCCATCGATCAGAGGCTGCAGCCAAGTTATTATTGTGGTCTCTAATTGTGCTGGTGAGTTATACACCTCGATGTGTCTTGTTGACCACTGTTACAGAGTTAGTGGAAATGCTACATTTTAGAGTAGTAATGAGAACAAGAGGTAAGGGGGAATCTTCCAATAGGGCAAATGATCTGCTGACAATTGTCTAAGATGGGAATTCCCTTCACCTTTGGGAGATATCCTTTAACTTCCTGTTGTATCTCTAGGTAAAGTTTAGACTTTACAGATATTTAAAACAAATAAAGAAATAAAAGAATACGGTACTTTGGAAGAAAAAAAAAATTAGCATGATAGTGTATTATGAATTATGTATGTGAAGAAAAATCTGGTTGGCCGCACTTCCGTAAAATCAAATTTATTTAGTCATAATCCACATAGACAGCCCACAGTACAAAAATGAGGGAAAAGAACACACCAGCTAACACGTTTCACGCCAACTTCAGCGCTTAATTATAGCTCTGCGCTAATCATAGATGTGAGCCTCCTCTTCTCAGGCCCCCTGCCATCGCTCCTGGCCCCTCCTCTCTGTCCAGTGCCCCCATGGGAAGCAGCTTCCCATGGGGGCACTTATGCGTACTCGCTCCTGAGCCTCACTGCTGCGTACATTGACACAGAAAGCAGGACTTGGCCTCACATCCTCTCCCTCATCACTGACTTTGATTGACAGCACTGGGAGCCAATGGCTCCTGGTGCCCCAGTGAAGCCAGCAAGACCTGGAAGTGAGGGGAGAGAAGAGCTGCAGATGAGCACAGCGCTAGATTGAATGAGGGCTCAGGTGAGTAAAAGAGGGAGTAATGGGGGGTAAGGGGGGGGATGCCAGTGCCTATACATTTTTTACCTTAAAGTGTTACTAAACCTAGGACCCTGCATTCACTATATCTGGTCTCTCACAGTACACAAAACATGAAGATGCAATTATTTTAGTAAATATAAACGGCTAAATAACGTTTCTCATCAGCAGGTACAGCAATCTTGTGACTTCTATCATCAAAGCTTACAGGAGGAGTTTTCATTCTCCCACGATTGTCATATGAGAATGCAGGACCCCTGACCCTCTGTCTGGACAGTGCTGATTGGCCCTGTTGTAATCACAAGCACTCTCCCAAAAAAAAAAAAAAAACACCTCTCTAGCAATATACACCAAACTGAGCATCTGCAGCCAGTTCCCCCGGATCTGTAAATATCAGGAAATATATTGGGAGTCAGTAGAAGAAGGAGATGATCAGAGGAGACAGGATCGAACAGCCTTTTTACCCAATGCAGAGGATTAACCCATTAGGTTCCACAGTGAGTAGAACAAGCATGCTTTACTGCATATACAAACTGATTTTACTGTTGTGGGTTTAGTAACACTTTAATGCAAGCAATGCATTAAGGTAAAAAATGTTTAGGCTTTGGAAACACTTTAGGTTTTAATGAAAGTTCAAATTTGGTGCGTCCCACTGTGATAAAGGGTTCCTGTGCTCAAAGTAAATTAGATCCTGCTCCATGCAATAATGCAAAGACCCCCTCAACTCCTATCCTATAGATTGGAGAAAACTTTCTTACCACAGGCCTCTGCAATGCAAGCTAGTTATGTGCAATCCAATTTTCACAAGGAACTCGACTGATTAAACCATTACTTCTCTGTAGTGGAGAAGGATCTGGGGGTTTTGGTAGATCATAAGCTCAATAATAGCATGCAATGCCAAGCTGCGGTTTCCAAAGCGAGCAAAGTTCTTTCTTGTATTAAGAGAGGTATGGACTCCAGAGAGAGAGATATCATTTTGCCCCTGTTCAAATCATTAGTAAGACCTCATCTGGAATATGCAGTTCAGTTTTGGACACCAGTTCTCAAAAAGGATATCGGGGAACTGGAGAAAGTGCAGAGAAGGGCAACCAAACTGATAAGAGGCATGGGGGAGCTCAGCTATGAGGAAAGATTAGAGGAACTGAATTTGTTCACTCTTGAGAAGAGGAGAATAAGGGGGGATATGATCAACATGTTTAAATATATAAGGGGTCCATATAGTGAACTTGGTGTTGAGTTATTCACTTTACGGTCAACACAGAGGACAAGGGGGCACTCTTTACGACTGGAGGAAAAGAGATTTCATCTCCAAATACGGAAAGGTTTCTTCACAGTAAGAGCTGTGAAAATGTGGAATAGACTCCCTCCAGAGGTGGTTCTGGCCAGCTCAGTAGATTGCTTTAAGAAAGGCCTGGATACTTTCCTAAATGTACATAATATAACTGGGTACTGACATTTATAGGTAAAGTTGATCCAGGGAAAATCCGATTGCCTCTCTGGGATCAGGAAGGAATTTTTTCCCCTGCTGTAGCAAATTGGAGCATGCTCTGCTGGGGTTTTTTGCCTTCCTCTGGATCAACTGTGGGTATAGTATTGGGTATATTGGATTGTACGTTTTTTTTTTTTTTTATGGTTGGACTGGATGGACTTGTGTCTTTTTTCAACCTGACTAACTATGTAACTATGTAACTATGTACTTGGAATAACTGGACAAAATAGTTAAATTGTCCAATTCCTGGGTCTTTTTCCTATTTTCTCTTCATTAAACCCCATTTGCATCACACCTGAATGTGGCCCCAGAAAAAAAAGCCTAACCAGGCCCTAACTCCTTCATCACTCCTGAGACCTACAGTGATGTAGAGTTGGAAGAAAGAACTGAGGGAGAGGATGGGGAACACAGCCACCCATTGAAGGAGTCTGATGGACTGGAGGGAAGGTAGGAGGGTCATGGCCACTGGATGAGTAAGCATAATACCATCACTATTTCAGGGATTTAATTGTGGAACTGACAGGGTCACTTTAATGATGCCCTAATTGTGTCCTTCTTTTAAGTTTCAGGAGATTAACAGATGATAAGGGCTCCAATAAAAATCATAAACAAAAGAGAGCGCACATAGCGTAATCCCGTTTATTGATAACAAAAAAGCCCATCACACCAAATATCCCCCATACATATATACGTACAAAAACACAGCAGTCAATGTAGCATTGAAAGTTTAATCCAACGTGCACTTCACCGTTTGAGCCATCCGGTAACTCCGTCTCCGTCTCACCTGATCCTTATGGCAAGGGAAATGTAGCGATCAACGTTTGGCTGGGGGCCCCCTTTGCTCTTTAAGGATGTGGCGGCTATGATGATGATGACCTCCCAATCCAACAGCAAGCAGGTTAGTCTGCCTCCTCAGGTGACAGATCCTCAGGGCCCATATTGGCTCCACACTGCTCTCCTCCACACATCCTGCCCACAACCTAGACTCTCCTCTTCATCTCCTTGTTTTCCCGGGCTTTTTCTTTATATTCTTCCGCCCCCTGGCAAGTTCTTCTGGGCTTTGAAATTTGAACTCAGCTAAACTGTAGGAAAAGGCTTGCTTCCAGCATATAATATCCAGCAATCCTGTACTCCTGTATTGGAACTTGTGATGAAGAGAGCTGTCGAACACTGCCATCTTGTGGTCAAAATAAAGATCTGTATTACAGTAGCAATGCACAGTGTTACAAAAGTAAGTCATGAGCTTGTGAGTATTGCCATTTTGAAAAATAAACTAGGAGACTGGCTTGAGAGGGATCACTTTGACGTAGTTGGTCAGTTTGAATGTATGCTACATTTGGAAAACAAGAATCCCTGGTTTTATTCAAATGTTTGGTAATCTTGATGAATAGAGATGGCAGGTACATATTTCCATCATGTTAAGTTTATGCCTGCCAAGTAATGTGTAAATCTAGCACTTACAGGTAAAACATGTATTAAAGCTTATCTCAGGGAAAGAAAAAGGCTATGGGCCCTGCATTGTACTTGATGATGTCATCGGACCTGGGATAGTAGGGTAGAACAAGCAGCATGAACCAGTCTAGCAGTACAGAGGGATGCTGTAGTAGCGAAGAATAGACTAAACATTTTTTCTCCTGGACTGGGATGCTGGCTCAAAGATAACACAGTCTTGTAAATCCTGGTGCCTTGTGTTGTACTTGGCTGTGTTCATACTGTATTGACAAATGTCTGACACAGATCAGCCTCCACTATAACCTCTCATCATTTGACTTGCTACAAATTTACAGTGTTGCAGTCTGATCAGTGGAAGAAAGGAGACAGAGAAAACAGACTGATAATATCATCTTAGCCTAGGCACAGTCACCTGCCTGGGGCTTAGGGACTGCAATTAATGATTATAAATTATAGCTCTTTTTTTTTTTTAATCTTGATCTTGATTGAAGGGGTATTTTAAAACATATAATAACATACAGAAAATGTACACTTACACTTAATGCCAGCAGTCACCAATTGGAGATTGGATCAGACAAAGGGAGGCATTAATTAGACATTTTTATCTTTGTTTTTTATTATTATTACATTTTATTAAAGAAGTCACACGTGTGCCAAGGGGCCTGAGATGTAACACTACAGTAGGTGCAACAAAAGTACATATTGAAGCTGAAATGGGGGATAGAATGCAGGTACATAAAAAGAGATTTGTTTAGTGCAGTGTTTCTCAACCTTTTTTCAGTCACGTACACCATTCTACAATATAAAAAACTGGAACTAATTGTTTTACCTCTCGCAGTATAATCCACACATGTAGGACACCCAATGTTAGAGGTGATTTATTCTTCCAAAGCAAACACACCTTTGCAAACTGGTACTGACTAGTATGCCAATGTTTCTCTTCTCCCTCAGTTTCTCTCCCTCACTAAACTAATGTGACCTCATTCCTGATGGAGAGGGGCAGGGGAGGGTTACACAAGGATGCTGTGTAGGTGCCCGACGTCCTCCTTATAAACCAATGACATCATTGGTTGTTAGGATGCCGGTGGCTAGAAGGTTGTATTGGTGCACAATGAAAACCTGTGGCTTTGTGTAACTGAGTGGCAGGCTTGATCCACCGCTGGCTTGTATACAATCTTTAGGCAATTTTTAGGCATTTTGTCACGGCACCCCTGAAGAAACCTGGAGGCACTCCAAGGTGCCTGAGCACCCTGGTTGAAAAAGGCTGGTTTAGTAATACAGGTACTTGTTGGCACCATGTGGTTATTGGCTTTTAAGCTCAAATGTTTGCTTCTAGTTAAAGACAGCTTAAGAATTAAAGTGGTTCTAAAGTCATTTTTTTTTTTTTACCGTAAAGCATTTCCTGCAAGGTAAAAAAAAAACGAATGCCCCCCATAGCACACAGGCAGTGCTGGGAGGAGGTAAGGGGCCACTCTGTACAATATCATTGTACAGAGCAGGTAAGACAAACATGTTTTTCATTTTATTTTTAAAGAAAGCCTTTAATATCACTTTAAACTTTAATCTTTCAAGACTTTGTGGCCTTAAAATTAAATAAACAGACAATGCAGTTATCTATATTTATATGCCTGCTTAAATTATATCTGATCTGACAAAAACTGTCCCTACAAGTCTTATGCATATATTGCCCAGAAAAATATTGATCTGGTTTTCTCTGATCAAGACTTCCTCATTTTGAATAGGCCTCTGTATGCTGATCCTGGCATTCAGTCGATTGACATTGTACAACAGCAGACTAATTTAATGAAAGTAAAGACATTCCACGCCATGCACAGAATGTGGGGAAAAGAAAGCAGACTTTACAAGTCTGCAGACTGCAATGTCCTCTTTGGTGGACAGCTCAAGGATGCAGAACTGAGTAATCAAGAGATTAAAGATATTTGCTTTGCCAAGATATATCACCACTGACATTTGTTATGGAAAGGGTCCAGATCAGCAGATCTTACCGAGCAACTTTAAACAAATATAGTAGTTGCAATCTGTGCCAGGCTGAAAGGCACCAGGCAGACTGTTGTAAATGTAACCTGTGATTGCTGCACTGGAAAAAGATGAACACAGTTGTGCTGGGGGCTAGGCTAGGATCTGATGACAATTAAAGGATAAGAGCACATTTAGGGCACTCTTCTCTCTGCTCTTCTGATCCCTAAACACTTTCATTATAGATCATACCTAACTAGAGACTGTCTTCTCCGTCCTGAACTGCTTTGCCTCTTGTGAATTCTACAGATTGCCACCCACCCTTGTGTGCTGCAGCCTTTCTTTACTTCAATGTAAAGCTTACCTGCAGGATATAGATGGCTTTTTCTCTAAAGCAAATGGAGGGTACTAGTCTACAGAATTTAGAAGACTTCAGCACAGAGGCTGTACAGTATGGCAGGCCATACACTGTAACAAAGATGTCAGAGCAGGTGAAGTTGGGAGGGTGCTCTGTTATGGAGGTCATATTGTGACCTTTTGCCAAAAATAAATATTTTTTGTTTCTTTTTAATGAAGAGACCCGTAAAAGATAAGTGATCAAATTTGTCTGTCATGTTGCTTGTGCCTCAGCTATTCGCTCTCTTGCAGAGCTACACCAGGCAAAGGATCTTGACTATCAAGGTGTGTCTGTGGTTCCATCAACTGACAATTACATCACTACTGTGTCTCTGTAGAGCTACAGAGACACTTAAGCCTCTTACACACGATCAGATTTTCCAACGGGAAATGTGTGATGACAGGCCATTGGCGGAAAATCTGACCATTTGTGTGCTCCATCGGACAAATGTTGGAAGGCAGGCTTTAAAATTTTTCGTGGACAATGTCTGTTGTCAGATTTTCCGAGCGTGTGTACACAAGTCCGTCAGACAAAAATCCAAAGTACAAACACGCATGCTCGGAAGCAAGGACGAGCCGGAAGCGGTCGGTCTTGCAAACTAACTTTTGTATTGCAGAATTAACATTCGTGATGTGGCAAATTATGAAATTATGCTTTTTTTTTTTTTTTTTTTTTTTGGTGCAAGTCACCACAACACCATTATCCCATAGTTTTTAAGATCAAAGATACAACTATGTTGGTGTCCCTTGTTAATTTTACATTGTATTTTTTAAAATGTAACTGCCTACTCCCAAACTGTCATTTGAAGTAAAACACATAGCCAAGTATTATTCTCCACAATTTTATTATTGCGCGTTAAAAAAAAAAAACAAATAAAATTAGATATGCTATCTGCCAATAGAACTTAACCAAAAAGTGCATTATATGCATCCAAAAATATAGAAAATATACCAAATCAAATCATTATTCAACCAAAAAATAAAATAAAAGCCTCATGCATGTGTCCAGCTTCTTAATATAGGGGGTCAACAATGCCAAGAGTTGGTGAAAGCATGGGCCTGTCATCCGGAGGTAATTCCGAAAAACATCTGGATTATTCTCCTGGAGCTCCCGTAGCAAAGGCATATGACATAATTGATCATGATTAATAAAGCAACCAATTTTTGGTCCAAGAAATCCTCCTCCTCCTGTTCCTGGACTGGACTTGGGTCAAAGTAATAACTCTAAGGCCAATAATAAATAACACGTTATCTCCTCCGATTCCGCAACATGGCTGGTTGACGCACAGCCGTTCAGAAACAAACTGAAAAGCGCAAAATGAAAAACGTGAATCAACACTCACCAAACTTCTACTAACATGAAATTAGGAGAAGGAGCACAAAGGGTGGCGCCTGACAATTGAACTTCCTCTTTTTCGGCTCGTAGTACGTCTAGTACGTCACTACGTTCGTGTTTGTTGGCCAACAATTGTGTACCATTTGTATGCAAGACAAAATCCAGGCACACGCTTTCGGACAAAAGTCAGAGGCTTTGTCTGCGGAAAATCCAATCGTGTGTACGAGGCTTTAGGCTGGTGTATGGAAGAATGAAGAACAGGGGCACAGGTGGTGGGATAAATATGTTTTTATGTAGTTAACATGAAATTCCATTGTGCACTTTCTAACCATTTATTGAAGCCCTCCACACTGCCCACATTGATCCTTCCCTTTCTATCACTCTCTTTGCACGTTCCCACACCATTTGTATTCTCCATAATAAAAAAAAATGGGAAGATCCAACAGCACAAGCAAAATGTCAAGCATAGAGAGCTCACCAACAGAGTCCCTAAGAAACATAGCAGCGTATCTGGTGAACTAACTGTGGCCACACATGCATCTCTATGTAGCTCACGTCCAGTGCCTATACACTGCTGCCAAAGGCTCAACCTGACCTAGCCTTATTGCTGAGTGGTCTTTAGCTTTTTTATTCCATTCCACTCTGACCTGACTTACGGTTTTGTTGTTGCCAACCTGCCTGTTCTTAACCTGTCTTTTGATTGCCCTTGTACTGCTATTCCTAAAGGTCTGATCCTTGCTGCTGACTCGGACCTGACACTATGAAATTACTCCTGACTGTTGATTTTCTCCACTGCCTGCCACCAACCTTGGCTTATCTCTGTATCATCCTCCTGACTCCAAATTGTCCACTCCGTTTTATGGCCTTTTGACATCTGCACTCTGCCTTGTAATTTCATACCTACATCAAGATCCATCTATGCAGTTTCAGCTCATCTGCAGTTGCCAGCAGTGGTACCCCTCCATTGTCCATCGTGTTACCTGTTGCTCTTACCAGGCTCAAATGGAGAAGTATGAGAGTCTATCCTTGCCACCCCAGTCTCCCATCAGGTACAAGACAGTTATCTTATATTGTACGTCATATAACCTAATCAGTGGCACAGAACTTACTGTTGTCTTTGGCTGATGCCACTCTTTTACCCATTGCTCAAGTATAGAAATGTTGCTCTGACCATTCACAAAAAAAGCACTGGTGCCTTACACTCTTTGACCTTGTACTAGTATGTTCTCTTTCTGCTGCACTTTGTTTCTCTTCTTCGTTTATTTTAATTTGTTTAGCCTTAGGCGATGTTTTAAATTTAATGTGCTAAAATTTAATAAAAATACATTGAAAAAATTAAAGAAATGTTAATCTTTGGTCTGTTTTAAATGCCATTTAATGTATTCACATACCTCCAAAAACCCAGTCTGTCCGGAGAGTATGGTCACCTGTTAACTTAACACCATCCCACAACAATTTAGCTCTTCAATAAAGCACAGACGTTGAATCCAACACAATTTTTCTTCTCACAAGTACATTACAAAGGATGCTTTTTCAGACTTTTGAAGTGCACGAAGACAATGCCTTTCCTAAGTCCTGTCTCTGTACAGAGCTAACACTGACTGAGGGAATATAAGGAAACGGGAGGGGGGGGGGGGGGGTCTAGCTAGGACTGAACTGACCAGCACTAAACAGGAGAGAAGGGCACAGGGTGATACCAATTCCTATAAATACACAAGTTGCAGTGGTCTGAAACCACCATGTCAGCATACATGAGAACAATAGTTACCTGATACAGCACAATACAACAACAGAAAAAAATACGTATAGGTGGAACAGAACACTTACAGAAATAAACATTCTATTATTTTCTGTAAGTGAGAATAACAATACCACACGTGGGAGGTCATACATCTGTTGCTGAATAGGACTTATTTTTTTATATTGTATTGTATTTTATTATTATTGCTATTATTATTATTATTGTATCGTATTATATTTTAATTGTATTTATTTACATGATAAAACAAGTGCACAGTACCTCCTTATTGCTTGACCCTTGGGAGAGTGTCCTCATAAGCTTGGCATATATACAGTACTATACATATAGTCATGCAATGCCGATCCCACCCTCTATAGTAAACCAACAAAACAGGTGCTGGAATTCTGACCCGTCCTCGTGCACATAATTTCCTGTACCAAAGCAACCAAGGATCTTGCATTACTCACATCTCATGACAAAAGCACTAGCTTACATTAGCTGATTCATGCAAGTTTCTGACTAAAGCTTACACACAGCACATGCAGCTATGAAAAATCCATTGTTTCCCTTACAATTTTAATTTATTCTTTGACAATGAGCCCACATACAAATCAGTGGAAATAAAGAAGGAAACTGTATTAATTATTGTACATTTAGTGATTTCAACAACCACTTCATTGTAAGACGTTATTGTGCTTTTCTTTTGACATAGTGTTTGCCTATAATGCAGTGGGTAACATGTTGTGCTACAATTACAGCACATATATGGACTTCTAAAATATTCTGACTGCTAATTATTATGTATTTACTAAGCTCTGGCCCATATTCAGAAAAGGTGCCTGTGTGCCTTTTTGTTTCATGTTCATTCTCTCAGTGCTTCATTATTTCATTATCTTTTTGTGCTCTATGCCACCATACTTAATTTTGCTGTCACACCTCCCTTCGCCTTTTTTGTTTTTTCATCCTTGGACGCATTGTGGGAATGTTGTAAAAAATGAACTGAAATAATTGTGTGTAACTTTGGGTGTGGTATTATCTAGATCTAGAAAACCACAATTACTCTTATGATGACTTTGAAGGCAACTTCTAATCAAAAAATTGGATTAAAATATCAACATTTTCATCCATTTAAAGGGTTTGAACCATATATATTTACATCACACATTACATAATATGAAAAATATTGTATAAAATGTGTTTACAACATCAGGGAATGCGGTCCAAATGGTTTTCCCCCACAGCTGATGATTAGCTTGCAGTCATTGGGTTTACTGGTTGGCCCACTCAGCTTGGGGACTCCAATGTATTTCAACGTGTTTTTAACAATTATCTTACTCAGGGATAAGATACCATTCTAGAATATAAATTATATTTTACTATCCATATATTGCAATATATACATAACATTTCAGCCATTATAGTACATTGAAAGAAACTTATATAATTTAATAATATCCCCCGTTTAATTTACATTTCTTGGTTTTAATGCTATATTTATGTGGAGAACATATCCATGACCCTCTAATCGTAATACTAGACCCTATGACGTGGAATCATAACATTCCATATCTGACTACTGGGGCTCAGATCTAATGCCTCATAGAGGTATAGATACTAGAATACACATGCCCCAGGTCCCTCTATTTAAGTATGAATTCAGATATGTATAGTAATTTAGTATAGTACCCACAGGTATATTTCCACCATAGGGGAGAAGGGGAAAGGCCAAACAGGAGATCAATTGGGTTATCATGGGAGTTTATATATACAGGTTAATCACTGCTTCACATGCACCAGAATGGGGACACCGGAGACTACGTAGTGGGTGCCATCTCCATCTTCCCACCTGGCTAATGGGGATATGGCTATCCAGATCCCCTCACTCCCAGATGATTTAGAAAGGAGGGGATAAGATATTGAAGCCAATTAATCCTATTATAACCTGTATATATAAACTCTCATGACCACGCAGGACTAGGATCTCACAATCTATCTGGCATACTGGAGGTTGAATGACTAATAAATATGGAACCATGCCGTAACCACAGTATTCTATGCTTTTATGTAAGTAGCATTGGGACATCTAATCAGTGCCCTTTGAATGTTATTCTCTGAATTGATCTCCTGTTTGGCCTTTCCCCTTCCCCCTACGGTGAAAATATACATGTGGGCACTATACTATATTACTATACAAATCTGAATTCATACCTAAAGTGGAGCTCCACCTAAAAGGGGAAGCTACGCTTGTTATCTTCCACCCCCCCTCCCCATCCGCTGTCATATTTGGCATCTTTCAGGGGGAGAGGGGAGCGGGTACTTGTTTATGACAGGTACCCATTCCCATTTCCGTGAGTCTTTGCCGCGGCGAGATCCTCCGGAAGTTCGGCCCCCCTCCCTCATCGACCACCACCGGGCTATTCAGAAAGTGCAGCGCGTACTTCATACACAGTAGGGTACCGGCTATGAAGTCGCAAGGCTTTACTGACAGTTTCCCTGACAAGGAATGGCGGCGGCAGCACCTGAGAGCCGATTGAAAAATCGGCTGGGGTGCCGACATTGCGTGTCAGCGTCAGTATTTGTAGCTGCTGACTTGAAAATTTTTGGTGGGGGGGCTGGAGCTCCACTTTAAATAGAGGGACCTGGGGCATGTGTATTCTAGTATCTATACCTTCCCCCATAAATATAGCATTAACACCATGCCATGTAAATTGAATGGGGGACATTAATATTCATTATTATTATCTGTATGTTTTAACTGCATGCAATACAATGAAAGGTGGTCTTTGCATACATTTATGAGGGTCTTGGCGACATGAGAGTCTGTTTACATGGATCCGGACTTCCCTTTTTCCATATAGGATTGGTGCAACAAAATTATGTAAGTTTCTTTCAATCTACTATAATGGCTGAACTGTTATGTATAAATTGTAATATGTGGATAGTAAAATATCATTTATATTCTAAAATGGTATCTTATCCCTGTGGAAGATAATTGTTAAAAACTTTTTGAAACATGTTGGAGTCCCCAAGCTGAGTGGGCCAACTAGTAAACCCAATGACTGCAAGCTAATCATCAGCTGTGGGGTATACCATTCAAACCGCATTCCCTGATGTTGTAACCCAATTTTGTACAATATTTTTTATACTATGTAATGTGTGATGTAAATATTTGTGGTTCAAACCCTTTAAATTGATGAAATAAATGTTAATATTTTAATTCATTTTTTTTTTTGTTTACAAACTATTTTTATTGGGTACAAAAAGGGGGTACAAAAAGAGTCGTCATATGCCTAGATAAATACAATACAAGCAACTTGCATATAAGGAGAATCCGAAGATATTGTGTATTAAGGTAGATATACTTTGTTATAATCTAAGTTGCCTTCAAAGTCCTAATAAGAGTATAACATGGATTGAAGATGTTATGCATCTACTAATAAAACATTCACATGCCCTACTATAAACTTACCCATTAAAGGTGCATTCTAGTCAGTCAAACTATCCTGTCCATCTAAGATGTCGCCACTGGGTCTTCCTCTTAGTGTGTATGTGTAACTATTCATCGCTATGGGTAAGCCGTATTCAACCACAACCTCCAGCAATCAAGCAGAGTACAGATTAGCCATAGGAATGAAAAGGGCCATAACAAGCATGAGCACTAAGAAAATAACATTTTTACTGGAAAGGCTGTGTGCCATGCCATGCCATATACTCCCTATTTCTGCAATACCCCCTTTTGTGTGCCATGCTCTATGTTTCCTATTCAGCACTGCTAAATATATATATAGGTCACGCTATTAAATCATATAAATTGTCCACAAGTAATATGACATCAATGTGAGAATAAGTTAAAAATCAGTCCACAAGTGAAGTAAAAAATGACTCCTGATAGGGATCCCCACCATCCACCACAGAAGTGATGTACATATCAGTGCCTCCACCAACAGCTAAAGGGCTCGCTTACCAGCTCCAATTGATCCCTCATTACAAGGGATCGTGAGCGCTTGTGGCTTTAGCCCAACCAAGGCCTTTCTCCAGGTCCAGATGGTCTCCCAACACATTCACCCCTCGATGCCGTAAAGGATATGGTGGTATATACTGTCTGGTAAAATCAAAGAAATATATACACATAGCCAAGGGTAGCCTTGATCAGAAAGTGGGTGCAGTTGGGAACACCAACAAGTAGTCTGGTCCGGGAGCAGTGCAGAAGACGGGAAATTGATGCCTTGTCACTGAAGTCCAGGGTGAAGTTGTGAACTAGTTACTGGTCCTCCAACCTTTTAGATGCATGGTACTCGACTTGGCTCACAATGGTGCTCTGGGAGGACCCTGGGCGCATGCCTCATACTAAATACCTGTCTACTTTTACTAAAATTAAACTAAATATTTCACTTCACTTGTGGACTGATTTTTTACTTATTTTCACATTGATGTCATATTACTTGTGGACAATTTATATGATTGAATAGTGAGACCTATATCTATTTTTTTATGTTTATTTACTGTGCACATATCTCACAGAAGATTTGCTGCTTAAACTTTTTTAGAATTTTCTAGCGCGTTTTTTTCACATTTTTCTACTGCTAAAAATATCCCCGTTCTCTAGCCCACTGGCTAAATAAGACATACCTCCCTCTCAACAGATCTGTACTTACCTCAGAATCACTCCTCAGTCCTTTGTCACCTGCCATGGTAATTAGCGTGTAGTACAATGGTGTTTTTTTATCCACTGGAACCCATTACATTCTTTTTCTATGGGGCCCTGCAATTTCTAATTGCTCCCCTATTCTCACATTTGTTATAGTCTACATCCCTATAGCACAACAGGCAGAACAGATCACAGAAGCATATGCATTAATTTTTAAATTATTTAATGCTTGTGTATGTGGTTAATCTTGTGTATTTATATGTTTAGTCTTCGTTGCTTTTAAAGGAAACCTGTATGCAGAGAGATATGTAGGTAGCCATTAAAAACCCCTTTTTGTTTGTTTCTAGGTTGTCTTTGACTTCAGTTCGGACCTGAAATAAGCATACAACAAGTTAAAACAGAGTGAATTGCGCATTCCTGACCTGCTTACATGTTTCAAGCCATAGGATCAGGTTGACAGTCAGGCATCTAGCAACATCGGAAAGAGGTTACCTTTAGCAGCCTGCAAAGTTTGGGTTGATTATAGCATGCTACAGAAAAAAACATGTCTTCTTTATGGTTTTATCATGAATTTGGTAAAGTACTAGATTCCAATTTTGGTGGAAAATTCGAATAAATCAAAAGATTGTAGCCCTGCTTGATGGAGTCCCAACAGGGTTCCTGCAAGAGTCAGCTTGCATGGAATGAAAAGATAATAGCACCAAACCAAACGGGATTGGTCCAGAAATACACTTTTTTTATTTGATACAATATTAAAAAATTATCTGGACTTATCCCTCTGACCTTTCACTCCATACAAGCTTCTTTATTGTTTGGCTTTCAGTATGTTGGATCCTGAACAATAAAAAAAAATCTTGGCATGTTTTCTTAATGAGAAAGACCAACAGTAACTTAAGAATTTCCTTGAGAAGTAATACGGAATGGCTTATAGCAACTTGTCTACTCAACTCTTTATGAAGGAATATTACATAAAGGAGACCAAGAAGCCAGTGACAAAAGCAGGAGAGACAATGAAGCCAACATATGTGGATCACTCTAGGACAGAACATGGATTGCTATGCTTTTAAAGGAATATTTAGAAAGGGATAATGATATGCCTTAAAGTGGTTGTAAACCCCAGTCATGAAATTTGAACTAAGCACATACCGTATATCTGCAGTGTTTACTTATCTCTACCCAAAGCTCTAAGTGTGGTTTCTCTCACTGGTGCTTCGTTCCTCTGTTATCAGCATGAGTCAGTTCTCAGAAGTTCTCCCGATACATGAGATGAATTTGTGATGGGGAAAGAGATAAACACACAGCTTGTCTATTCAGAATACAGCACTGAGTGTCCCTGCATTCCCCTGCCTATGCGGAGGGTGAGTGTGTCCCTTTCCGCCAATCAGCTCTCACACAGTGTATAAGAGCTGTAACTGCAGCTCTCCAACCCCTCCTCTGTACTCCTCACAGCAGGGATGTGCGGTGAGGTCAGTGGCTGATGAGGCACTGGCTAGTATCAGAGCCAGATACACACAGGTTACATACGTCGTGAACATTAGAGCAAGAGCAATAATTCTAGCACTAGACCTCCTCTGTAACTCTAAACATGTAACCTGTAAAAAATTTTACAGCGTTGCCTATGGAGATTTTTAAGTACTGAAGTTTGGCGCCATTCCACAAGTGTGCGCAATTTTAAAGCATGACATGTTAGTTATCTATTTACTCTATGTAACATAATCTTTCACATTATAAAAACTTTAGCATTTTTTTTGTTTTTTTTATCCATGAAACAGTTTCTTTCCAAAAAAAATGCCTTTGAAAAATTGCTACGCAAATACCATGTGACATAAAAAGTTGCAATGACCACCATTTTATTCCCTAGGGTGTCTGAGTAATTTTCTAGCAAACAAATGATGAATTTTAAATGTTGGAGAGAAGTGTCAGAATTGGCCTGGGTGACAAGGGGTTAATTACCATAAGTAAGTAATATACAAATAATTATTATATATTGTTTTTGAGGTAATTTACCATATTTTCAAAAACTGTACTCAAGCAGGTGGCTTAACGGAACAAATTACTGAAGTTTGAAGTTATAACTTCAAACTAGTAATTTCACAGTAAATAGATAAATAATAAATTATGTTATAACATATAGCATAATAATATATGGTTTCGCTTGTAGCTTTTCAGCAACTACAGATTCCTATTCTCCCTCTTAACTGTGTGAGAAAAACATGGGATTATGGGTAAATCTTATACCGATAAACCCATGTTTTTTCCTTGTAGTTAAGAGGGCTGGGTTGGAACAGAGCCTTTGTCTTTTAGACACGCCCCCTTCTATGACACTGCAGTGAGAGGAGAGCCTCCACTGCAGCATTTTTATTGGACAGCTTGAACCAATAGTGCTTTACCATTGGTCCAAGGCTCTAAGCTGTCCATTGAGCTCAGTGCCTCAGACAAGAAGTGAGGAGAGACACTGTGAGCTCATCCTCTCAGTCTGCTGCAAACAGAGTGTGCCAGCTTGTATTTAAACTGGCCGCTCTGTATGTAGTTTCTGACAGACTGCGCAAGGAGCCCTGTAACTCCGGAACTATATGTGGCAGGAGACCCAAATTTTGACCAGTGGTGGAGTAGGACTTCAGCTACCTACATTTGGGGTCTCTGAGCTAAGACCCCTGAAGCTCAATTTTTTTTTTATGTTCATGGCAGGTGAGGCTCTGCCTCACTTGCCTCCCCTGACAGCATGTCCCTGCCTCACAGATGCAGAAGGAGTTTATCACAATTGTGCTCTTTTGAAGGGTTGTAGACAAGAAAAGACTGCAGAAAAACAAGTAAAACTTATGTAGGAGAATTTGTTTAATCTCTGTGTATCATCTGAGGCTGTTCACTTCACTGGGTATATGAGAAGGTTTACAGCCACTAAAGCCAAGAATCTCCTTGGACAGATCTTTCAAAAGATGTCCAAATCTTCCTCTACAGAAACAGGATCTAGGCATACAACCCCTGGTTTAAAATATGGATTCATTTAGCCAAAGTCAGCACAAAGTAAGAAGAACTAGCCAAGAAAGATGGTATGTCTAGAAATGTCATTGATGAAAGAAAATGCATCTGTAGCACCCTGATGTTTAGACAGGGTTGCTACCAAATTTAGTTGCCAGGCGATAGTTGCCTTGGCCAATTGTTAGGAGATCAATTGATTCCTCTCTAAATCTGGACTTGTTGCACTCTTTATCTTCTGTCACTGGGTGGCACTATGCTAGTGGCATTAGATAAGACAGGGGCTGTCTGGGCGGACATGTGTTATGCTGCCCTGGGTTTTTGGCCTGAAGCCTGAGGCCTATCCCGGGGACACCTGGCTTCTAGGCTGCCTGAGGCCTATCCAGGAGCAGGAGAAGCAGCGTAAGGTTGGGACTACTGGTTTGTAGTCCAACCAGAAGTAGTGGTTCAGCCGGACGGGGAACCAGCTATGGTCGGGGGGTAGAGGGGAAGCTGTCGCCACTAAGGGACCATCCACCTTGTTGCCAGAGACCACGGTGAGTAAGCAGAAGCCAGTACCAGAGAAGTCTTCTCATCAGCTGAGGATGGTGAAGAAGTGGGAAAACTTCAGCGAGTGCCAAGCCAGGGACCCAGCAGGAAAGCAGAGGTGACGCTTGTGGAGCATCCGTGGGTGCCAAGCCAGGGACCTAGCGGGTCAGCAGGGGTGACGTTTAAAGAGTATCAGTGAGTGCCAAGCCAGGGACCCATCAGGGAAGCGGGGGTGATGCTTGAGGAAGATACTGAGTGCTAAAAGCTCAGGGGATCCAGTGGATATTGGATCCGAAGTCTAGTGAAAGACTGGAAGTTCATTGAGTAAAGATCCATAGTGAGTGATTGTGGAGTAAGTGGAGAACTGTTTGTGTTGCCAATAGTTGAATACAACTACCGTTAGTAACTGCTACAAAACTATTGCTATAGGAGACAGCGGTCCTACCTATACAGAAGCGGTGTCCGGCTGGAGGCCTTGACCTGTATAGCTGTCTACCTATAGAAGTCTTGGAGTCTGCCAATTATCATTGCATCTACTTAAGTGTGTCCTGGCCCTAACCCTCTCTCCCCCAGTTCTGTTCAAGAGACAATAAATATATTTGCATTCAAAAAGTGTCTGGCGCCCACCATTTCATCTTGCATTACACCCACCATGCCTTGTAACCCACTCTACACAGAAGGATGTCAGCTGTCCCTAACTCTGAAGGTCACCATTAGGCCTCAGGGGTCCCGGGACCTGACTACTAGGGATGAGCCGAACACCCCCGGGTTCGGTTCTCAGCAGAACATGCGAACAAGCAAAAAATTTGTTTGAACACACGAACACCGTTAAAATCTATAGGACACGAACATAAATAATCAAAGGTGCTAATTTTTAAGGGTTATATGCAAGTTAATAAAAAAAAATACTAAAGCGCTGGAATGAAAATAGATGAAACACTAAGTGAACGAAGTGAAAATCACTGTGCAAATAATTGGCTTGGAAGAAAACAAAATAATAAAAGCTGCAAAACTAAACAGTGTTCAGGCACCTCAAATAAGTGTAGTGAAATAATATGTTTGCGCTAATATTAACCTTCCAAACAAAAATGAACCTCCCAATAGTTTACTAAAAATAATAAAGAAAATATTGTGCCACTAACACACTCCTCCTACACATTGCATCACCCGACACGTGACTTTTTCAAGGATCCACATCCACATCCTTGAAAAAGTCACGTGTCGGGTGATGCAACGCATAGGAGGAGTCAGTGGTATAGACTATTGTGGCGAGTCAGCAGCCCTGGGAGATCAAAAATATGTGGCGCTAGTCTATGTATAGCAATTAATGAGAGAAATGAATGCTTCCTTGCTGCTCAATACTAAAAAAATTTTTCAATAGACAATGATCACTTCACCCTTTAGGGGGCAGTGAAATCAACGAGCTATAGGGTACTGGTGGATACAACAAAATATACTAAGTAACATCCAATAAATCAAGTATTCTTCAAAATGAGTGAAAACTGTGACTTAGTGCTACCAAAACACATTTAAACAATGTGAAAAAATGATATATAATACCTCAAAATGTGTCATCCATATTATAAAATAATCTTCAACTCAATATATGATGAAAACAATACTAAAATGTAAAATGCAACACTATATCACATAATGAATAGCAAAGTGATCAAGTGCAAAAAACATGTGACATGAATACGCCCACGTGCATAATGATCCGACTCGGGAGTAAGTTCCCAGAGTCCAACTCCTCCCCCAAAGCAAACAAACAAATAATTTTTTAAAAGTAAAAATAACAATAGAAATGAAAATGGTGACAATAAATGGTGATCAAAGTCCACAATAATGATACTTCATGCAATGTGATTCAAAGTGTCCTTATAAACGGTTGATATCAGCATGCCCTTAGCGTGACTCTGTGCTGGATTCATATACTTGGAAGAACTGGTGCAGCACACAGGTGTTTCCCCCAGCCTCTCACCTCTAGCAGCGGCCCCCAGTGGGCCAAGTCAGGCCAGTGGTTAGTAATCCTCTGTGTGTGATAATGCTCCAGCAGCCGTCCCCCTCTTCCTACAGGTGTATCTGGGTCAAATTCTTTAGCAAGTCACCAGCGCTCCCACCGGCCCCAGAATGACAATGAAGAAGGAGATGCTCCCATAGTAAAGTACTTCCAAAACACATTTATTAAAAAAGTAGTAACTTACATTACAATCAGGAGATGTCAGCGGAATGACAGTCTCAGCAGAACATGCGAACAAGCAAAAAATTTGTTTGAACACACGAACACCGTTAAAATCTATAGGACACGAACATAAATAATCAAAGGTGCTAATTTTTAAGGGTTATATGCAAGTTAATAAAAAAAATACTAAAGCGCTGGAATGAAAATAGATGAAACACTAAGTGAACGAAGTGAAAATCACTGTGCAAATAATTGGCTTGGAAGAAAACAAAATAATAAAAGCTGCAAAACTAAACAGTGTTCAGGCACCTCAAATAAGTGTAGTGAAATAATATGTTTGCGCTAATATTAACCTTCCAAACAAAAATGAACCTCCCAATAGTTTACTAAAAATAATAAAGAAAATATTGTGCCACTAACACACTCCTCCTACACGTTGCATCACCCGACACGTGACTTTTTCAAGGATCCACATCCACATCCTTGAAAAAGTCACGTGTCGGGTGATGCAACGCATAGGAGGAGTCAGTGGTATAGACTATTGTGGCGAGTCAGCAGCCCTGTAACGAGCGGTGTGAGGACCCACCGCGCGGCAAGCAAACCAGGCTTACGTGAGTGCACTCTATGTAGTGCTGCGGGTTTCTCAATACACGTTTACTGCGCAATGATGTTTTTTCTTTTTTACTATATATCCTGATGATACCTGAGAATACTCCTGTGGGATATCTTAATCTATAGCAATATTGGAAGTATCTCTTGATCTGCTTTCACCAATTTATATGGAATCACTCTTTAGGATGCTGCTGAAGTGGAATGTTTAATTAAGCTATTATTCTCAACATATCAAAACTTTTTGGGACATTTTTATTATTTATTATTTAATATTTTTTATACTCCTGAGTTAATTACCATTGGGTTTTATCTCTCTTATTATTATCACAGAAGGTATTTTGAGATTTTTTTGAGTACTAATTTTATATGTTGCTTTGAACTATTTATCACAGACATTTGCAGTCCAATCAATTGGAGGGCCTTTTTATTCATTTGAGGTGATTGGAAGGTGTGTTAGTGGCAAAATATTTTCTTTATTATTTTTACTAAACTATTGGGAGGTTTATTTTTGTTTGGAAGGTTAATATTAGTGCAAACATATTATTTCACTATATTTATATGCAAGTTATTGTCATAAAAAGTGTTTGGGAACCTGGGTCAATGCAAAAAAAAGTTTTAAAAATGGACGTTTTTTCGGTAGCAGTGATTTTAATAATGCTTAAAGTGAAACAAAAAGTGAAAATTAATTTAATTTAATTTAAATTTCGTACCTGGGGGTGTCTATAGTATGCCTGTAAAGTGGCGCATGTTTCCCATGTTTAGAACAGTCCCTGCACAAAATGACATTTCTAAAGGAAAAAAAGTAATTTAAAACTACTCGTGGCTATAATGAATTGTCGGTCCCGGCAATACAGATAAAAGAAGTCATTGAAAAAAATGGCATGGGATCCTCCCAGTCCATTACCAGTCCCTTTGGGCCTGGTATGAATATTAAGGGGAACCCCGAACCAATTTTTTTTTTTTAAATTGTGTGGGGGTCCCCCCAAATTCCCTTCAGGCCTGGTATCGATATTAAGAGGAAACCCGTGGCAAAACTAAAAAAAAAAAATGGCGTGGGGGTCCCCCTCAAAATCCATACCAGACCCATCAGGTCTGGTATGGATTTTAAGGGGAACCCTGTGCCAAAATTTTAATATGGCGTGGGGGTCCCCCCAAAAATCCATAGCAGACCCTTATCCGAGCACGCAACCTGGCAGGCCACAGGAAAAGAGGAGGGACAAGAGAGCGCCCCCACCTCCTGAACCGTACCAGGCCACATGCCCTCAACATGGGGAGGGTGCTTTGGGGTAGCCCCCAAAAGCACCTTGTCCCCATGTTGATGGGGACAAGGGCCTTATCACCACAAGCCTTGCCCGGTGGTTTTGAGGGTCTGTGGGCGGGGTGCTTATCCGAATCTGGAAGCCCCCTTTAACAAGGGGACCCCCAGATCCCAGCCTCTCCCACCGTGTGAAATGGTAACGGGGTACAAATGTACCCCTACCATTTCATAAAAAAGTGTCAAAATGGTAGGAGTACTTTTGTAAACTCATGTCAATTTATTTTTCTGCTCTTTGTGTCTCACTGGGGAGATTTCCCTTCATTTTCTGTCCTGGAGCCTCAACAAGATGTAAGAGGAAGTCTCAACAAATCGCAGAGAAATCTTCTCTTAGACAGTTGTCATCAGAGCAACTGTCCACACTGGGGCACTTGAAGATTTTCCATAACCTCTTCTTCTGGTGACAGCTGTAAAATTTTGTATTTCACATCACTTTCTGTCTTAGTGACAATGGTAACTGGACAAACACAGAGGGCATGTGGGCAGAGACAGGGACAAAAACTTGTAGCAAAAACAAATTTGTGAAATTCACACAGGAATTCTTTAAAGGGGACAAGTTGGTTGTAAAGCTATAAACCATGTATTGATTATCCTTTTAGAAAAAATGTCTTAGCCAAGATAATTAGCTCAAAACTTACAGCAATTAAATAATGCAAAAATACAAAAAGCGTGTACCTCTAAATCCAATACATGTGTAAAAGACCTAGTGTCTTGGGGGGACAGCGGTGGCCACCATTAACAACATCCATCTTTCAAAAACCTCACTCTCACATACACGCACGCACACAGACCACAATCGATCGATCGATCAGATGTGATTGCTGGTGTGGATATACTGAAGTACACAAGAAAACACCAGTAATGATATTAAGTAGACCTCATAGTCCATGTATAAAGTAATCATAATAATTTGTCTTCAGTGTAGATTTTAAAAGGTGATTAGTAACTGGTGCTGTTGCGATGTGAGAGTTCCTTAAACATCCCATTTAGCTAGCTTATTGCAGAGGCAACTTTCAGGTTAGGAAATATCCATATGGAAAGTTCGTATATTAGTGACACATTGTATCAACTCGAGTTTAACAATATTGTGTTAGTTAAATGTAACAAGTTAGATTAGCAGCAGTGAAGGGACATCATGCATCTCACCGTATCCTGAAGTTGAAAGGCAATTACCGCCGCCGGCATCTAGACAGGATCATCGTGATCCATTGATTTTCGTCACAGCCGCTGCAGGGGATCCACAAGTGGTGAGTGCATTAGTCATCCATTCCAGGAGATCTTGGTCTCAGTAAAGCTGCATTTATATCTTCCGCAATGGTAGCTGCATCAGTCAGTCTCTGATATTCATTATCAGACCGAAGGGATTCAGAGGAAGGAGGGAGAAGAAAGGGGCCATATCAGGCTGAATAAACGGATGGCCATCCCGGTGTCCTCCTCACGGTTACCATATAGACCTGATGCTTACATGTTTTGTTTTGTAAAAAAACTTCTTCAGAGCATGCGCAATGGTATGTCCTCCCTATTTAAATCTTTGATCTCATTAGTTCTCAATTAATTCCATCTGGGGGATTTTTACAAGCGCTATGGTTCACTTATAGTAACATTCATCACCCGTGCACAGACAAACACACACATTCAGGGGCAGATAAATTTTAGCTAGATATATTTAATCGCAGAAATTGCATAGAGAAGTGTTTCCTAACCTAATACTAATACGCAGTTAATGTTCACCTATAACGGATTAAGAGAAAAAACATTTTTTTTTTTTTTTTAAAAACACTGAAAGGTTAATTTAATTAAGCAGCTTAAAGAAGGGATCATACTGAAATCCAAATGAATTTAGACAGCCTTAGTTTTCCTATATCAGGGTAATAGGATAGAGAAAAAAAGAGACGGGCACAGTGGATGTTAGTAATGCTCTACATAATCAGAGAGCTAAAATACCAAAAGCAGGAAGAGATACAGGAAAACTGAGTTGAAGAGGCAGGGGCCTCAAGGAAGTATTTCCCCCTTATATGGTTAAATACAAATATCTTATCTGTTGCCACTTTCATATTAAATAATATCCGGTTATGTTCATATCGAACAGGGCCTATACATGTATTTAGAAAGGGGGGGGGGGAAGGGGGGGGGGAAATAGAAGGGGGAAAGGGAGGGGGGGGAAGGGAAAGAAGGGGGAGGGAAAAAGGAGGGGGGGAGAAAAGAAAAGGAGGGGGAAAAAAAGGAAAAAGCGGGGGACCTCCCCTCTCCGCTCTCACTTTCTTAATTATTGTTCCAAAAATACAGATAGATTACATTAATTGTTAAGGCCTCGCGGCTGCATACTGTTTAACGTGAATATCCACATTTTTTCTTTTTGATAAAGTACCTTATCAAAGTCTCCCCTACGTGGGGGTAGGTTTAGTTTATATATCCCTTTGCATTTAAGGCCACTTGGGTCTCCACCATGTTTCTCCAAAAAGTGTAGTGATAGTGGTCTGTCATCATCCTTATTCAATATGCTTTGGACATGTTCACCAACTCTTATTTTAAACTGTCTTTTAGTTTTACCCACATAAATCAATCCACAAGGGCATGTTAACATGTATACAACACGTGTTGTTCAACAGTTTATGAAATGATGGATTTTGAATTGTTTGGTACCGTCAGAGTTGGTGAACATGTCCGTTTTATCGACATATCTACAGACATGGCATCTACCACATTGATACATACCCTTTAGTGGGGGTAGGCTAGTGAGCCAGTCACGTCTAGCAGGTCTAGTATATTCTGAGTGGACCAAATTATCTCTAAGGTTGGTAGCCCTTCTAGCTGTAAGTAGGGGTCTGTTGCCAACTATTTTCCCCAGTACGGGGGATTCAGCAAGGATATGCCAGTGGCGGTCCAGAATTCTTCTTACCTGTCCCCACTGTGCCCCAAATTTGGTAATGATCCTTATTGGGGTAGATGTAGTTCTTTCTGGTTGTTGTGCCTTTTTCCTATTAACCAATAAGGAGTGTCTGTCTGTTAGGAGGGCACGTTTTTTGGCTTTCCTAATGCATCCATGTGAGTACCCTCTCTCTCGGAACCGTCGGTACATTTCATGGATCTCCATTTGAAAATCACTGTCATCTGAACAGTTTCTCCTAATGCGCAGGAACTGTCCAACAGGGATTCAATGAATGAGCGATTTGGGATGGTGACTGGTGGCCAAAAGCAGAGTATTAGCTGCCGTTTCTTTCCTAAACGTTTTTGTAGATATCTGGCCATCCCTGATTTCTATGGTGAGATCAAGGAATGGTAAGGTTGCAGGATCAGATGAGAAGGTAAGTTTAATATTCCTATTATTTCTGTTGAGTTCCTCAATAAAGGTATTTAATTCGAGGGGTGTGCCCCCCCAAATCATGATCACATCATCAATGTACCTCAGCCACAGGTGACAGTGGCTGAGGTACAGAGACGAGGGATAGACGCACTCTGATTCCCACAAATCAAGATGCAGACATGCATAGGCTGGGGCCCATGGGGCTCCCATGGATGTACCTCTTATCTTTCTGTAGTATTGGCCAAGGAATTGAAAGCAGTTATTATCCAGCATAAATTGTAATAAGTCTACAATTAACTCATTCTGCGCCGCTAGCTGTGGAAATCTGGAGTCCAGGAAGTGCTGTACTGCTTTAATGCCACATTTATTTGGAATTGACGTGTAGAGTGATTCTACATCCACACCCACTAATAGGGCCCCATTGGGTACCTTGATACCCTCTAGTTTTCTAAGTACATCCCGCGTATCCTGTACATAGGAGGGGAGTTCACTCACCAGTTCCTTGATCATTGCGTCAACGAATTTTCCCACCCTCTCCAGGGGTCCTTTAATGGCTGACACAATCGGTCTTCCTAGGGGGTTTGTCATAGATTTATGAAGCTTAGGTATTATATAAAAGGTAGGGATATTAAATTCGTTGACTCAAAGATATTTACCCTCTCTGTTGGAGAGCAAATTTTCACCAAGGGCCATTCTGAGTTTAAAATTAAGGGCTTCAATGATTTCTGGAAAGGGGTTGTGGAGTAGTTTGTCATATGTGGTTTCATCTTTGAGGAGGCGCATGGTTTCCCTCTCATACAGATCCCGTGATAGGAGGACAGTGTTACCCCCTTTATCGCTACTTTTAATGACGATCTCCTTCGCTTCCTTAAGTTCCCTGAGTGCCTTCCTCTCTGCTGTGCTTAGATTGTCAATTCCCTGATATTTCCAATCAAGTTTGGAGAGGTCCCTTTGGACCTGTTCCAAGAAAGACTGGATCTGCTTGTGCTTCGAAAACGGGGGCATTTTGAGAGATCTAATAGTTAAATTAGAAGGACGTAAGGATTCAGATGGAGAGCTGTTAGTTTCATCATCTGAGTCCTGGTCCTCATTTTCTTCTAAGAGGGATACTAATGTTTCAAGAGCCTCACGTTCTTCCTTGGTTTGTTCGTCACTAGTGTTTGTTTCTCTACGGCCGGTGTGCCAGTATCTAAAGATCACTTTCCGTAGGAATAGGTTTAGGTCCTTAAAAATTTCAAATTCATTTATTGATGCTGTAGGAGAAAAGGACAATCCTTTCTGCAAAAGTGATATATGATGTTGATTTAGGGGAAAATCAGATAAATTAACGACTTTTTTATCAGTATCTAGATTTTCCATACTGTATGTATCTATCTATCATGTTGGTCCTATCTATCAGGTTCTCCGTGAACCCGATCTCAGTTCCCTTTGGTTTCCCTTTGTATCTCTTTCTCTTCCTTGGCTTCCGGCGTTGTTTTGAGGGGGAAGTCTGCCCGTGGGGATCGTTTTTATTTGACCTTTCCTGGAATTTGAGCTGTTTGGTAAGTCCCCCTCCCTTTCTAAAAAAGCCACTGTTCTTTCTGACGGTCCTGTTTCACTGTCTGTAGAGGAATACCTAGGCTCCGTTGTTTTAGATCTATTCCTTCTATTTCGCCTACGTGATCTGCTTCTACCCCTAGGAATTGTGGGGTCAAATATATCCCCACTTTCCCAGTCCTGTAGATTTTGTTTGAACTTTTCTTGTTTAGTTGCCTTCAAGAGTTTCTGCGTTTTTTCCACTTCTTTTTTTCCTTGTCAAAAGAAGTTTATTGAGCATACAATGTTATAAAGATACATAAAGTAAGTTTACAAGGATCTATAAAGTAAGCTCATTGTTTTACAGTAGGGTTTATATAGGTAAATATCATGAAATTTCAAATATTAAACATTGGGTTCACGTAAACCTAAATTAAAGATATATATCATTTCCTTAGTTACTTTTGTAGGTATTTAAATGATTTATACCTACTATACATATTGTTTACAAGTAGAGTGTATATAGGTCAAATAAATTCTGATAATGAGCTTTAATCGTAAGGTGGAGAAAAGGAAAGAGAAAGAAGAAAAAGGGTTGAAAGGTAGAGGTATGGTCCACAAGGTTGTCCCGCTCGTCAGTTTATTATTCTTTTTAGTTCTCTTTGAAGCCTTAGAATGGGTGTCTCTGTAAGTCATTTAATCTGTTACCATGGCAACAGGACAGAGTCATTGAAGTTTGACAGGAACTGTTGTTTTATCCAAGGATGCCAAAGTTTTTCAAATTTTGGAATTTGATTTTGATCGATGGCTACCATCTTAGCATGGGACATTGTATTATTCATTCTGTGAATTGTTTCTGCTAGTACCAATGTAGGAGATTTCCATGCCTTGGCCACTGTTTGTTTTGCAGCCGTTATTAGTTGGATCATAAGTTTGAATTGAGAGAGTGTTAACCATTCCGGTTTTAGATTAAGTAAAGTTAAATATGGATCTGGTTGTATTATTTTTTTAAATATTTTAGATGCAATCACGAAGACTTCCTTCCAGAAGGTTTGGATTACTGGGCACGTCCACCATATGTGTAAATATGTGCCTATTTCTGGGCATCCTCGAAAACAAAGAGCTGAGGTATTAGGTGAATATTTTGCCACTCTAGCGGGTACAAGGTACCAGCGAGTTAGGACTTTATAATTTGTCTCCAGTGCTAAGATGTTGGGTGAAGATGACTTAGATGTGAGCCATATGTTAGACCAGTCCGTGTCTTCTAAAGTTCGTCCCAGGTCTTCCTCCCACCTCTGAACGTAAGAGGGTCTATTAAGATTTGGTACTCCATATAATTGATTATAAAGTGATGAAATTGTACCTTTAGCAAATGGATCTTTTGTACAGATTGATTCAAAAATGGATAATTGGGATAATGGTGTATCCCCCTTTAGGAATGGTGTATAGAAATTTTTGATTTGGAGATATCTAAATATCTCAGAGTTTGGTAGATCATATTTTTCTCTAAGCGATGGGAATGAAAGGAATGATTTAGATGCTATGAAGTCATTTAGTGTCTGAATGCCTGATGTTGTCCAAGCTTTAAAAGAATTTGGGTAGATCCATGCCGGATAAAAGGCCGGATTTCTGATAAAAGAAAGGAGAGGATTGTGTGGAGATTGTAACTGATATTTGGTTTTTAGTTTATCCCAGAGAGATAAGAAGTGTTTAGTTATGGGATTATGAATTTTAAAGCGGTCTTTAGGATCAAGCCATAATAAATTTGATATTAATAGAGGGTCATTTTCTGAAGCCTCTATAAATACCCATAATGGGATTTTCTGTTTTGCATGGTATTTGGACAGACTGGCCAAATGTGCCGCTCTGTAGTAGTTAGTAAAATTAGGGTATCCCAGGCCTCCTTTATTTTTGGGAAGATGTAGTGTGTGTATAGGTATACGTGGTTTAGAAGAGCCCCATATAAACGAAGTTGCTCTTTTTTGTACTATTCTCAAAAAATAGGAAGGAATTGGAATAGGGAGGACTCTGAATAGATAAAGCAATTTGGGTAGAATAGTCATTTTGATTGCATTAATCTTCCCCATCCAGGATAAAGGAAGTTGCGACCATTGTTTTATTAGATTTGTGATCTGTCTTAATACAGAAGGATAATTGGTTGAGAATAAGTCAGAATGAGAGGCTGTTAAATGAATTCCAAGATATGGGATTGATTTTTCTGCCCATGTGAATGGGAGTGCAGCCCTAGCCGGGATCAATTCCATGTTTGTGAGTGAAATATTAAGCACTAGGCATTTCTTAGGATTAATCATAAGGCCGGATAGGGCTGCAAATCCATCAAGAGCTGGTATTAAGTTAGGACCAGAGACCTGTGGTGATGATAGAAAAAGTAATATATCGTCTGCAAATATACATAATTTGTGTGTAATACCTCCTACTTCAATGCCAGTTATAGTTTGGTTTGTTCTGATATATTGGGCCACGGGTTCGAGTATAAGGGCAAATAATAAGGGAGATAATGGGCAACCCTGTCGGGTACCTCTTTCGATATTAAAGGCTTCAGATTTGTATCCAGCATATTTTATATAGGCTTTGGGTTTATTATATAATGCTTTGATCCATGTTAAAAAGTGGGGTCCAAAACCCCATTTTTGTAATGAATATTGCATATATTGCCAGGATACTGTGTCAAATGCCCTCTTAATATCGAGAGATAGAAAACATAAAGGGATTTTCCGTTTTTTAGCAATATGTGCCAATAACACTGCCCTGCGTATATTATCGCCTGCCTGTCTATTTGGCATGAAGCCTACTTGATCTTTATGTATTAATTTTCCTATAATGCTATTGAGGCGTTTTGCTATTATTTTTGCTAATAATTTAATATCGAGGTTTAACAGAGAGATAGGCCGATAATTCACACAGGAAGTATCATCAGAAAGGGGTTTTGGGATCATACAAACAATTGCCATTAGTGTTTCTTGCCGAAAAGAATGTCCATCTAGAAGTTTGTTAAAAGTTTCAGTGAGAATGGGAGAGAGTATTTCTGAGAATGTTTTATAGTATAAAGCCGAGTAGCCGTCTGGGCCTGGTCTTTTGTTAAGTTTTAGGTCTTTTATGGCGTTAGCAACTTCATCTATAGTTATAGGCTCATCCAAACTGCTTTTTTGATTCTGAGATAACTCAGGTAAGGTTATTTTTGAGAAGAAGGATTCAGCCTCTGTAGGATTAAATTCATTGTTTGTCTTGTATAAAGTTGCGAGATGTGAGTGAAATTTATGGATTATTTTAACTGGATTACAAGTGTAAACATTTTTTGATAATTTCAAACGTATTGGTTTGAAAGATTTGTTAGTTGAATTTAATGCCCGAGCCAAATATGTACCTGGTTTGTTTGTATTCATGTAGAAATTGTGTTTGGAACGTTTGAGGGATTTATCAACTGACTCAGTGAGAAATAGATCGTATTCCAATCTAGATTTTTCCAGATGAGATTTTGTACTCTGAGATGGATTATCTTTAAATGATATGTAGGCTGCATTAAAATTGAGTTCTAGTTTTTTTGCTAGATTTTTGCGTTCCCGTTTAAATAGTGCCATTTGTCTTTGTATTGTACCACGCAAGACAGGCTTATGAGCTTCCCACAGTGTTATTGGGGAGATGTCTGTTGTATTATTAATTGATATGTATTCCTTTAAAGCTTGTTCAATGGCCATCTGATGTAGTGGGTGTTTGAGCATTATGTCCGGTAAGTACCACGTTGGGTCATGCGCTTTTGGTATGGCTGAGGCTATAGTAGTGTATACTGCATTATGGTCAGACCACAGAATCGGAATTATATCTGATGCAATAATTTCTGGTATCATTCCTATTGTTAGAAAAATATGATCTATTCTGGTGAAGGTTTGATGAGGGTGCGAGAAATAAGTAAATTTCTTTTTCATTGGGTTACTTTCTCTCCATGAATCTACCAGATTGTATTTGGAAAGAAGTTGAGAAAAAGGTAATCTAGAGGTTATTTTGGATGGTGTAAAAGGTGATTTATCTAGAAATGGGAGGAGGACCTGGTTCGAATCCCCACACATTATCACTGTTCCTATTTTGTGTGTATTAATCACTTGTAATATATGTGAGAGGAATGGTGTAGGTTGTTTGTTAGGAGCGTAGTAGGAAATCACTGTGATTGCTGTATCCATTATATGACCCATGAGTATCAGGTATCTACCTTCTGGGTCTTTAATTTCTGATGATAAGGTGAATGGTGTGGATCGGTGAAATGCAATTAGAGTTCCCCTTTGCTTGGTACAGGCAGAAGCCGTGTAAATTTGTTGATAAAAAGGAGAAATATATTTTGGAGTAGAATCTTTGGTGAAGTGTGTTTCTTGGAGGCATACTATGTGAGCCTTCTTGTTATGGAAAGTACGGAAGGCTTTGGTCCTTTTTTGAGGGACATTTATTCCCTGAACATTCAGGGAAAGTATATTCAGTGGTGCCATGGCAATAGATCAAATAGTTTTGACTTACTTTTTGTTATGCAGAGCTGACTGCACAGATCAACCTGTGTGGACTGAAGAGATGAATAGATAGAAAAGAAACCAGTGAATTCTGGAGTAAAGAGTAAACAAAAAACATATGAGATTAGATGATACATTGTATAAATTATTTTTTGCAAGTAATCACAATTTACCCGTGAAAGAGAATAAATATCTCTCTCAGGGGAATAAGTGCCTTCATCACACTCCCACATAATATGGTTGGGAGAATGAGGAGGGCTAATGGGGGTACACGGATCTTCCGCTTACAGGAGAGAAGTGCTATGTCAAAAGACATCAAAATGATGTTTCATTAATTGGAGTGCAGAATATAGTTTTTGTTGAAATTATTTATTCCAGGGTGGTTGTATATGGTTAGTCTTGCCCTAGGCTAAATAATTCAGTTAGAAAGGTACTGTTAATAACTTTGGTATTGATGAAGATAGTTTGAATTATTTTGGGATTTTAACCCTTTTAGAGTAAACAATTACATATTTTATTCATATGTAACTGTTTAGATATGTTAACTCATAAAATTGAGGTTGTATTGCTTCAGATTAAAATAAACAAAAACATAATTCTAGGAACTAGTTAGGTAATAATATATTTGTTTTAAGAAAAGAAAGAAAAAAAAAAAAAAGCTTCCATTACTTCTGGATTATTGAACATATTTGTCCTAAAAAGTAATAAATCTATTGTTATTACCTGATAATATATAACTGAACAAGAATTTTCTTATTTCACTTATATATTCTAAGGCTATATGAATCAGAAGTAATAAGAAATATAACTGGAATGTAACATGATCCCATACAGTGTGTGACTATCAGAATGCAGTTACATTCAGTTATAAATATAGGTTTTTTTATAGAGAACCATCTCTTAGTATAATAAATGAAGAGATATCAGGAATTAGGATGTCAGTCCATTGAATCTTCTTGGTCCATGGATGATGTGGCATAACGGCCTCTTTTGTGAGAATGATGATTCCCATTTTGTTCTGGAATTTTCTGGGTGCTGCCTGAAGGTGAAGATGATGCCATTCTTCTGCGTGTGGGAGTGTTGCTGCTTGTGGGTTCTGTCAGATTTAATTTTAAAAGGATTTGTTGTAGTTCATCTGCTGATCTGCTTCTGTAAATTGTACCTTGGTAGTTAAATCTGACTGAAAAGGGGAAGCCCCATTGATACATAATGTTGTGGCGTTGCAGTTCCATTAGTTGGGGTTTCATGGATCGTCTTTTAGTAATAGTGAGTTGGGATAGGTCAGCAAAAATTTGATAATTGTGTCCTTGAAAATTAAGTTCCTTTTTTTCTCTTGCAGCAATTAGTATTTGTTCTTTCGTTCTGTAATAATGAAATTTTGTGATTATATCACGTGGGGGTCCATCTTTCTTTTTGGCTGTGATGGCTCTGTGTACTCTGTCCAGTTCTAAACGTTCAATAGGGATATCTGGCTTTAGTTCTTGTAATAGAGCAGTAATAGTAGATTGCAGGTCTGTCACAGTTTCAGGTATTCCCCTTATGCGCAAGTTTGAACGTCTGGCTCTATTTTCGTAATCTTCGAGCTTAGTTTGAAGTATTAAATTCTCTTTTTTTAATTGTTCCAATTCTGTTATATTTTCTTGGGTTGTAATTTCAATTTCATCCATTTTTATTTCTAAGGCTGCGGTGCGGTTTCCCAGCTCTCTTATTTCTTTGGTTAGGCTGTTTGTTATTTGGTCTGAGGTTTGTTTTACAGCCTTATGAAGCATCTTTTCAAATTGTAATAATATTACTGGGGATACTGAGGAGGCTTGTGGAGAAGTTTGTGAGAGGATTTGTTTTGTATCTGACTCAAATGGAGAGTCTTGCTGTGACATTTTCTGTCTGTGAGAGCGCCCTGATACTGTATCTTGTGAGGTGACTGGAGCTGCTTCAGCTGCAGTGAGTGCCTGTGAGCTCTTTGTGAGGTGATTTTTATTTCTGCCACGGTTTCCTCCCAGTACCATATTTCCTGCCCAAACTTTCACAGTTTGTTCCCTGGGGCAAAAAGGTTCAAATGGATACCTTTTGAGCCTGCAGGCTCCGCTTTGTCCTTCTCTTCTCTCCTCAGCGGTGTGGAGCTCTAACAATGCATGTCTGCTCTGCTAGGCTCCGCCTCCTGCCCCCTCCACTTCTTTTTTTAAAGATTCATTTGTTTTGATAAATACCGGATCCAATTTATATGGTTCCAACAGTTGTACACTCATGTCAATTTCTTTTCTGATTTCTTCTAGCTGTATCTGTTCTTCCTCCACTATCATTTTGAGAATATCTAGTCCACGTTCCAGACAGCTACATTTCCAAAGCTCAAGGAATCGTGGAGTATGCAGGTGTCCCGCTGGTGTAAATTTTTCCCTTAGACCTCTAGGGATAATCCTGTGCTCGATATGCGATTTCAGTGATGAGATGTCCCACTTCCTATTAAGAAATTTTATAGTGAGTTTTTTATGATTTTTCAATAATCCTCTTAGTGTGTCATCCCCACCACTGTGTATCACAGTCGCATCACCAGAAAATGCGTATTGTATCTCCAGGTCTATCTCTTCATTCAGAAGATATGCCATGACTGGTCTATTTCATGTATTCAGTGGTTGACACCAGCGGGAAATCGCATATAGTTCTGTGAATACCAACAGTAATTTAAATGCCCTCTTATGTGATTATAAAAATGGAGTGGAAGTAAAGAGATATTAGGATAGGGAGAAGAAACCCTCCTGAAGGGAAGTATAATCCCACCAAAGCATAAACATATAAACAAAAAAGCAAAAGAGAGAGGGTAAAGAACTCCTCCTTTATAGCATCCGGTGTTCTCTAATGGGCATTAATTGGCTATAAATCAGCCTCGACCTACCGAAAATCACCCGGTTCCACCGTCTGATTGGGGTGTCTCCAAGAACTATATTGATAATTAGAGACCCCCAAGTTAGTTGTCCCCTGAATTGAAAATATAGTAGCAAAAACAAATTTGTGAAAACATGTTAAAAAGACCTAGTGTCTTGGGGGGACAGTGGTGGCCACCATTAACAACATCCATCTTTCAAAAACCTCACTCTCACATACACGCACGCACACAGATCACAATCGATCGATCGATCAGATGTGATTGCTGGTATGGATATACTGAAGTACACAAGAAAACACCAGTAATGATATTAAGTAGACCTCATAGTCCATGTATAAAGTAATCATAATAATTTGTCTTCAGTGTAGATTTTAAAAGGTGATTAGTAACTGGTGCTGTTGCGATGTGAGAGTTCCTTAAACATCCCATTTAGCTAGCTTATTGCAGAGGCAACTTTCATGTTAGGAAATATCCATATGGGACAAAAACTTGACATGGGTTCTAATCCTTCCCCACTCTACCTAAACAATTAAAACATTTTAGCTTTAGGTACACTGTAATCCTTTTCCAGTACATGGACTAAAAAGGTAAATATTTTGAGCTGTGCCCAAAAAGGGAGGCACAGGGCAAATGACCAGTCACCAGTATTGCTTATAGTCTCTCTGCTATTGATCTTCCCCCATTACTGACTTGTGTCCCTGTATAAAGGCTTGGTAAAGTCAGGGCTTTACTCCTTCATTTCAGAGCCTCCAGCAAGGAGAACTGTGAGCAGCACAGACGTGACATCACCAAATCTCACTCCAAATATCCTGAGACTAGAAGTCAGAGACAGCAGTGCCTTAGATCTTAAGCTGCGGATACACAGCTATTAAGCTTTAGACACAGGAGTGCCTAGGAAGCGCATACTAGGAAGTGCATAGCTATTTTTCAGGAAAACAAAAGGTACATTTTGTGGGTACTGCTTGCACACAATTATATTGGGTACTTGGTTACATTTCCAAATATCAAATCTTCTTTTTTTTAGGTTAAAGTCTATTTTAAGAAGGAATTTATCAATCACAGAACTAAGGCAGAAAGGACATAAATCAAGCATATGAAAAAGTAGAGCAGATTTATGATAAGAGATAAAGGGTTAGGTAATCCCTCTCCAAAAGAAGTTTATCATTAAATAAGGAATTTATAGATAACGTGGATGTTTATCCACGGAAGTGAACTGACTGGAGATAAAATATGTATGAGATAAAAAATGTAGTAAGAAAACCATTTTCAGGACTTTCATTCTATCAGTCGATGATAGCTCTAGTCTGGTCCAGTCTGACAAGTTTTGTTCTTTTTTTTGTTGCTTAGCACTAACCTACAGTACTGCCCAAAATTTTTAGAAACGTCTGAAGAAATGCTGTAAAGTAAGAATGCTTTCAAATATATATATTTTACAATCGAAAGTTTTTTGTTTTTTTTCAGTACAGAAAAACATCAACATGGTGACAATATTGTGTTTTCTGAAACAGTACATGTAATAAGTATCCAAAACATAGGTGTGTAGTTTAAAAATTATAATAAATGGTATAAGAGTCCAAAAACCATAATTGAGTGTAAAATGCATGGAAATGATCGATAGAGCCTTTGGTACTGCCATTGAATATGCTACACCATCAACAAGGTAAAATGTTGGATATCAAGAAGAGAAAACAAGGGGCCCAAGAAGAATAAGAGAGAAAAGGGGGAAAAAGAGGAAAAGACAGGAGAAAAGAAAATCCTTGTGTGACTCAGGAAGCTCGCCCCCCCCCCCCCCCCCCCATCCTGTCCTCCAGGCTGCATGCTCAGTCTGATATGGATTTTGGGGGGCCCATGCCAATTTTTTTTTTATTTTGCCATGGAGTTCCCCTGAAAATCTATACCCAAAAGGCCAGCAGGGCCTGGTATGGACTGCGGGGGGGGGGGGGGGGGGGGGCACGCCAATTTTTTCCTTGATTTTTCATCTATAATGCCAGGAGCCGGCAATACATTACAGCCGCAAGCAAGTTTAAATGCCATTTTTACCTTTAGAAATTTAATTTTCCTGTGGCACTGTTCTATACATTGCACAGATGCGCCACTTTACAGGCAGACTAAGGGGACCCCCAGCCACGCTATTTAAAGGAATATTTCATGTTCGCTGTTTCACTTTAAGCATTATTAACCACTTGTCGACCACTGCGCGCTGATATACGTAGGCACAATAGCAGCGGTGGGCAAATGGGCGTACCTGTACGTCCCCTTTAATTGGTGGGGCTAGCGGGCGTGCGCTTGCCCGCCACATACAGCATGACCTTGCCCGCGGGCCTTGATGTAAACAAGGCATTTCCCCATTCTGCCTAGTGACATGACAGAGATCACTGCTCCCTGTCATCGGGAGCAGTGATCGCTGTCGTGTGAGTGGTAGCCCACCACCCCCACAGTTAGAATCACTCCCTAGGACACACTTAACCCCTTGATCGCCCCTTAGTGTTTAACCCCTTCCCTGCCAGTGTCATTTACACAGTAATCAGTGCATTTTTATAGCTGACAATGGTCCCAAAATAGTGTCAAAAGTGTCCGATGTGTCCGCCATAATGTCGCAGTCACAATAAAAATTGCAGATCGCCACCATTACTACTAAAAAAAAAAATAATAATAAAAATGCCATAAAACTATCCCCTATTTTGTAGAAGCTTTTGTGCAAACCAATCAATATACGCTTATTGCGATTTTTTTTACCAAAAATATGTAGAATACATATCGGCCTAATCTGAGGAAAAAATAATTTTTTATATATTTTTGGGGGATATTTATTATAGCAAAAAGTAAAAAATATAGCTTTTTTTTCAAAATTGTCGCTCTATTTTTTGTTTACAGCGCAAAAAATAAAACCCGCAGAGGTGATCAAATACCACCAAAAGAAAGCTCTATTTGTGGGAAAAAAAGGACATAAATTTTGTTTGCGTTCAACGACACACAACCGCGTAGTTGTCAGTTAAAGCGACGCAGTGCCGAATCACAAAAAGTGCTCTGGTCAGGAAGGGGGTATCTTCCGGGGCTGAAGCGGTTAAAATCACTGCCCCTGAAAAAACTGTTGTTTTAAGAACTTTTTCTTGCATTGCGGCTACATGCAAAAAGCAGCATGGTAGTTCATAGAGTTGCTCCGTGATTGGAGGAGAGCTTACCATTTGTGTTTGACAGTGAAATACCCGGGCTGTCCTCCAGTTTTTTTCTCATGCTAATAAATGGTCAAAACTATTTTTTAGTTCAATCTTAATTTATTTAAAGGAACAAAATGGGAATGCAGTCTGCATATATAACATCATTAACAGTAGTAAGTAATGACAATAAAATATATGTATAGGGAGGTTACAAAAATGTAGTATTGTATCATGTTTGTTATGTGTGTCAAAAAAACAGTAATTAGAGCAACATGTCGAGGCATAACATGGAGAACTAAAGGGTCCTCCCATTTCAAAGGAGAAGATTACGTGTAAACATCTTGTATTACTACAATCAAAGTTATTCTAAAAACCTGTTATGTTGTAGAGAAGTTAGCTGCGAAGATCATATTTTGCATCAGGAATAAGTGTTTAATGGATTCTGAGGAGTACAAGGAGGAGTTAAGAGAAAGTAGGGGAAGCAGAAAGATTAGGAACAAGAATCGCTCCAGCATGGTCATGAGGTGGTGTTGCCTAGGTCGCCTTCTGCCCAGGAGATGAAGTCCGATGAGTAGCGGAACATGGACCATGAAGTCCAAGTGAGAGAGAACTGTTCATCTTTATTAGATTCCTCGGCCAACAAACGTTCAAGGTTTCTAATGCGGTCCACTTCAGGGAAGGTACAGTCTTTGATTTCCAATAACGTGGAATCACTATTCTGGCCGCAGCCAAAAAGTGACGCAATACTTCTTTTTAATCGACTTGAACGTCAAGGGTGATGATCAAGGGGTTAACTATGTTCCCTATGTGTGTTTCTAACTGTGGAGGGAGTGTGGCTGACTAGAAGAGGAGACAGATCGTTGTTCCTACTTAGTAGGACCACATGGTCTGTCTTCTCTCCCCTGACTGAACCGGGATTTGTGTGTTTACACACACAGATCTTGGTTCTCGCTCTCTGAGCATCGGCTCAGAGGACACGCTGCGTGCCTTCTACAGCGTCTTAAAGAGCCGACGTACAGCTACGTCAGCTCATGCAGCAGTGCCAACCTGCCACAGTATAACTACGGCGGCTGTTCGGGAAGGGGTTAAAAAAGGTTCACATAAGTTTGGTGCAAATTTATCCTTGTGTTTTCACTACAAATTTCCTAAGCAGCTGTTCAGCAGTTCAGCTGCAATTTTAGATGCAGTTCAGATGCTAATTTTTGGAGCTGGTGACCACCGGGCATCTTTAACATTAGTTGGTTGTTAACCACTTGAAGGACGGCCCCATATACATTTACTGCGGCATTTACTGTACATGATTCCCGTGGACGGCTCTGGGGCATGCGCACATGCTGCCGGAGTCACGCTCCCACTTTGATTGGACACAGCAGGAGCATATCAGCGGGTCCGGTGGCCATGATGGCCGCCGGCCACACTCGATCACTCGATTGAGAGACAGAATGATGGTCTGCCTATGTAAACAAGACAGACCGTCGTTCTGCCAGACAGTAAGAGAGACATGTATGATTCCTGCTAATCAGTGCATCTGTCCCCCACACAGTAAGAAAACACTCATAGGGAACACAGTTAACCCTTTGATTGCCCCTGATGTTAACCCCTTCCCTGCCAGTGTAAATTATACAGTGTCAGTGCATTTTTTTTTACCACTGATCACTGTATTGGTGTCTCTGGTCCCTAAAAAGTGGCAATAAGTGTCAGATTTGTCTGCAGCAATGTCGCAGTCCTGCTAAAAATCGCTGATCACCGCCATTAAAAAAAATTTAAAAAGTCCATAAATCTATCCCATAGTTTGAAGACGTTATAACTTTTGCGCAAACCAATCAATATACGCTTTTTGTTTTTTTGTTACCAAAAATATGTAGCAGAATAAAAATTGGCCTAAATTGATGAAGCAGTGGCGGAACTACCAGGGTCGTAGCAGTCGCACTTGTGACCGGACCCTGGTGTTCCGCCACTGTGGGGGGGGGGCACCCGCTGCCGCCGCCATTACTGCTAGTTCTAGGCAATGATCAGGGGACATTACGTCCCGGAAATAGTTGTACACTGTGGGAGATGGGGGCACCATACGCCGCCGCTCGCTGAATCTAGTTACTGGCAACTGTCATGGACACTGTGATGGGCCATTCGAGTGAAGGGGGAGGCACTCTCCCCTTTGTGAGGAGATGTGAAGACAGAGTCTGAAACAAAATGCGAGTGAGTGCTACTGACCCTGATTCCATTCCCACACCACCATCCCACTGACCCTGATCCCATCCCCCCAACCACCATCCCTCTGACCCTGATCCTATCCCCACCACCATCCCTCTGACCCTGATCCCATCCCCCCACCACCATCCCTCTGACCCTGATCCCATCCCCCCAGCACCATCCCTCTGACCCTGATCCCATCCACCCCACCGCTGCAAATGATCCCACCCACGGCCACCGCCACTGATCCCACCACCGCCACTGATCCCATCCCCCCACCCCTGCCACTGATCCCACCACCAATCCCCCCCACCGCCGCCGCTAATCCCACTACTGCCACTGATCCCACCCCCCATCGCCACTAATACCACCACCGTCACTGATCCCACCACCGTGTCTGTCACTAATCTCATCCCCCTCCCACCCCCACATCTTCCAATGACCCCACTCCCCCCCACTACCTTCACAGCCACTGATCCCACCCCCCCACCACCACCACCACTGCCACTGATCACAAGGGGGCACTCAGGAGGATGTAAGGGACACTCAGGAGGATGTAAGGGGGCACGCTGGAGGTACTGTTTTAGTACCTCCAGTATGCCCCCTAATATCTTCCAGAGTTCTCCCTTACATCCTCCAAAATGCCCCCTAATAATAGTAAGGTCAGTGGCAGAACTACCAGAGTCTCAAAGGTCACACTTGCGACTGGGCTCTGGCGTTCCGCCACCATGTGGGGGGCCTCAGGACGGCAGGAGGTGGCCCGCTGAAGAACATGAGAAAGAGCCCCGGGATGGGGTCACTGGGGCCCTGAAGGTTGTAGTTATGCCTCTGTGATGAAGAAATTTGATTTTTAATTTTTTTTTATTGAGAATGTTTTATAGCCGAAAGTAGAAAATATTGGGGTTTTTTCAAAATTGTCAATTTTTTTTGTTTATAGCACAAAAAATAAAAACCGAAGAGGTGATCAAGTACCACCAAAAGAAAGCTCTATTTGTGGGGAAAAACAACCATAAATTTTATTTGGGTACAGCATCGCACGATAGTGCAATTGTCAGTTAAAGAGACACAGTATCGAAAAAAATGGCCTGGTCAGGAAGGGGGTAAAACCTTCCGGAGCTGAAGTGGTTAAAGTGATTGTAAAGGCAGAAATGCATTCTATACATTAGGATAAAAAAATGTCTGTGTGCAGCCCCCCTCATACTTACCTAAACCCCATCTACAGTCAGCAATGTCTGAATGGACACAGGAAGCTGCCACTTGGCTCAGGTGCCCCCATAGCAAGCTGCTTGCCGTGGGGGACACTCAACAGGGGGGAGGGGCCAGGAGCACCGAAGAGGGACCCGAGAAGAGGGGGATCTGGGCTGCTCTGTGCAAAACCACTACACAGAGCAGGTAAGTATAGACATGTTTGCTATTTTTAACAAATAAAAACAAGACTTTAGTATCACTTTAAGGAACTGTTTCCAAGGGCCATAGGACTTTTGAGGATTTTAGGATACTTTAGTATCACTTTATGGAACTGTTTCCAAGGGCCATAGGTCTTTGGAGGATTTTGAAGGGAACCCCCCACACCAAAAAATATAAAAAAATGGTGTGGGGGCTCCCCCAAAATCCATACCAGACCCTTATCTGAGCATGCAGCCTGGCAGGCCAGGAAAGGAGGGGGACGAATTATTGCCCCCCCGCCTGAACCATACCAGGCCACATGCACTCAACACTGGGGCCCCAAAGCACCTTGATCCGCATGTTGATGGGGACAAGGGCCTCTTCCCCACAACCCTGGTGGTTGTGGGGGTCTGTGGACAGGGGACTTATCTGAATATGGAAGCCCCCAAATCCACCCCCCATGTGAATTAGTATGGGGTACATTGCACCCCTACTCATTCGCCAAAAAAAGTGTCAAAAAGAAATAAAAACACAGACACAGTTTTTGACCATTCCTTTATCAAAAATAAAAAAACAATGTCCCCCAGTGTAGATCCATCGTCAATCACAACAAAGGCTAAAAGCTCTACACACGCTGTGTCACAATTCTTTAATAGCCAAGGGGCGGGGGGCCACTTGGCGATATTACCTGGTGGCACCGCCCCCTGTGATGTCACTGACCGGTGCATGCTGGGTTGGTGACATCCCAGGGGGTAGTGCCACCAAGTGATGTCGCCAAGTGGCCCCGCCCCTTAGCTATTTAGGAATGATGGGCTAACAATGGCCAGGTAATGTGAAAAACAGGGGCCGGTCAGCTTTTTTAACCCTTTTGCTGTCAGACCCTGTGCTCCATTTTTACCCTCAGGTGGCCAGACCATTTTTGCAATTTTTCCTTTGTTTTCAAATTCTGTAAAAGACCCCCCAAATCATACATTTTCTGAAAGCACATGACCAGTAGAATAAAAAGAAGGTGCTACTGATTTCTAAGGTCCCATGATATTTGCGCAAATGTTTATCAAAACAATATTTTTACAAAAAATCCACTAAAATCATAATTAAGCAGATAAATACACAGCAAATTTCACAAAACTTCTACTAAATATAAAAGCTTAACCTGTATTGAGTTAATAAATAACAAATATTTGTCATTTTTACATTGCACCTTTTTGCAAAATGGTAAAAATCGAACGTACGCAAAAATGTAAATATCCAAATCTCTCCAAAAATAGGAAGGTTTTAATTTTTCCCTTACAGCTTTCAGAATTTGTGAAAGACCCCCAAAACCATATTTTCTGAAAGCATATGGCCTCTAGAATAAAAAGAAGGTGCTACTGATTTTTTAGACCCTGTGGTATTTGCGCAAATGTTTATCAAACTATTATATTCACAAAAAATGCACTAATACCATTATTAGCCGATAAAAACACAGCTAATTTTACAAAATTCCTGCTAAATCTCTACTAAATATAAAAGCTTAACATAATAAATAACAAAAAATAAAAAATTTTACTTTGCGCCTTTTTGCAAAATGGTGGAAACCGAACGTACCCAAAAATTTCTCTAAAAATCTGAAAGTTTTCATTTTTCACTTGCAGCTTTCAGAATTTGTAAAAGACCCCCCAAACCATACATTTTCTGAAAGCACATGGCCAGTAGAATAAAAAGAAGGTGCTACTGATTTTTAAGGCAGCGCGATATTTACGCAAATGTTTATCAAATCAATATTTTCGCTAAAAATACATTAAAATCATTAATAGTGTACATAAACACAACGTAACAAAATTCCTAATAAATTGCTACTAAAGCATCATTCACATGTAACATACTAAAGTGTACGCCCATGGAGGGCCATGGGAGGCCATGTTTACCCGCACAGGGATGCACAGGTGTTCCGTGCATCCCTGTACAGGCAGTCCCATTTATGCTGCATAGGCATAGCTGCTGTTCCCAATCTGACATCCGTGTGGGTGTGGGTACGTGACCATGAACGCAGACAGTGTGAGCTCAGGGACTTGCATGCTGACCTACATGGATGTAAAATTGGGAGCAATGGCTCTGTTCATGCAGGTGCTACATCCCAAATGACATCAGTGGGACTGCCTGTGTTCTGCCGAGAAAGTTCCCCTCGGCGGATAAGGACTCCAGTGTACTGCGCAGACGCAGTGCTTGCATAGTACGAGCCGCCAAAAATAGCCGAAGCTGAACACCTGTGAGTCAGCTGTACACGGCGCCTGTAACAGGGCCCCTCGCGGGCTTGCTACGCTCGCCATACTACGGGCATGGCCTCGCTTCGCTCAGCATATTTTCATTCTAACTCTATGTCCACTTGGATGGTGGGGCTTGAACCTGGACTCAGGCAGAATGTAGTGCGCAGGCGCCGCGTATAGCTGAAGATCAGCTGTTCAACTTCGGAAACTTTTGGCGGCTCCATAGTCGTTCGTATTGCGCAAACGCAGAGCATGCGCAGTACAGGGGGGTCCTTATCCGCCGGGGGAACTTTCTCGGCAAGACACCTGCATAGAGATGCACGGAACCCCTATACATCCCTGCAGAGGTACGCTGTGTATGCCTTAGGCCCCTTTCACACAAGCAGACAGATTGGGTCTGCCTGTGCGTTTTTCAGACGGGCCCAATTGGACCACCCATTGTTCTCTATGAAGAGGCCGATGTAAATGGATCTGTCTGTTTACTAGGGATGAGCTTCGTGTTCGAGTCGAACCCATGTTCGACTCGAACATCGGCTGTTCGATCGTTCGCCGAATTGCGAACGTTATGGGCCGTTCGCGCTAAATTCGTGTGGCGCGTCACGGCCCATAATTCACTGCGGCATCGCAGTGCATTGCTGGCTGATGATTGGCCAAGCATGCACTATGACCCGCATGCTTGGCCAATCACAGCGCCGTCAGTAGAGAGAGCTGTAATTGGCCAAAGCCAGGGTGGCTTTGGCCAATTATGGCTCAGGGGATTTAGTACACACCCCACACTATATAAGGCCGCCTGCACGGCGGCCCTGTGTAGTGTGTGTTCCGGTGTGCTGAGAGATAGAGAGAGAGAGAGACAGTGTCATTTGATTTGAGTTAGATAGATTAGGCAGAACAGTCAGTCAGTTAGCTGCACTTACAGTGTATTGTGTATATATATGCATCCCAGGTGTTGCATATATATATATACACTGTATTCAGTTTAGCTAGATCCGTTCCTGTTATCTTCTATCTAGACTATTTACATTTAATGCAGTGCGTCCTGCTCACAGTGTTCAGCTAGATCCGTTCCTGCTATTTACATTTAGTGCAGTGCGTCCTGCTCACAGTGTTCAGCTAGATCCGTTCCTGTTATCTTCTAGACTATTTACATTTAGTGCAGTGCGTCCTGCTCACAGTGTTCAGCTAGATCCGTTCCTGCAATTTACATTTAGTGCAGTGCGTCCTGCTCACAGTGTTCAGCTAGATCCGTTCCTGCTATTTACATTTAGTGCAGTGCGTCCTGCTCACAGTGTTCAGCTAGATCCGTTCCTGCTATTTACATTTAGTGCAGTGCGTCCTGCTCACAGTGTTCAGCTAGATCCGTTCCTGTTATCTTCTAGACTATTTACATTTAGTGCAGTGCGTCCTGCTCACAGTGTTCAGCTAGATCCGTTCCTGCAATTTACATTTAGTGCAGTGCGTCCTGCTCACAGTGTTCAGCTAGATCCGTTCCTGCTATTTACATTTAGTGCAGTGCGTCCTGCTCACAGTGTTCAGCTAGATCCGTTCCTGCTATTTACATTTAGTGCAGTGCGTCCTGCTCACAGTGTTCAGCTAGATCCGTTCCTGCTATTTACATTTAGTGCAGTGCGTCCTGCTCACAGTGTTCAGCTAGATCCGTTCCTGCTATTTACATTTAGTGCAGTGCGTCCTGCTCACAGTGTTCAGCTAGATCCGTTCCTGTTAAATTCCTACTGACCGGCAGGCTTGTCTGGTTACAGTATATAAAGCTACCTGAAGAAAATTACAGGTGTTCTATTTGATCCTATTAGTACCACGGTCAGGCAGCTAGACTATTTACATTTAGTACAGTGCGTCCTGCTCACAGTGTTCAGCTAGATCCGTTCCTGTTATCTTCCTACTGACAGGCAGGCTTGTCTGGTTACAGTATATAAAGCTACCTGAAGAAAATTACAGGTGTTCTATTTGATCCTATTAGTACCACGGTCAGGCAGCTAGACTATTTACATTTAGTACAGTGCGTCCTGCTCACAGTGTACAGCTAGATCCGTTCCTGTTATCTTCCTACTGACAGGCAGGCTTGTCTGGTTACAGTATATAAAGCTACCTGAAGAAAATTACAGGTGTTCTATTTGATCCTATTAGTACCACGGTCAGGCAGCTAGACTATTTACATTTAGTACAGTGCGTCCTGCTCACAGTGTTCAGCTAGATCCGTTCCTGTTATCTTCCTACTGACAGGCAGGCTTGTCTGGTTACAGTATATAAAGCTACTTGAAGAAAATTACAGGTGTTCTATCCCAGCTTAGTGCAGCTACAGGCCATTAGTATGTCTGGAAGGCCAAGAAGGAGAGGCAGACAGTCACAAGCCAATAAGAGAGGGCAAGCAGGCTCTGTGTCTAGTGCTGGTCGTGGAGACGGTGCATCCTCATCAGCACGTGGCCATGGGACACGCTTGGCCTTTTTTTCGGCAGCTGGCCATGTTGAGCCGCAACATGCGGAAGACTTGGTCGAGTGGATGACCAAGCCGTCCTCATCCTCCTCATCCTCTCTCACCCATGCCCAGGGTGCTTTGTCTGGCAAAGCAGCGGCCTCTTCCCTCAGCTCAATGTCATCAGTGACTCCTTCCCTAGCTCCACCATGTCCTCATGAGGATTCCCTCGAACTGTTTGACCACAGTGTTGGGTACATGCTCCAGGAGGATGCCCAGCGTTTGGAAGGCTCTGATGACGATACTGAGCTCGATGAAGGCAGTAACATGAGCGCGGACAGAGGGGGTGCCCAAGAAGGACAGCAATCTGGCAGTCATGCTCCCCCTGCTGCAGCATACTGCCAGGTTTGCTCCAGTGATGAGGAGGGAGGGGATGATGAGGTCACTGACTCAACGTGGGTGCCTGATAGGAGAGAGGAGGAGGAGGAGGAGGAGGAGGAGGAGGAGGAGGAGGAGGCGGCAGCACATCACCAACGAGGCAGGATGCCCTCCAGGGGCCAGCCTAAGGGCAGCACATTGACTGCATCACACCCCAAAGCTCCACATGTGCAGGGCGCTGCAGTCTCTGCGCGTTATTCAAAAAGTTCTTTGGTGTGGGCCTTTTTTGAGACGAGTGCATCAGATCGCACCGCTGCTATTTGCAACATATGTCTCAAGCGTATCTCGCGTGGCCAAAATATCTCCCGCTTGGGTACCACATGCTTGACCAGACATATGTTGACCTGCCATGCAGTTCGTTGGCAAGCGTATCTAAAAGACCCACACCAAAGAACAAAGAGGATCTCTCCTTGCTCCTCATCAGCTGAGATTTCCAACCCCACTAGACCTTCAGTCCTCTCTGAGACCTGCAGTGAGAGGAATGAAGGTGTAGAATTAGGTGTGTCACAGCCAAGTACTTGTGGGCAATCTGCTTTTGGTACACCGACGTCAGATTGTACCAGGCAAATTTCCCTGCCCCAGCTGCTGCACCGCCGAAAGAAGTTTGCTCCCAGCCATCCACATGCCCAGCGGTTGAATGCTAGCTTGGCAAAATTGCTAGCACTTCAACTGCTGCCTTTTCAGTTGGTAGACTCTGCCCCCTTCCGTGAGTTTGTGGAATGTGCGGTTCCTCAGTGGCAGGTACCCAAACGCCACTTTTTCTCACGGAAGGCGATTCCGGCTCTCTACCGGCATGTGGAAGGCAATGTCCATGCCTCGCTGGACAGGGCGGTCAGCGGTAAGGTGCATATTACCGCTGACTCATGGTCCAGCAGGCATGGACAGGGACGTTACCTAAGTTTCACGGCGCATTGGGTGACTCTGCTGGCAGCTGGGAAGGATGCAGGACAAGGTGCAGTAGTGTTGGAGGTTGTTCCGCCACCACGCCTCCAAAATGCTGATTGTGACACACCTCTCTCCTCCACCCCCTCCTCTTCTTCTTCCTCCATGGCCTCTTCCTCGGAACCAGCGGTGCTCCGTAGGCGTTCAAGGGGCTACGCAAGTACGCAGGCCAAAAGATGCCATGCGGTGCTTGAGCTGGTGTGCTTGGGGGACAGGAGCCACACTGGGGCAGAGGTTCTGTCAGCTCTGCAGGGGCAGGTTCAGAGGTGGTTGACGCCACGCCAACTTAAGGCAGGAATGGTGGTTTGCGACAATGGCACCAACCTCCTCTCTGCCCTCCGACAGGGACAAATGACCCATGTGCCCTGTTTGGCTCACGTCCTTAACTTGGTGGTGCAGCGGTTCTTGGGCAGGTACCCGGGCTTACAGGATGTCCTGAGGCAGGCCAGGAAAGTCTGTGTGCATTTCCGCCGGTCATATAATGCCAGTGCTCGGCTGACGGACCTCCAAAAGGAGTTTAACCTGCCCAAGAACCGCCTAATCTGTGACATGCCCACCAGGTGGAACTCAACGTTGGCCATGCTGCAGCGGCTGCACACGCAGCAGAGGGCCATCAATGAGTACCTGTGCGACTATGGCACCAGGACAGGGTCAGGGGAGCTTGGTTTTTTTTCCCCACGCCAGTGGGCCATGATCAGGGATGCATGCACTGTCCTGTCACCATTCGAGGAGGCCACGAGGATGGTGAGCAGTGACAGTGCATGCATCAGTGACACTGTCCCCCTTGTCCACCTGTTGGAGCACACGCTGCGTGGAATAATGGACAGGGCACTTGAGGCAGAACAGAGGCAGGAAGAGGAGGACTTCCTTAGCTCTCAAGGCCCCCTTTATCCAGACAGTGTTCCTGCGTGCCCGCCGATCACACAGGAAGAGGACGAGGAGGAAGAGGAGGAGGAGGAAGATTGTGTCAGTATGGAGGTGGAGCCTGGCACTCAGCATCAGCAGCAGTCTTTAAGGGATCAGTCCCAAGAAACACATGGACTTGTACGTGGCTGGGAGGAGGTGGCTGCGGACCATGTCGTTCTTAGTGACCCAGAGGACTCCGGACCGAATGCCTCAGCAAACCTACGCTGCATGGCCTCCCTGATCCTGCAAAGCCTGCGTAAGGATCCTCGTATTCGTGGTATCAAGGAGAAGGACCAATACTGGCTGGCAACCCTCCTTGATCCACGTTACAAGGGTAAGGTTGCGGACCTTATCTTGCCATCGCAGAGGGAGCAGAGGATGAAACATCTTCGGGAGGCCTTGCAGAAAGGTCTGTGCAACGCGTTCCCAGAGACTGGGAGGTTACAAACTCCTGTTTCTGGACAACGTGTTGCTGAGGCTTCGGTCAGTCAAAGAAGGAGCGGTGGAGAAGGTGGCCGTCTGACCGATGCGTTCAGACAATTTTTTGGTCCGCAGCCCCAAGGTATGATCGGTTCCAGCAACCATCGCCAGCGTCTGTTTTACATGGTGCAGGAATACCTAGGGGCAAGATCAGACTTGGACACCTTTCCCACCGAAAATCCTCTGGGTTACTGGGTCTTGAGGATGGATCACTGGCCAGAGCTTGCACAGTATGCAATTGAGCTACTGGCCTGTCCTGCATCCAGCGTTCTTTCGGAACGCACATTCAGTGCTGCTGGAGGCGTGGTAACCGATCACAGGGTGCGTCTGTCCACCGACTCGGTCGATCGGCTGACCTTCATAAAAATGAATGAGTCTTGGATCACCACCAGCTACCAAGCACCTGATGCTGATGTAACCGAATAATTTTTTTTGAAATCTCAGATCCCTTCAAAGACTGCCTATGCTGATGCTGAGTGACTATCCCTGAGTAATTATCCTCTTCCTCCTCAATCATCACGCTGATAGCTTGTAAGAACATTTTTGGTTCTGGGCGCCACCACCAGTGCCTAAGGCACAATTTTTCAGCCCCTGTTTAACAGGGGCGTGTAATTACAATTTTTGATGTAATACTTTGCAGCAGGGCTCGTTCCTGCATTCCAACTAGAGTGTCTGTGAGGGGTTGCAGTGTTGTGGCACCAGCACCAGTGCCTAGGGCCCAATTTTTCTGCCCCTGTCTAACAGGGGCGTGTAATTACAATTTTTGATGCAATACTTTGCAGCAGGGCTCGTTCCTGCGTTCCAACTAGAGTGTCTGTGAGGGGTTGCAGTGTTGTGGCACCAGCACCAGTGCCTAAGGCCCAATTTTTCTGCCCCTGTCTAACAGGGGCGTGTAATTACAATTTTTGAAGCAATAATTTGCAGCAGGGCTCGTTCCTGCGTTCCAACTAGAGTGTCTGTGAGGGGTTGCAGTGTTGTGGCACCAGCACCAGTGCCTAAGGCCTAATTTTTCAGCTCCTGTTCAACAGGGGCATGTAATTACAATTCTTGATCTAATATTTCACAGCAGGGCCCTGTGAGGGCTTACAGTGTTGTGGCCACAGCAACACCTAAGGCCCAAATTTCTGCTGAGTATATAGGGCAGGACCCTACTTTCAAACATCTAACTTACAAACGACTCCTACTTGCAAACGGAAGGAGACAACAGGAAGTGAGATGAAATCTACCCCTAGGAAGGGAAATTCTCTCCTGTAAGAGTTAATATGGGAAAACAATTTCTCCTTTCCACTGATGCTTTCCAATCCTTGTTCCACAAAAAAACCCAAATTTTCAAAAAACATTTTTCATTGGGACAAAAAAGTGAGGTGAAATCTTCTGAAGAGGAGGAAAGACAGCAAAACAAATGTCACAGGGGTGATAACCCTTCCCTATGTTTTCCAAAAAGCTTAGAAAAGATTTTTTGGCTGGAGCTAAACACGTTAAAAATGTTCAAAATTACAAACAGATTCTACTTAACAACAAACCTACAGTCCCTGTCTTGTTTGCACCGCCTGTATACTGCTGTTCAGAGTATATAGGGCCTGGTGGCCCCACACCTTTCCTTATTTTAATTTGGGTGCGGGGTTCCCCTTAATATCCATACAAGACCCAAAGTGCCTGGTAATGGACTGGGGGGTACCCATGCCGTTTGTCTCACTGATTTTCATCCATATTGCCATGACCCGACATGACATTAAACCCGCAAGCAGTTTTAAATGAGATTTTTTCCTTTAAAAATGACATTTGGTGCAGGGACTGTTCTAAACATGGGAAACACGCGTCACTTTACAGGCATACTATAGACACCCCCCAGGTACGATATTTAAAGGAATATTTCACTTTTTTTTTTTTTACTTTAAGCATCATTAAAATCACTGCTCCCGAAAAAACGGCCGTTTTTAAAAGTTTTTTTTGCATTGATACATGTCCCCTGGGGTAGGACCCGGGACCCCAAACCCTTTTTAGGACAATACCATGCAAATTAGCCTTTAAAATGAGCACTTTTGATTTCGAACGTTCGAGTCCCATAGACGTCAATGGGGTTCTAACGTTCGTGCGAACTTTCGGTCCGTTCGCGGGTTCTGGTGCGAACCGAACCGGGGGGTGTTCGGCTCATCCCTACTGTTTACACACGCCTGGATCCAATCCAGTCCAGTCTGCTAAAAACAGATGGATGAGGATTCCATTCCCCATCCATCTAGCAGATCGGATTGGATGGTATTCCAACCACCCCAAAGAGAAGAGCGGGCTGTGTCCGTGTCCACTCTGCATCAGCAGAGCGGACACGGACCTGTCATCCACCTGCTCAGCAGGGATCAGCAGACTTGCTTGACAGAGTCCACTCCATGTGAAAGGGTCTTATAAGAAGTGGCTGGTCCATTAGGGGCGCAGGGGCGTTTGTATGATTTTTTTTTCAAGCCGCATGATTAGAGCCTGAGGCTCAAATTGGCTTGAAAAAGGTTGGGCTCGGGGTGCAGAGCATTGCACCCTGAAACCACCCACTTGTGACAATAGTGAATTAATATTCGCTATCATCTTCCAGCTTCTCCTCCTGGCCAATCGGGACTCGGGTTTGCCGGGAGGAGAAGCTGAGGAAGCGGTGGAGGGGTTGGGGGGCCGTCACCGCGGAGGGGTGAGTGCGGGGAGGACTGTCACAATGGAGGGGTGAGTGCAGGACCTGGGGGGTCTTGCTATGTTTGTGGGTTTTTTGTTTTATTTTTTACTTTTTACATTTTTTTTTGGGGGGGGGGGGGGTATTTGGTGAGATATCAGAGGTCTAAACAGACCCCCATATCTCTTTTTTTTGAGACAGAGAAAGGGACTGAAGATAGTCCCTTTCTCTGTAGCACTTTACAAGAATGAATGGAATCTGTATAGAGATTCCATTCATTCATAAACTCGCGGTTACAATGATCAGCTGTCAGTGGATATAGCAGCGATCGCTGCCTCTATTGATTGTACGGGGCGGTTTGGTATACACATGTATACCAAGCCCCCCCAAGCCACAACTTCACCCCCACCTACACCGCTAAACCCCCCCCGCCGCGATCTCCGGCCTGACAGATCATAGGAGATCAGTGCAGGGAGAAGCTGCAGGCGGTGGGAGGGAAGAAGGGATGCTGCTCGGAGCGACCATGGATCGGGGGTGCGGGGACAGTATGGGGGGTGATCAGAGGTATTGGGAAAACACAGCTGGACCCCCCCATGCATCACCTGAAGCCGGCAGGAGTGGCAGAGGAGGGATGTCGGCCAATGATGGTGGCTGTGGGGAGCGGGTTTGCAGGGGGGGTCGGATCGGGTGGAGGGGGGGTAATCAGTGCTGGGGGGGAGAAGGGGGGTGAAGGGTATAAGAGGGGAGAGTAGCGGGAGTAGTTCTAAGTGGAAGTTAACGGCGGGAGGTGGAAAGGCAGGGGACAGGGAGGCGGCGGCATATGTGGGGGGGCGGTCACATTAGGGGTTAATAACTCTGATCAGCTGGTTGTAATCTGCTAAACAGAGTTATAGAATTGTTCAGCAGAGTCTGCTGAACAATTCTGATATAAACTTATGGTCATTGAAGTGACCATAAGTTTTGAAGTGACCATAAGTTTATAGGAGAGGGAGACATGAAGTTCGTACGGTGCACGGACGTGGCCACCTGCGGGCACTTCTTAGGAGGTTTGTACGGCGTACGGACCTGGCAGTGAAAGGGTTAAACTAATGAATGGCTGACAGTGGCCACCACTATTTGCATAAAGCCGCACACCGTGTGTTTACCCGCTGATGGCAATGATCCAAAACACAAGGCCAGGAAAAACTGTCATTGGCTACAGCAGAATAAAGTGAAGGTTCTGGAGTGGCCATCTCAGTCTCCTGACCTCAATATCATTGAGCCACTTTGGGGAGATCTCAAAAGTGCAGTTCATGATAAACAGCCCAAGAATTTACAGGAGCTGGAGGCTTTTTGCCAAGAGGAATGGGCAGCTTGCAATTACCCCTACCTACACTTGTGGGGTTTTTTTTTGTTCAATAAGTATTTATTGAAAAAGAAAGGTGTTTATAGTAGAATGTTACATTATAAGAATCATATCAGATATTAAACAAAGTTCAGATATGTTAAGCTCTTTGGACACATATTCATGCCTGAACCATGTAAATTTAGACAACAACTGGAAGTTGAACAGTGAAATATGAAAAGAAAGGAGGCATGTAGTTTATGCCTAGAAAGGAAAGACTAAAGAAAATGAAGGGGGGGAGGGTGTTCTGCCTCATGCAACTAGTACCATGAGTAAATAAAGCACATTAACCATTACAATTTTCAGTCAGATTGCGTATGCAGTCGAGAATTTGAAGGCGAACCATATCTTGTGTGAGGTAGAAGCTAGATCTCTAAATTCTTATGTAAGATCTTCCATATGATAGATATGGTCTAGAACCTGTAGCTATTGGCGTAGTGTAGGTATAGTGGACTGTTTCCAATATTGGGTATAAGTGACTTTGCCGCATAGACTATTTATATCAGCCTACTGGTTCTCTTGTACAATTGAACAACACAACCCGGGGATCATTGATTACCTCTGAACCTTGGATTTCTTTAATCCAATATAGAACTGATGACCAATAGGGGCGGTTAAGCGGGCATTGCCACCAAATGTGTGCGTGCATTGCCACCTCACCACACCCCCCACCCACCAAAGTTGAGACATCAGAAAACACTTTGTGAACAAATTCCGGTGTATAGTGCCATCTGGTTAAGAGCTTTTAGTTGGTCTCTGTGATTTTAAATGAGACAGAGTATGTATGTGTCAATTGAAGAATGGTAGAGCGTTGGTTATCCATTAAAGGATGATGTAAGTCCACTTCCCATTTTGGTAGGCCAGGCATTAGAATCTGAAGATAATAAGGCTTTGTAGAATAGAGAAATAACTTTCTGTGGAGGCTGTGCTTGGTCCGGAATGCTTGGTCATTGCGTATGGAATTTAATAGAGGAATGTAATTTTCCCTAAACAGACGCTGGGTTAGGCGTAAGATAGATTCCTAGATATTTCAACTTACGGGGTTGCCAGGAAAAGGGGAAAAGAGGTTTTAAGAGAGAGGCAGTTTTATTGGGAACGGAAATATTCAGAATTTCAGACTTCAAATGGATTTGGTCAGAATCCATACAATAGACAAACAAGATATTTGGGGGGCAAACCCTAAAATATTTTCAAAAAACAATAGAAATATGGTGTGACCAAATCCCCATATTTTTTGAAAATGTTTAGGTGTTTTAAATAACCTTGCAGGAGCTAAATGTCTTTTTTACATGTGTGCGCTGTAATATTTTGTTCTGTTGTATGGTCTTATGGCTGCACCCTCTTTAATGCATCTTTTAGGGTGTGCCCCCCAAATATCTTGTTTGTCTATTGTATGGATTCTGACCAAATCCTTTTGGGCAGGAGCACCCCACTCCCTCATCAGTGCATCTCATTAGTGTCCACCTGTGTCATAGGTGGAGTCCTTTAGTTCTCCCATATAGAGGAGTGTATGTCTCCCATGGTTCAGAGAAGCAGGATCTCCAATTCTATGTATAGTGTGGGACCCACTAACTATGGGGTACTTTGTCGCAGTAAGTGGGCTTAAGCACCATATAGCAATATGGTGTGAACAAATCCCCATATTTTTTGTAAATGTTTTTTTGAAAATGTTTAGGTGTTTTAAATAGCCTTGCAGGAGGTGAATGTCCTTTTTGCATTTGTGCGCTGTAATATTTTGTTCTGTTGTACGGTCTTATGGCTGCACCATCTTTAATGCATCTTTTAGGGTGTGCCCCCAAATATCTTGTTTGTATTCTTCCATTCCTGTCCCAGAAGGTGAACCTATGCAGTTGGGTCTGGTCCGCTCTCCACTCACGCCCAATGAGAAGCAACGCCGTCAACAGGCCAATCTTTGTCTATACTGCGGAGGAACCGCCCATTTTCTATGTAACTGTCCTGTGAGGCCTAATAAGTCGCACCAACCACTTCCTATGAACTTTCAGGTAGCTGGTCCTTCCTCTTCTCACCTTATCTCCCTGCAGGTGGTGGAAGAGGAGGTCCAGCTCTTGGCCATTGTTGATTCAGGGGCATGCAGCTGCTTTTTGGACTTCTCCCTGGCCAAAAGACTTTGTATCCCCCTCCAGGGCAAGAAGCAAAGATTTCAAGTCCATTTAACCGATGGTTCCTTACCCTGTTCCAGACCCGTTAGTCAGGAAACCACACCCATCCTTACCATATGTTATATGCTCACCCATGTTCCACATCATTCTGGGACTTCCGTGGCTACAGGCCAATAATTCTCAAATAAATTGGATCAAGAAAGAAATATCCTTTTCCTCTGTCTATTGTTTACAGCATTGCTTTGTCCCAGATCCCAGCAACTCGACCAACTGTTTGACTGTTCAGTCAATACCAAATACTCATCAGAATGTCCCCACGGCTTACCAAAAATGTATGAATGTTTTTGATAAGAAAGCCGAGAATCTTCTACCCCATCGAGTTTATGGCTGCTCACCCTATCATGATTTTCACAGATCCAATCAAACTGCTACCAGGAACTGAGATTCCGTTTGGCCAGATATTCCCTCTATCAGAAATTGAGTTGGAGACCTTACGAGAATATAGCAATGAAAATCTTGAAAAAGGGTTCATCCGCCCTTCTTCTTCCCCAGCTGGAGCTGGTATATTCTTCTTTGAGAAGAAAGATGGTACTCTCAGACCTTGTGTGGATTATAGAGAGCGTAATAAGATCACCATTAAAAATTGCTACCCGCTCCCTCTTGTCCCAGAACTCTTCCAGAGATTCCGAACTGCTCGGATCTTTACTAAGCTGGATCTACGTGGAGCCTACAATCTTGTCTGAATTTGAGAGGGAGATGAGTGGAAGAAGGCTTTCAGATCACGGTTTGGTCATTTTGAATACCTTGTTATGCCATACAAACTATGCAACCCTCCAGCTACCTTCCAACACCTGGTAAACGACATCTTTCGATAATTCTTTGACAATTTTGTCATTGTCTATGTAGACGACATATTCAATTTTTTCTGCCACATTGGAATGCCACCGAACCCATGTAAAGAAAGTACTTGCAACTCTCAGGGAACTCGCTAAGGCAGAAAAGTGCGACTTTGAGAAAACAGTCATACAGTTTTTGGGACTTGTTATATCCACTGAAGGAGTCGCAATGGACCCACAAAAGGTAAAGGCAATTCTGGAATGGCCAGCCCCTGTAGACAAAAGAAGGGTCCAGCGATTCGTGGGCTTCACTAATTTCTATCAGAGGTTCGTGAAGGGGTTTTCCACTATCATTTCGCCCATTACCCAGTTGACTCGCCAGTAGTTCCGGTTTCAGTGGTCTCAAGAGGCGCAAATAGCCTTTGATAAATTGAAAAATCTGTTTACCTTTGCTCCAATACTACAGCACCCAGATCTGGCCTTGCCCTATGTGTTGGAGGTAGATGCCTTGGAAATATCTACAGGAGCAATCTTGTCGTCCCAAAGCCAAGTACATACAGCTCTCCTCCACTCTGTAGCCTTTGCCTCTCAGAAGATGACTCCTCCAGTGAGGAATTATGATGTGGGAATTATTGGCCATCAAATTAGCTTTGGAGGAATGGAGGTATTTGCTGGAGGGGGCTGCTTACCCTATCATGATTTTCACGGATCATAAGAACCTGGAGTACTCAGAACAGCGAAACGTTTAAGACCCCGACAAGCACAATGTGCGCTATTTTTCTCCAAGTTCAACTTTCATATTTATTACCGACCAGGTTCCAAGAATGGGAAAGCTGACGCACTTTCCTGAATGTTTCCAGATGCCCCCGAGACAACTGAGCCCAGTACCATTTTATTTGCACAAAACTTTTTTCTCATCCAACCTGATTTGAAGACAGCAATCAGACAAGCCTCCAGCCAGTGCACTGAGCCTGAAGTCTCCTCCCTGAAGAATCAAGATGGGTTGCTATGGTTTCAGGACAACATTTTTATTCCTCAACAAGTGAAACTCCAAGTCTTGAGAACCTTCCATGACCACAAGCTTGCAGGTCATTTTGGGGTGCAGAAAACATCAGACCTTATACAGCACTCCTTTTGGTGGCCCAGTTGGAAGCAAGATTGTAAGAGTTATGTCAGTTCCTGTACCACATGCCAATGCAACAAAGGGTCCAAAGCCAAGTCCTGGGGTTTATTCCGGCCTTTGCCCATTATAGAACAGCCCTGGAGGAAGATCTCCATGGACTTTATTGTTGACTTACTTCCTTCTGAAAAATTCACTACCATCCTGGTGGTAGTGGACTGCCTCTCAAAGATGGCACATTTTTTACCAATGGTTGGCACACCCTCTGCCCCAGACACAGCAAATATTTTTATCAGAGTGATCGTTAGATTGCATGGGGTTCCCGACAACATTGTTTCCGACAGAGGAGTACAATTTACTTCCTGGTTTTGAAGAGATCTTTGCAAATCCTTGGCAATCAAAGTATCTCTTTCATCAGCATACCAACCACAGAGCAATGGCCAGACAGAAAGGACAAATCAAACCTTGGAGCAATACCTACGGTGTTTTTGTACCTGCTCTCAAGACAACTGGGTGTCCCTTTTTCCGTGTGCAGAGTTTGCCTATAATAATTCCTTGCATACTGCCACCAATCAATCCCCCTTTTGGGCAAATTATGGTTTCCATCCCTCCTTTTTACCCAATTCCATAACAGAAGCTTCCGTACCTGCGGTCCAGGATCGGATAAACTTCATCCAGACGAATTACCAGCAACTCCAGAAAGCCATGCAACAGGCCCAAGAAAACTATAAATAATACCACGCCAAAAAATAAGAGACGACCTTGTTTTCAAAGTAGGAAATGAAGTATGGCTGTCTGCTGTAAATCTTGAAATCTCCTGCCCATCACGGAAATTAGACAAAAAGGAAAAGGTCTGGTCTCACCCACAAACCAACTCCCTCCCAATATGGTGGCGTTGGTTACCGTCCGGCTCGGAAGCTGCGATGTGTACAGGGGAGGTTCTCATACCTCCTGCTGTCCCCCCTGCCCTGTCTGGACAGGTGAACCACCTACACATTGGCGCCATGCAACCACGCCTACCATGCGACATCCGCGGTTGCAGCGTCAGCTCGCTATCGCGTGGAATGTCAGCATGTGTGACTTGGAGGCATCTGCGCAGGCGCACCCCCATTTGGAGGCGAGCATTATTCACGTTCACTTGCCTTGTCACACACACACATGCCATTGGAGGTGGAGTTTAACCGTCAAAAAATCCTATATTCGTTGGGAGATGACACACGACGTTGGTCAGGCCACGCCAATGTTGTGCGTTATCTCCCAACGCATACAGGATTTTTTGACGGTTAAATTCAGATCTTTTTTGCTTGAATTGAACTTTTATAATGTGAGTATCATTCTGTTACTTTTGGAATAAAGGTTTTAAACGTTTTTACGCTATGGGCACCCCTTCTATTTTATTTTAATACAACAGAATCTGGGATTGCCAGGAACTGCTGCACAGTGGCATAAACTGTGACCGCGCAATACCTCTGCAGGGGTGAAAGCATCCGGTGAGTGTTTGCACAGTAAGAGCATGAATTTTAAGCACTGTCACCAAATGAACACTGGAATAGGAAGATTGTTTTGAACAATATTGTTTACCAAGAGGAACAAACTTTTAAGCACAACCATCACCCGTGCACTATAATTAAGACTATTTAAAGCAACATTGTTTTTTCTGATCAATATTTGTTATTTTGAGCACAAGCCACTTTACCATCAATTGAATTTTGAGCACAAGTCACTTTACCATTGACTGAACTTTTTCCCCCATTTCCCTCCCCTCCTCCCCCCCCTTTCCCTTTTCCTTCACCTTAGCACTTTACACCAATGTATGGTATGAATACATGGTTATATAATAGCATCACGTGGTAAACAGTGAGTTGCACAGGACCAGGCACTGTCTAAAGCAGATTATCGAATGAAGGTACATGTTTTTGGTAACAGTCCTTCCCCTGCAGTGGCACCTTATGGGCTAAGGAGAACGGTTCAGGCTGGAGAAGAAGAATATGGATCTGATGCTCGCCAATTTGTTGAAAGAAACTTCTACCTTGACGACGTGCTCAAGTCCTTTCCAACCTCTAAAGAAGCAATCGATCTTCTCATCAGAACAAAAGAGATGCTGTCTGTAGCAAACCTTAGACTGCATGAGATTATATCTAACAGCCAGGAACTTACGAATGCTTTTCACTCTGAGGACTATGCCATTAGTCTAAAAAACCTTGATTTAGGTACAGATGCGCCTCCTGTACAGCAAAGTCTGAGTTTGTTGTGGAACATCAAACAAGACACATTCACCTGCCAAATGTCGACTTGTGACAAACCCTTCACTAAGAGAGGAGTCCTGTCGGTAGTGAACAGCATCTATGATCCACTGGGTTTCATTGCTCCAGTTACCATTCAAGGTAAGAGTCTGCTAAGATAGTTATCTACTGAGAAAATAGACTGGGATATTCCTTTACCTAGTGAGAAACAACACAAGTGGGAAAGGTGGAGATATTCTTTGAGGTCACTATAAAAACTTCAAGTCTCACGTTGCTATGTAGACATGTGCAGGATGAAAAAATGTGTTTAGTTTTGTTTCGATTCGTTATTTAACTAAATTCGTTTAGTTAAATTCGTTGCATTCGTTACATTCGTTTTCGGGATTAGTTTAGTTTTGTATTAAAATTCGAAAAAATTTGCACGTATTCATAAAAATTCTGAAAATCTATTTGATTCGAAAAAATTCTACCGCATTCAAAAAAAACTATCAAATTCGAAAAAATTCTACCGCATTCGAAAAAACTGTCAAATTCGAAAAAATTCTACCGCATTCGAAAAAATTTGACCGAATTTGAAAAAGTAAACTATATATAACCATTTTGCGAAATTCAAAATAAGTATAGAATGAAAGTGAATTTGAATAGAAAAGATTAGCATAGAATAGAAAATAATAGAAAAGAATAGCATAGAAAAACAATGGAACAGAATAGAAAAAAATATAATATATTCTATTCTAATCTTTTCTATTCAAATTTGAATTCATTCTGTACCAAATTCCAAGTTCGGAATATGGTTTTTTATATATATATATATATATATATATATATATATATATATATATATATAATTTTTTTTCTATTCTGTTCTATTGGAATTTCGATTTCATTCTATTTCTATATAACCATTTTCTGAAATTCGTATAGAATGAATTCACATTCAAATAGAAAAGATTAGAATAAAATAGAAAATAATGGAAAAGAATATACACATATAACATCTTCCAAAATTAGAATTTCATATAGGATGAATTCAAATTCAAATAGAAAAGATTAGAATAGAAAATAATAGAAAAACAATGGAACAGAATAGAAAAAAATATTTTAAAAAAATTTAAAAAGAAAAAGTTTTTCTAGTTTATTCTTTTCTACTCTATTCTAATCTTTTCTATTCAAATTCGAGATCATTTTATACTAAATTCGAATTTCAGAAGATGGTTTTATATATAGAAATGAATTCGCATTCAAATAGAAAAGATTAGAATAAAATAGAAAACAATAGAAAATAATATATAATAAGCTCTTCCGAAATTCGAATTTCATATAGACTGAAATCAAATTTGAATAGAAAAGATTAGAATAGAATAGAAAATGATAGAAAAGAATAGCATAGAAAAACAATAGAACAGAACAGAATAAAATATAATATATATATTATATTTTATTCTATTCTGTTCTATTGTTTTTCTAGTCTATTCTTTTCTATTATTTTCTACTCTAATCTTTTCTATTCAAATTCAAATTTATTATATACGAAATTCGAATTTCAGAAGCCATTTTCCGAAATTCGAATTTCGTAAAAAATGAATTCTAATTCGAGTAGAAAAGTTTAGAATAGAATAGAAAAGAATAGCATAAGAAATAAATATTATATATTTTTTTATATATATGTATATATATATATATATATATATATATATATATATATATATATATATATATATATATATATAATATTTTTTTCTATGCTATTCTTTTTTATTCTATTGTTAACTTTTCTACTCGAATTTGAATTCATTCTATACGAAATTCGAATTTCAGAAGATGGCTTCTGAAATTCGAATTTCGTATAGAATGAATCTGAATTTGAATAGAAAAGATTATAATAGAAAATAATAGAGAAGAATAGACTAGAAAAACAATAGAACAGAACAGAATAAAATATAATATATATATTATATTTTATTCTATTCTGTTCTATTGTTTTTCTAGTCTATTCTTTTCTACTCTATTCTAATCTTTTCTATTCAAATTCGAGATCATTTTATACTAAATTCGAATTTCAGAAGATGGTTTTATATATAGAAATGAATTCGCATTCAAATAGAAAAGATTAGAATAAAATAGAAAACAATAGAAAACAATATATAATAAGCTCTTCCGAAATTCGAATTTCATATAGACTGAAATCAAATTTGAATAGAAAAGATTAGAATAGAATAGAAAATGATAGAAAAGAATAGCATAGAAAAACAATAGAACAGAATAGAAAAAAATATAATATATATATTATATTTTATTCTGTTCTATTGTTTTTCTAGTCTATTATTTTCTATTCTAATCTTTTCTATTCAAATTCGAATTCATTCCATACGAACTTCAGAAGCCATGTTACGAAATTCGAATTTCGTATAGAGTTAATTCAAATTTGAATAGAAAAGATTTATAGAATAGAAAATAGAAAAGAAAAGCATAGAAAAACAATAGAACAGAATAATAAAAAAATATTATATTATATTTTATATATATATATATATATATATATATATATATATATATATATATATATATATATATATATATATATATATATATATTCTATTGCTTTATTATCTTATATTCTATTCTACTCTATTTTTTAGAAAATCGTTTTCTATTTTTTCGAATTCAATTCAATTTGTTTTCGAATTCGAATTGAATTTGTTTTCGAATTTGTTCGTTTTCTTTCGGATTCGTTTAAATTCGTTAATTTTCGTTAATGCATCCGAATTTCCGAATAATTAAAAATTCATCCGAATTTCGATTCGGAACGAAACGAAATGCACGTCTATTGCTATTTTCCAGCTTCCGTTTCAACTGCTGGCAGGAGAGAGATTCATATTCTCTTCGATGCATCAGTTGAAGCTTTTGCTACAGTAGCCTATTTAACCGCTTCCGGACCACCCCGTGTACATTTACTGTGGCAGGGCGGCCCGGGTGCACAAAATCACATACCTGTACGTGATTTCGTACATGCGGGAGCCTATCAGCGGGTCCGGCGGCCGCAATGACCACCGCAACCCGCCGATCATTCACAGGGGAGATGGATCAGCGGTGTGCCGATGTAAACAAAGCACACAGCTGATCTGTCAGGGAGGAAAAGTGAGAGAATGTGTTTCAGCTAAGATGAATCACGATCTCTCTTTTCCTCCAGTGAATCCAGACCCCCACAGTTAGAAACACGTCCTAGGGAAGACATTTAACCCCTTGATCGCCCCTAGTGTTATCCCCTTCCCAGCATTTTTATAGCACTGATCGCTGTATTGGTGTCACTGGTCCCCAAAAAGTGTCACTCAGATTTGTCCACCACAATGTCGCAGTCCCGCTAAAAATCGCAGATCGCCGTCATTACTAGTCAAAAAATAATAATAAATAAAAGTCCCTAAATCTATCCCGTAGTTTATACTTTTGAGCAAACCAATCAATATACGCTTATTGGGATTTTTTTACCAAAAATATGTAGCCAAATACATATTGGCCCAAATTGATGAAGAAATTTGTTGTTTTACTTTTTTTTTTTGGATATGTATTATAACAGAAAGTAAAAAAAATGTTTTTTTTTTTTCTAAATCATCAGCCTTTTTTTGTTTATAGTGCAAAAAATAAAAATCGCAGAGGTGATCAAATACCACCCAAAGAAAGCTCTATTTGTGGGAAAAAAAGCACATCAATTTTATTTGGGTACAGTGTCGCACGATTGCGCAATTGTCAGTTAAAGCGACACAGTGCCATATTGCAAAAAATGGCCTGGTCGGGAAGTGGATAAAACCTTCCTGAAGTGGTTAAAGACCTCTGAAATTAATGAATAATCACACTGTAGTTTTGTTTTAGGCAAGGCAAAACTCACTCCTAAACCTGCATATACCATTCCAAGACTTGAACTCTGTGCAGCTGTATTAGCAGCAGATATTGCACGTGCAGAAGAGGTAATTATTCGTTGTGTGCAACAAGAGGTGTATCAGGAGGAATTCGGGAGAATCAGAAATGGAACTGAATTGTCTAAAAACAGTTCATTCTTTAATCTAAACCTTGTAGTTGACGCCAATCAGCTCTGAGAGTTGTTGGCCATATAAAGAATGTGTAAAATAATTAAAAAATTAGATGCGCAACCAAAATAATAACCAATATGTGCAAAAAACAAACAAATGTGCAAACCCTGTAGATAGGTGTAAAAGGTGCATATACATGTGCAAAATCGACAGATGTGTACAAAATCAACATGTACAAAAGTGAAATGTACATCAGCACACAAAAAATAATAACCTGTGTTAATTACTAAGTAAAAGGAAACAGGAAAAAAAACGGCCATAAAATATTAAATAATAAATGGTAAATGGATTCCATTAGAAGTAAGTCCTGTAATGGGAAGACCAAGGATTTCTTCTCACAGCATAGTCCCACAAGACAGCAGGGAATAATAAAATGCCAGATGGCTGCTTACCAGAAATGTAGGATCTCTATTACGGAGATCTAATGGGCACAGACAGGAGATATCACTCAGACAAGGGCGGTAATTTCAAACATCCATCTGGATCCTCTCCTCCGCTGGTATGTCCAATGCTGCAATGTGCTCCGTGAGACCCGTATTGACATGGATACTTTCAACAGATATATCATGTAAGGAAGAAAGAGGGCTTCATAGTTTAAAATTCAAGGTTCCTTTATTCCATATAGTAAACCACTGTAGCAAGCAAACAAAAGCAGGCACTTCAAGCGAAAGACACAGCCGCGGCTCGAGCCAGCTGGCTGGTGCGTGGTGACATCAGGTTCTCTAGCTCCACCCAACGCTGCGTTTCTCCGTACTAGGCATCAACAGGGAAAGGAAGCTAGGTATGTTGGATGTTTGAAATTACCGCCCTTGTCTGAGTGATATCTCCTGTCTGTGCCCATTAGATCTCCAGAATAGAGATCCTACATTTCTGGTAAGCGGCCATCTGGCATTTTATTATTCCCTGCTGTCTTGTGGGACTATGCTGTGAGAAGAAATCCTTGGTCTTCCCATTACAGGACTAACTTCTAATGGAATCCATTTAACATTTGATATTTAATATTTTATGGACGTTTTTTCCTGTTTCCTTTTTGCTCAGTAATTAGCACAGGTTATTATTTTTTGTGTGCTGATATACATTTCACTTGTTGCTTTTGTACACATCTGTTGATTTTGCACATGTATATGCACCTTTTACACCTATCTACAGGGTTTGCACATTTGTTTGTTTTTTGCACATATTGGTTATTATTTTGGTTGCGAATCTAATTTTATTTTACACATGTTTTATAGCTGAATATTCCAGTTTTTTCTTAGTTGCAGCACTGTCATATATAGTAATTCAATACATATCAATTTTTATATATTTTGATATTCATTAGTACCTTTTGGGGGTAGCGCGGATTACCCACGTTACACATTTTCAAGCCCATATAAAGAAATCTGACCTATGCAGCAAAGAACAGAATCCTATAATCATACCAGGTCAACATAATGTTACTACTTTTCTGGTTCGTGAACGGGTGCAACACCAAGGCTGTCAGTTTACAGAAGGTCAGGTCAGCTGGCTTGTGGATTGTTAGTATGAAAAGGTGCGTCTCTTCCCTGCTTTTCAGATGGGTAAAATGTCAAAAGTTAAGAGGAAGACCTCAACAGCAACAAATGGCAAGTCTCCCAGCTGATCGCCTAAGTACAGATCCACCCTTCACCCATGTTGGAGATCTCATCCTTCTAAAGGACAAGGAAGTTTGTCGGAATGAGTGGCCTATCGGTCTCCTTTTGCTAGGTGGGTGACTTATGCAAGGACTAGCCATGCTATTGGCATGGCGGGGAGTACATTGCTGCTATCTAAAGATTCTACTTGGAACTTTGGCATTCTCCAAAGACATCATATGTTGGATTACTACGTGTTCTGCAATCCTGTTGAACTCATGTTTATGTTTGCTTGTTGCATGTTTTTCATTACAGGTGCCAGGACTTATTGAACACATATATAAGTTTAAGGTTGTGAAATCTAAAGATTTCAGATGGGGAACGTTGTGTTACACTATATATTTATTATCATTTCATCTGTGTTACACTGTTTGGTTTATTATTGCTCTGTGTCTTTAAACTCTGTTCCCTCCTGTCTAGCTGAGCTCTTTCTCGCACCATACCTTGTATATCCCCTCCACTTCCTTCTCTTTGGTATCATTCCTCAGTATTCTGCCATGCTGTAAACATCTTTCCATGTGGCTTACAACATCAACGTTTTTCTACCTATGAGTAACCTTTATTAAAAGGAACGTTCAAAAAGGGTTCATCGTCTGTCTCCTCAACATGTGAGTTTATTCATCGAGTTAAGCTGTCTGAGTTGATGCAAGGGATGTATAAGCCCTATATAAAGCTGGAGATAAGCTTATGGCCTTGTAGTTGACCACACTGGAGGTTTAGGGAAATGCTGAAATGGTACAAAGGAAGTAATAAAAAAATGACATAGGTTGTCTCTTCCCCATTCTCAAAAAGGGCTTATTTACACTTATGGTTGGGGGAGATAGGCAATTGAGCCTCCCAACAACTCCCCTGAAGCTGCAAAGGCAGCCAGATGGGGTTGTACATATGCAACTGCTGCGGACAAAGTTATTATCTCCATTGCGTTTGGCAGTCAGTAAATGGGGCTGGGCTGCAACTGCCCTGCAACAGCTGTGACACAGGACACAGTGGTGTTGTATTCACAAGGTTAAAACAGGTAGTGAGGAAGCGACATATTGCCTTCTTGCTTCCTGTCGCTGTATTAAACTTAGCCAAAGTGTTTATATTTCTTTTTTTATCCCCTCAAGGGGTTATACTTACTTCCTGTTGCAGTTAACATGCAAGTGAGGGTGAATCTCCTTAATGGGACACAGATAGCAGTGAAAACCTAAAAGAGTCTCTTGCCTTTCCAAACTACATCCAAAACAAAAAAAAAACCATGGATAGGGTTCAGTTGTTTGTCTGACTTAATAATTGTTTAGCTATCATCTGGTCAATGTACATACTGTATATAGCAGGCTGAAAGCTTTGCCGACGTCAGTCGATAGGAGTGGAGGAGAGAGGAGGCGGCGGCTCACGTGAGCATCAATCGGAGCTATGAAAACAGGTATATAGCTGCATTTTTTTTAATAAGGAACAGGCACAGGGGCACATTACATGAATAAACTGAGAGGATACTGTAAATTTAACCCTAATTTCATCAGCAAGAGGGGAGGGGGGCAGGCACAGAGGAGAGCACAGAGGAGGACAGAGGAGAGAGCAGATGACAGAGGCATGTAAACTGACCACGGTGTCAGGGATCAGCAGCCATAATAAACTGTGGTCAGTTTACAAAGGGAAGGGCAGAACCAGGCAGGATCAGCCAGGTATTTCAGGTGATACAGGGGGCCAAATTACGCAGAACAAGCACTGTGCTGTATAACATGCTTTAAAGGAATAGGATCTTCCTTTTTTTTTTTTTTTTTTTTTTACACTTTAACATGCTTTTTGGATTTTGGGACTGTCTATATCGCTAGACTGCGTAAAAGTATCGCACGTAAAAGTATCACACATAAAAGTATTGCACAAGTAGCAGAATATGTTTTGGGATATAAGTATAATTGTAAGTATGCCTATGCTGTGAGTGAGATTTAACTTAAATGACATATTTGTGAAAAAAATATTTACTTTCATCATTTTCCAAAGAGTTTCGGTAAAAAATAACAACTTCAAAAAATTCACCATGCCTCTTACTGTTCTGCCATTTTTTTCCTTTATCTAGCAAAAACAATAAAAAAAACAGTGGTGATTAAATACCACTAAAAGAAAGCTCTAACTGTCTAAAAAGAAATTATATAAAAATAATTTGGGTCCAGTGTTGCATGGCTGAGTATCTGTCATTAAATGTGAGGCAGTGCTGAAATTTTAAAAAATGGCCAGGACTGACAGGGTGTGAAATAGTCCTGACCTAAAGTGGTTACTACAGTTTGGACAGTTTTGACAGTTGTCAGAATAAAAAAAAAGAGGAAAAAATGCACTGAAATACATTGAAAATGCATAAAAAACATGTGTAAATGCATATGCAAAAATGCATCCGAAACACAGAAATTGTGGTGTGAACAAGCCTAAAATGTAAACACTATTGAAGTGTTTCATAAATGCATTTTGATTTAGCCGGTATGTAGGGGAAGCAGTGTACAAAAATATTTGTGCTGACAGCTGTCAATGCTCGTATGCTTTTGATACCACTGAAGATAGATAATGGTAGCTAATGATAATGAATACATTTCATAGAACCATAAAATGTTCTGCAAAAACTCAACTTTCTTTATAATAAAACAGATTATGGTTACCAAGGTCTTATTTCTTTGGGTGTGCTGCAGTTATAAAACAGACCACATGAGGTCAGCAATGTTTTGCACTTAAATTACACAGACAGATTTCTCCTTTGACAGTCTGGAGCAACCCGGCATTATTAGGGGTTGGTATGGGTCAATGCTTTGAACGCTAATTTTTTATTTTTTTTTGCCTGCAGTACATGTGCATTTTATTTATTATAATGCTATAAAATGGCAACTTATACTATGTAAATTAGCTGACCATAAAGTACATCTAAATACAAAACTTTTTTAGTTTTGAATAAAGGCGACAGTTTGTGGTTCGTTCACATCAGGCACATTGGGATTGCACTGGGCACCCTTGCCCAGTGCAGCCCCAATGAAAAACAAGGCAAAAAACTTGAGATTTTTTTTTCAGGACCGCATGGTGCATCGCAATCCACCGCATGACGCCACACTGTTGTCAATAAAACTTAATAGAATGTAATTTTGTTTTCAATAAAGTCTGCACAAAAAAAGAAAAAGTACCAGTGCCATATGCCGGCATCAGCACTGGTGTAAGCGAGCTATAGCTTTTCCACACAGCTTATCTTTAAAGAAGAACCCAAAAACAATTGTTCTTCAGCATTTCAGCAGTGTTGCCAACCATCAGTATTTTTACTGGCAGCCAGTAAAAAACAAGTACTTTTCTCCTGCCAGTAAATGCCAGTGACAGGAAAAGGTTGCCAGTAAAAAAGATGGTTGTGACGCTCAGCTAGGAAATGTGCAGTTCCGGCCCACAGCCAGCCAAGACCATTTAAGTATCTGCTACAGTGTGTTCAGGTGGCATGGGCAGGGGGGGCCCGGGTCTGGCCCGGGTCTGGCAGAGGCGGTGCCTGCGTGTGTAGTGTCATATCATGATGCAAGGGAGTGGAGCGGCTGGAGCCATGTCTGCGGGATGGGAGTAGGGCAAGCCAGGAGTGGGACTGTTAGTGCTCTTTGGACTGGAATGGACTGAAGGGACCCCCTGGAATGGAGAGAGACTGTCATTGTGACTCAGGAGGGGACTTGTTGTGTCGGTGAGGTGTCATCATCATCTGTGCCACTGAACACTGCTGTCAGTGTCACTGTAAGAGTCAATTTCATGTGTGCCTGCCCATTCTAATTTCTTACCCTCCTGAGTCCTGTCCCTGAGCTACTTACTTACTATATCAAAAATAAAATAAGAAATATGTTTTTTGCCTTGATATGTAGTACCTCAAAGAGGAGCTCCACCCAAAAGGAGAAGCTCCGCTTGTTTGCCCCCCCCCCCTCCGCTGCCACATTTGGCACCTTTCGGGGGGGCAGGGAGAGGGGGGAGCAGGTACCTGGTTTTGACAGGTACCCGCTCTCACTTCCAGCTGACTTCGCAGCAAACTCAGCCAGAGGTTCAACCCCCCTCTTCCTTCCCCCGCCGCCGGGTCATTCATAAAGCTGCAAGGCTTTACCGCTCGGCTAAGGGAGGTGGCAGCACCCGAGAGCCAATCGAAAAATCAGCTCGGGTGAAGACACCGCTGGATTCATGGACAGGTAAGTGTCCTAATCCAGTATTTGTAGCTGCTGACTTAATTTTTTTCTGAACGAGTCTGAAGCTCTGCTTTAAATCATATTGCTAATTGCATATGGTACTTGTTTGTAGCCTAAATACTGACATTTCCCCTAAGACTGTGATTTTGTAACTTTTGGAAATGCCAGTAAAAACCTGGCTGTGCCAGTAAATTGTGTGTGTCGTGTCAGTAAATTTCAATCTAACAGGTTGGGCAACACTGCATTTGGAATGTGTATGTTAGCTCTATAGCAGGGATATGCAATTAGCAGACCTCCAGCTGTTGCAGAACTACAACACCCATGAGGCATAGCAAGATTCTGACAGCCACAAGCATGACACCTAGCGGCAGAGGCATGATGGGACTTGTAGTTTTGCAGCAGCTGGAGGTCCGCTAATTGCATATCCCTGCTCTATAGAGTACTTTGTTAGCTTTCTGCAACATTCTGGTCAAGCTATTTCTTCTGTCCACTTGAGTTATTTTATATTTTCTACAGGTACGTGTTAAACAGTTGGATAGCCAGATAGCACATTTTCTGTAAAAACGTACTCCTCCTATGTAGGGTGAAATACAGAGTGTGCTACACACACATGTCCTAATATAGCAAACAGTTACCAATAATGTATGTCCTGGCCTTTGAACTGTGCTCAGGTGACATGGAAGGCCTAGAAATGGGGGTTTTCTTATGTGCCATCTCCTTCCTTGTGTGTACCCTCTCCGTGTTCACAATACATAGACCCAAGACTACCTTTTTTGTGTGTCAGTAACAACTTTAGTTGCTGTTTAGCCGCTGCTCATCCCTTGCAGGGTTTTTTTGGTGTTTTGTTTCTTTCCCTCTGTTTCATGTCTTCATATTTCTCCTTGTTAAAGGGGGCTTCTATATTTTGATAAGCCCCCCGCCTTCAAACCCCCACAACCATCGGCCAGGATTGTGGGAAAGAGGTTATTGTCCCCAAGGTGGTTTGGGGGGAGCCTCCCTGTCCAAAAGCACCCCCATGGTGAGGGCATGAGGCCTGGTATGGTTCAGGAGGGAGGGGTGCTTGCTCGTCCCCCCCCCTTTCCTGGCCTGCCAGGCTGCATGCTCAGATGATGGTCTGGTATGGATTTTGGGGGGGACCCCACGCCATTTTTTTTAAAATTTAGGCCTTAGGTTCCCCTCAAAATCTATACCAGACCCAAGGGTCTGATATGGATTTGGGGGGGACCCCACGCCATTTTTTTTTGTTTAAATTTTGGGGTTCCCCTTAAAATCCATACCAGACTCAAAAGGCCTGCTATGAATTGGGGGGGGCTTTTTTTCAAATTTTTTTTAATGCCGGCAATGGATTTTTTTTACATTCAGCTTTCAAAACCCTGCTGACAGCTGATGACGCATCTGTTGTTAAGGACACCGTGAACGGCTTCCCGGCCTGGTCCTTAACAACCAGCTATTCACTGGTTGTTAAGGATGGCGGCGGCCCCTCTACTGAACACTGAAGCTACTAAACGTAGCTTACACACTAGGCTAAACACTGCTAAACAGCAGCAAAAAATGCTAAAACATTAGCGTTTTTGTCCAGCGTTTCTAAATACAAAGTACCAAGTTTTTATTTAACATTCAAATTACTATTACCTCAGTGTGCAGAACCTCCGCCTCTCACTTATGCCTGCAAACCTTGTTTTTTTTTAATAGGGGGGATTTACTAAATGTACAGTAATGACAACTATGGAAAAATGGATGGAAAAAGGAGGGTGCTTTGGTGCACACAACTGTACCGCACAAGTATGTGATGTGCTGCACACAAAGGACAGCTTTGCCTATATCAACAAGTTTCAAACCAAAGCCTCCTTTTGGGAGGGCTGCCAGCTTATGCTATTCAGTTCCCCTCCCTGCAGTTATGTCTACAATGCAGTGGATCCAGACATCATCCGGAAATGTGGCAAAGGGTTTCCTTGCACCACTTCTTCAGAGATTTTCCTCTTCCTCTTTACTGCTAGCACCTCATCATCTTCCTCCACCTAACCACCAGCACTACAACACTCCTCTCCTCTTCTTTGTATTCCCCCATGCCACCTGCTGCCTCATGGCATACTACATGTAGGTGGAGAACAGGCATGAATTTTCAAAATGTTCAAAATAATTGTACTGGCTTTGGCCATTCTGGTCCAAATATTGAAGGCTGTATACCTGCCATTGTGCTGTAGGCAAAAAAAGGCACCTTGAGCAGGAGGTGAAACAGCCTGCATTGAAGTCCATATAAAACGGCTAATATGCACTTTTCTGGAGGGGTAGAGGAGGAGGAAATGAAAGCTTGGACAGGCCAAAAAACAGGGTTACCATGCACCCATGTTGAGGAGGAAAAGGAATTAGGTGTTCATAAAAATGGCTGAAATGTACGCCTGGGCAGGAGAAGGAAGAGGTAAAGGGTGCATTTACTGCATTCACAGACAAGTGGCTGTGCTGCACCTGGGAGGAGTAACAAAAGAAATGATTTGTCTGCCGTTTCAATACCCCCTGTGCCATGCAGCACTGGCAGGAAAGGAACCAAGCTCCACAGAGCCTCTCTACACTATCTCTCTAACATGTGCAACCAAAAAAGGAAGATTTGAGGAAGGGCGAGCAGAAATGGCTGTAGGATTCAACCCTTAACCTTTTTACTGTGGCCAGCCCTTCCCCTCAGCTGTAGAATTTCTTCCCACCATCTGTGTTGCCTGCCCCTGCAGTGTTGTTGCAGTCTTTGTTTATTTTTGCATAGGGACAAAGTGGTGTATAATCCTAAGATGTTATTTTCTTGTTAAAGGAATTCCCAGGTTGCATTGCATGTTTGCTTTACCATGGCAGGGACAGTGCATTTGACTTACAGTTGACCTGCTTCAGCTGCATTTGCATTCCCAGAGACTTATATGGTGATAGAACTAGTTCTTAAGTGAACAAATGCCTGTCAACAGTGCCTTTAGACTTTGAGGCCCTTCAGATTTTTTTGTTTAAATCAGCTAAATACATTCATTGTGCATCAAAACAAAAAGTGTGTAAAGCCTAATGCCCCGTACACACAATTGGATTTTCCGACAACAAATGTTGGATGTGAGCTCGTTGGCGGAAAGTCCGACCGTGTGAATGCTCCATCGAACATTTGTTGTCGAACTGCCCGCCAACAAATGTTGGCTAGCAGGTTCTCAAATTTTCCGCCAACAAATGTTTGTTGTCGGACTTTCCGATCGTGCGTACACAATTCTGTCGAACAAAAGTCCACGCATGCTCGGAATCAAGTATGAGCCGGAAGCGCTCAGTCTTGTATAACTAGCATTCGTAATGGAGATATCACGTACATCTTGTAGGTCACTACGTTCGTAATTGTTGGCCAACATTTGTGTGATCCTGTGTATGCAAGACAAGTTGGAGCCAACACCCTTTGAACAAAAATCCACGGTTTTGTTGTCGAAAATTCCGATCGTGTGTACGAGGCATTATAGTTCATTTTCTTTAGAAAGCAGCAGTAGTTGCCTTGCAAGAGGTCCCTACCAAATCACAGCCAATCAGCAGGGAGCATGAGCTTTGCTAATTTCAGGGCTATAGATCTGACTCAATGGGGAACTTGTGGAACTTCTGAAGAGAGACAGCTGCACCCATACAGAAAACAAAGGTTCTTCTCTGCAGCATGCTGACAAGAAGCAGACTAATCTATGTAGAGCTAATCTTTACTCACCTTCTCTCCAGTGCTGCAGCGTCCCAGAGATCCCTTCCCGCCATTGACATCTTTGGCCTGTTGGCTTCTGGGTACTGATCTTCTGTCATTTTTATTGGCCAGGCTGAAATGACATCATTCCCACACATGTATAGAAGTTCATTCATCTCGGCATCGCAGAAATTGCACACTGAGCTGAACATGTGCAGCTCAGTGTATAGGACATACAGAAAGGTAAGGAACTTTAATGCAGAACAGACAGAATATGTCTCTTCTGCCTGAAAAATCTGTTTGCCCGTTGTTTCTCTAAAGTTCCACTTTAAGCTGTGAGGACGTTTACATTCCCTCTAGCCCTCCTCGCTGCCTATTCTATCCCTCAAAAGCCCGCAGTATTGCTCCACAACCATGTGCATTGTGTGCTATTGTGGGGTGGTTGCTGCATACCCTATTCACTTGAATGAGTTGTGTTTGGAGGACAACATGCCTGCTGAACATGACAGCACAGATAATGTATATAGCTCCGTAGGGCTGAATTTGTAGCCTGGGGGGGAGCAGTTGGGAGCAGTAAAAAATCAGTAAAAGCAGTAAAAAATGTCACTGCAGTGTTGTCACCCTGGCAAAGGAGGTGCACAATAATGATCAGGTATTACAAGTGAGTTACGGGGGGGGGGGGGGGGGGTACAGATTTACAGAAAAACAATTAACAGCTCTGCATCACTTAGTCTGTTCAGCAAACAGCATTGTTTAAATGCTGTAAAGGCTGTTGGGTGTCTCTAAACAGTAGATCCAGGTCCCCTTTATCATCTAAAAATATAAAAACAGAATATGAGCCAAACACCTTTTCAGTGACTTCCCTGTCAGTATATAACACTGAGCCGGTGAGGCATCAGCCTTGTGATTATATCTTTTAAAAAGTCCCCACTGGTGTTACATATCATATTTATACCAAGTAAGCGTTTATAAATTATACAGGTATATCCCAGCATCTGCCTTACGTACACTATTTTTATAGGAATTTTATGGAAAATCCAAAAAATATTTTTTTCTGTAATACTGCAAACATTCCACTAGAGGACAGTCATGCTAAACAAAGTTATTTGTGTAACAGCTGGAACTTTATATCATTATTACATTACAACTATGTATAAGATTATTCATCTTCTAAAGGGCTAAACTTTATAGTCAGTTTTAATCTCTTGAAATCAATGTGTTATAAACTACATAATAGCAAATATGTGGTTAAATCTTTTAGCTGTCTGAGATTAAAACCACATATGTAGTTTAGCCCTTGTGTAAGCACTGCAGTGATCCTGCTACATAGAATATTTGTCAGGTCAATAGAGAATTACAACAAATGTTTTCAAACAGTTGTAGTGGCTGTGGCCTACTGGTAATTCTAGGATTTCTATACAGCTAGACCACAGATAGCTAAATGGGGTTTCCAGTATCTTCTATGGCATTTTTAGAGCTTTTCATATCAAAAATGTTTATAACCTTATCCCTACATTCTCTATATATATATATATACATATATATATATATATATATATATATACAGTGGGGACGGAAAGTATTCAGACCCCCTTACATTTTTCACTCTTAGTTATATTGCAGCCATTTGCTAAAATCATTTAAGTTCATTTTTTTTTCCTCATTAATGTACACACAGAACCCCATATTGACAGAAAAACACAGAATTGTTGACATTTTTGCAGATTTATTAAAAAAGAAAAACTGAAATATCACATGGTCCTAAGTATTCAGACCCTTTGCTCAGTATTTAGTAGAAGCACCCTTTTGATCTAATACAGCCATGAGTCTTTTTGGGAAAGATGCAACAAGTTTTTCACACGTGGATTTGGGGATCCTCTGCCATTCCTCCTTGCAGATCCTCTCCAGTTCTGTCAGGTTGGATGGTAAACGTTGGTGGACAGCCATTTTTAGGTCTCTCCAGAGATGCTCAATTGGGTTTAAGTCAGGGCTCTGGCTGGGCAATTCAAGAACAGTCACGGAGTTGTTGTGAAGCCACTCCATCATTATTTTAGCTGTGTGCTTAGGGTCATTGTCTTGTTGGAAGGTAAACCTTCGGCCCAGTCTGAGGTCCTGAGCACTCTGGAGAAGGTTTTCGTCCAGGATATCCCTGTACTTGGCCGCATTCATCTTTCCCTCGATTGCAACCAGTCGTCCTGTCCCTGCAGCTGAAAAACACCCCCACAGCATGATGCTGCCACCACCATGCTTCACTGTTGGTACTGTATTGGACAGGTGATGAGCAGTGCTTGGTTTTTTTCCACACATACCGCTTAGAATTAAGGCTAAAAAGTTCTATTTTGGTCTCATCAGACCAAAGAATCTTATTTCTCTCCATCTTGGAGTCCTTCAGGTGTTTTTTTTAGCAAACTCCATGCAGGCTTTCATGTGTCTTGCACTGAGGAGAGGCTTCCGTCGGGCCACTCTGCCATAAAGTCCTGACTGGTGGAGGGCTGCAGTGATGGTTGACTTTCTACAACTTTCTTCTATCTCCCGACTGCATCTCGAGCTCAGCCACAGTGATCTTTGGGTTCTTCTTTACCTCTCTCACCAAAGCTTTTTTCCCCCGATAGCTCAGTTTGGCCGGACGGCCAGCTCTAGGAAGGGTTCTGGTTGTCCCAAACATCTTCCATTTAAGGATTATGGAGGCCACTATGCTTTTAGGAACCTAAAGTGCAGCAGAAATTTTTTTGTAACCTTGGCCAGATCTGTGCCTTGCCACAATTCTGTCTCTGAACTCTTCAGGCAGTTCCTTTGACCTCATGATTCTCATTTGCTCTGACATGCACTGTGATCTGTAAGGTCTTATATAGACAGGTGTGTGGCTTTCCTAATCAAGTCCAATCAGTATAATCAAACACAGCTAGACTCAATTGAAGGTGTAGAACCATCTCAAGGATGATCAGAAGAAATGGACAGCACCGGAGTTAAATATATGAGTGTCACAGGAAAGGGTCTGAATACTATATATATATGTACCCTTTTCAAAAAAAATGTATATATATATATATATATATATATATATATATATATATATATATATATTTATATAACTTTTTTTGTCATTTGAAAGAATATGCACACCTCGTGGAATTTGTTGACTTTTTCAACAAATTTGAACAGGAGAACACTGGATCTTGATTATATTATTACCTACCCTACAGATAAAGGCCATACACATGAACCAATGGCACAATATCACTGACATAGTGTATTCATTCTCATAATCTAAAAAAAATACTGATTTGTCATATGGAAGAATACCCCTATATTTACCACCACTTCAAATCTCTGAAATTAGAATCATGTGTTCCAGATTAGGTGCCAACGATTAGAACCTATTTGGAAGTAGTTTACACAAACGTTAGCCCCCGGAAGAGTGGATAGCTCTTCAGAGTGTGTTTGACAGGCAGTGAGGAAGCAATATGTTGCCTCCTCACCTTCTGTTTTAATTATGGTAACTGCCGACTGTACTATAGCAGATTTATTGCTACAGGGTGGCCGTTCTGTGCAGAATCACGTATATACAGTATACATGATTCTGGATTTCCTGGTAGGGGGTGAGCCGCTTGTGTTGTGTTTTAGTCACAGCAGAAGTCGATCAGCGGGTGCTGGCCAACATCATTAGTACAGTGACAGTGCATACTTTTAGCGCTGATCACTGTATTATTGTCACTGGTTCCCACAAAGTGACAAAAGTTACAGTTAGTGTCAGATTGTCAGGTGCAATATCACAGTCAAGTATAATTCCAGTATACTGTATATAAGGTAAATGTGTAAATAATCCCCTGCACTACCAGGTAATGGTAATAATTCCAAAATGAAATGAAAACGTGACTAAACAATTAATGGTGTGGAAATGTTCACAGTACACGTAAAAAACAATACATAAAAAAAGTGATCTAGTGCAATTCCTATAGTGTCACTCTGTGTATAACATGATGATCCAAGACCATGTATCAAAATCCATCAATATATAAAATAATAATCAACAAAATCAAATATTAAAACAGGAATGTCCAAGTATTAGTCAGCAAAAAAATTGGATAAAGTCCTTCTTAATAGTGCTTCCACCAATAACAGTGCTTTCACCAAACAGCTCAGTGCTCTCAGAACTCTCACCTCAATGATGTGAATAGAAAGCCTCATGGACAAATATATGGGCTGGTGATCCCTCCTTGGTGAAGTCATGTGATGTAATGCGTAGGGCATGGCCGGAATGATTAGCGGACCGGAAGTGACGTAAGAGGTGATCGTACGGTGATGTTTTTACTTCTATGCACTTTATACTTACATTGATGTGAGCAGCCATTTGTCTTTTAATAAATTGCACTATTTTAAACTATTTTACGCTATGGGAAGCATTCTATCTATTTCACTCCTGCATGTGGTTTGGAGTTATTAGCGATACTTCATGAGTCTGGAGCCTGAAGCTTGGATTCCATATAGATGTGATAAGGAAAGAAATACACCAAGGAGGGATCACCAGCCCATATATTTGTCCATGAGGCTTTCAATTCACATCATTGAGGTGAAAGTTCTGGGAGCACTGAGCTGTTGTGTGAAAGCACTGTTATTGATGGAAGCACTGTAAAGAAGGACTTTATCCAGTTTTTTTTTTGCTAATACTTGGACATTCCTGTTTTAATATTTGATTTTGTTCATATAAGAATTGCGCTAGATCATTTTATTTATATACTGTATATACCATAGTTTGTAGATGTTAATACAAAAAATGGGTGTCCATTATCCCCACCTATAACTGGCCATGGCAGCAAGTAGCATTATATAGCAATATAGCATTATATAGCAATATATGATATAAACAAGGCCAAAGATAAATCCAAGGAAAGATCCAAGTTTACTTACCGACCAGCCCGCTGACAACCGAATCAACCTATCCAACAGTATGCGTTAAAACAGGGGTTTAGTCTCCACGCATTTGCAAATGCATGCGTAAGCCACAGAGCCTCACCACGGCACCCTGGTATCTGTGCTCCTATCACTAGTGACTCCACAATATAAGCACATGCATTCTGATGGATAGGTGAAGGACACCTCTTTTTGTATTAACATTACTGTTATATTGGACACCTTTGCAGCCATTGTGCAATTTGCTGAGTGTTCAATGTGCCCCTTTAAGAAGGGGTGGGCTCCCTTCAGTCCACCTGCTCTCACCTATCCATCAGAATGCATGTGCTTCCACTGTGGAGTCACTCATAAACTAGTGATAGGACCACAGATACCAGGGTGCCGTGGTGAGGCTCTGTGGCTTACGCATGCATTTGCAAATGCGTGGAGACTAAACCCCTGTTTTAACGCATACTGTAGGATAGGTTGATTCGGTTGTCAGTGGGCTGGTCGATAAGTAAGCTTGGATCTTTTCTTGGATTTATCCTTGGCCTTGTTTATATCATAGTTTGTAGATGCTATAACTTTTGCGCAAACCAATCAATATATGCTTATTGGAATTTTTTTACCAAAAATATGTAGTAGAATACATATTGGCCTAAATTTATGAACAAATTAGCTTATTTTTATAGGATATGTTTTATAGCAGAAAGTAAAAAACATTGTTTTTTTTTTTTTCAAAATTGTCGGTCTTTCTTTTGTTTATATCGCAAAAAAATAAAATCCCAGTGGTGGTCAAATACCACCAAAAGAAAGCTCTATGTAAATTTAATTTATGTACAGCGTTGCTTGACCGCACAAGTGATGCTGTGCTGTATAGCAAAAAATGGGCTGGTCGTGAAGGGGGGGGGGTAAATCTTCCGGAGGGCATGTGGTTAAGCCCTAAAAAACCTACATCACCGTGTCACAATCGTGTGCATTCCTCACTGTTGTGTGACGATAGCAACGTAGCCCCATTCAGGGGAATGGATGGTGTTTGGTAAGTGGTGCTATCCACTAAGCAAGACAGTGGGTATAGTTTTTGCCAAAGCATTGCACTCATGGCTTGTTGTGAACACCCCTGTCCGCTGCCTTTGCAGTTTAAGGGGGAGCAGTTTGGGGGCATAAAAAACATGGCCCAGCCGCATGTTTTTTTTTCAAGCCCCCCCCCCCAACACCAAATGTTAAAGAGGTCTTAGGAATTATGTAGGTGGAGCTTGTCAGATACAGTATATTGTCAAAGGTATTGGGACGCACATGAACTTTAATGGCATCCCAGTCTTAGTCCGTAGGGTTCAATATAACCCTTTGCAGCTATAACAGCTTCACCTCTTTTGGGAATGCTGTCCACAAGCGAGTTTGGGGTGGAGGAACTTGATTGGCCTGCACAGAGTCCTGACCTCAACCTGATAGAACACTTTTGGGATAACTTAGAGCAGAGACTGCGCTCACAAATGTGCTTCTGGAAGAATGGTCAAACACTCCCATAGACACACTCCTAAACCTTGTGGACAGCCTTCCCAGAACAGTTGAAGCTGTTATAGCTGCAAAGGGTGGGCCAACTCAATATTGAACCCTACGGACTAAGATTGGGATGCCATTAAAGTTTTGTGTGTGTGTAAAGGTCGTCGTCCCAATATATTTGACAATATAGTGTATCTGGTATATAAGATATTTGGTCTTCTCTTTGCTATTGACATGTGTTGTGTCATCATGCCAAGATCAAAACAGCTCTGTAAAGTCCTCAGATAGAAAGTTGTGGATGAGTATGAGTCTGGCAAGAATTTAAAAAGATCACAAAATTATTTTAAATGAATCATTTCACTGTAAGGAAAATACTCCACAAATGAGGTAGATTTCAAACAATTTCTCCAGGATTGGCCCAGCAAATTCAGACTAAGAGCTGACCGTTCGATGATAACAGAAGTCTACAAGAATCGCGCATTTTTGTATTGAGGTAACTTAGAGAGAGATTACATTAATTCAACCTGCTTTTTTGGTGTGTTAAAGTGATTGTAAATAATCACCTTGTAAAACAACCCATGTTGTACACAACCCACAGTACACAGAACATGAAAATGCAATTATTTTAGTAAATATAAACTGCTGAATACCCTTTCTCATCAGCAGTAAATAGCAATCTTGTGACTTCTATTAGTGTCCGGCCGTGCACTGGTTAAAGTTTATAGGAGGAGTTTTCATTCTCCTCTGACTGTCCCATGAGGCTCTCTAGAAATACACACCCAACTGAGCCTGTGCAAAGTGCCTCCTAAGGCTCTGTTCTATCAGCAGATAGATTGGGCACTGTGGAAGAAGGGAAGGATCAGAGAAGACAGGTTTAAACAGCCCTTTTACACAATGCAGAGGATTAAGCCCTTAGGTTCCACAGTGAGTATAACAAGCATGCTTTACTGCATCTACACACTAATTTTACTGTTGTGGGTTTAGTAACACTTTAAAGTGGGGTTCCACCCAAAAAAAAACAAAAATACCTGAAAAATTCTAAAACAAAAAACAAAAAAACATTTGGATATTTTTTTTTTTTTACTTACCTCTAAATGCCTGTTGCTAGGTGGTCCCTCGTAGTCTGCCTCTTCCTTTGCCTGGGCTGGTGACATCACTTCCCCCTCGGCACAGGAAGGGCTTGGCTCTACTCCCTCCCTCCTGTCAATCATCTGGGACCCATTACAGGTCCCAGGTGATTGAGCGGCCAATCACTGCGCACGGCGCTGCTCGCGCATGCGCAGTGGGTGCCAGGCTGTGAAGCCACAGCCCGGCGCCCACAGTTGAAATGCCGGCGCCGACGAGCGGAGGGGGGGGACGAGCGGGGCTTCGATCCCCCGCATCGCTGGACCCAGGGACAGGTAAGTGTCCAATTAAAAGTCAGCAGCTGCAGTATTTGTAGCTGCTGACTTTTAATTTTTTTTTTTTTTTAATGGACCCCCTGGGTGGAACTCCTCTTTAATATTCAGAATCTCAGTATCTAAACCACCACCATACTACTGGATGGTATCAATAATATAAAACAAATATATAAAGTAATCTCAGGGTCCCAGCACTTTGTATTCACTTGCCCAAGTCCACGGTTTTACCCCCTTCCTGACCAGGCCCTCTTTTGCGATACGGCACTGCGTTACTTAACTGACAATTGCCCCATCATGCGAAGCTGTACCCACATAAAACTGATGTCTTTTTTTTCCCACACATAGAGCTTTCTTTTGGTGGCATTTGATCACCTCTGCGTTTTTTATTTTTTGCTCTATAAACAAAAAAAGACTGACAATTTTTACTTTCTGTTATAAAATGTACCCAATAAAAAAATGTAAAAAAAAAACAAATTTCTTCATCAATTTAGGCCAATTTGTATTCTGCTACATTTTTTTGGTAAAAAAATCCCAATAAGTGTATATTGATTAGTTTGCGTAAAAGATATAGCGTCTACAAAATATGGGATAGATTTATGGACATTTCTATTTTTTTATTGTTTTTACTAGTAATGGTGGTGATCAGCGATTTTTTAGTGCAATTGCGACATTGCGGCGGACAAATCTGACATTAAGTGACACATTTTGAGGACCATTGACACCAACACAGTGATCAGTGCTAAAAAAAAATGCACTGTCACTGTGTAAATGACACTGGCAGGGAAGGGGTTAACATCAGGAGAAATCAAAAGGTTAACTGTGTTCCCTGGGTGTGCTTTCTTACTGTGCGGGGGATGGACTGACTCGAGGAAGAGACACATCTGTGTTCCTGATTAGCAGGCATCACATATCTCTCTCTCTCTCCTCCTGTCTGACAGAATGACGATCTGCCTTGTTTACATAGGCAGACCACCGTTCTGTCTCTCCAGTGAACAATCTCGGGTGGCCAGTAGGGATGGACTGTCTGTTCGGGTCGAACATGAGTTCGACTCGAACATTGGCTGTTCGCCGAATAGCGAACAATTTGGGGTGTTCGCGGCAAATTCGAAAGCCCTTTAAAAGTCTATGGGAGAAATCAAAAGTGCTAATTTTAAAGGTTCATATGCAAGCTATTGTCATAAAAAGTGTTTGGGGACCTGGGTCCTGCCCCAGGGGACATGTATCAATGCAAAAAAAAGATTTAAAAACGGACGTTTTTTTCGGTAGCAGTGATTTTAATAATGCTTAAAGTGAAACAATAAAAATGAAATATTCCAAATTGTGGCAAAAATGGATCAGTCACCCTAGAGCTTCTACCTCACTCAAAAGCATGAGCTTCAGTTCTTAAACCATATTTCAGTATTATTCCATGAGTAATATCAAGGCTTCACAATTCTCTCTTTTTCTAATTTCTTGAATTGTCCATGATAATGTTGTCATTATATTAGTTAGCGCCTGTTTACAGTTAGAACCCAATGGGGTAAACAGGAGTGTTACTATACTGTTTATGTATGCTTTAATTGATCATTTGTATGACTATTGTCAATTACTTTGATTGAGATTAGTATGTAAATGTTTTACTGCTGTACCTGATTGTTATATACCAAAACCAGCTGTCTTTAATTTTTCTGTTATTTGTATGGAAATTTCAATAAAAATTCTTTAGTGATAAAAAAAAAAAAAGAAAAAGTGAAATATTCCTTTAAATTTCGTACCTGGGGGGTGTCTATAGTATGCCTGTAAAGTGGCGCATGTTTCCCGTGTTTTACAACAGAGAGCAAAATGACATTTCTAAAGGAAAAGAAAGTCATTTAAAAGTACTAGAGGTAGCGCCGGCAGCTATAATGAATTGTTGGGTCTCTGCAATACTCATAAAAGTCATTGAAAAAAATGGCCTGGGATTCCCCCACAGTGCATTACCAGGCCTTTTGGATCTGGTATGAATATTAAGGGGAAACCCGAACCAAAATTAAAAAAAAAAAATGCATGGGGATCCCCCAAAATTCCATACCAGGCCCTTCGGGATATTAAGGGGATCCCCGCGCCAAAATATTTTAAAAAATAGCGTGGGGGTCCCCCTCAAAATCCATACCAGACCCTTCAGGTCTGGTATGGATTTTAAGGGGAACCCGTGCCAAAAAGTTTTTAAAAAATGGCATGGGGATCCCCCTAAAAATCTATACCAGACCCTTATCCGAGTATGCAACCTGACAGGCCGCAGGAAAAGAGAGGGAGACGAGAGAGCGCCCCCTCCTGAACCGTACCAGGCCACATGCCCTCAACATGGGGAGGATGTCCCCATGTTGATGGGGACAAGGGCCTCATCCCCACAACCCTTGTCCGGTGGTTGTGGGGGTCTGCAGGCAGGGGGCATATGGGAAACTGGAAGCCCCCTTTAACAAGACCCCCAGATCCCAGCCCCGCCTGTGTGAAATGGTAATGGGGTACAAATGTACCCCTACCATTTCACAAAAAAAGTTCAAAAATGTTAAATAAGACAAGAGATGGTTTTTGACAATTCCTTTATTAATGTCTTCTTCTTTCCCTGCTTCTTCTCCCATCTTCTTGTGGTCTTCATTCGGTTTTCTTCCTCCATCTTGTTCTTCCCCCACTTCTTCCTCTTCTTCCTCCGATCCTCTGCTTCTTCCTTCAGTCTTCTCGTCCACATCTTCCATCAGCTTCTTCTTCCCCGCTTCGTTCTCTGGACGATCCGCATCCATGGGAGGTTCCCACTGTGTGACGCTTCTGTTCTTCTGACAGTTCTTATATAACTGAGGGCGGGGCCACCCGGTGACCCCGCCCCTCTCTGACACACGGGGACTTTACGGGGACTTCCCTATGGTTTTCCCCATGTTGTCAGAGGGGGGCGGGCTCACCCGTTACGTAACCGGGTGACCCCGCCCAGCTCTGACATCACGGGGAAAGCCATAGGTGGTTTTATTACCACCTTGATCAGCTGCAGAACCTGTGTGATTAATATGTGTTCGTTTTTAAAGGGATGAGGTGGCAACCCTATCGTGCGTGCACCAGAGCTGAAGGAAGAATTATGTACAGGTATGTGATTTTGCGCTTACAGTATATGTATGTGGGGCCTTCCCTAAGTGGTTAAAAGCTGATGTTTAGCTAAAAAAAAATCTATACAGTTTTAATCACATCACTTGCCTGTAAGGAAGGATGCCCCATGTTATGCAGGCAGTTGGATCCTGGAGAAATCCTCACTGCAGGGATGCCAGTCCTCTTCCTGGCTCTGAACTTCTGGCACTGCAGTGGGTAACAGCTTTGAGTCTTCAGGCAGTTCTTTCATTGATTACTCTGCCTCTAACCCAAATTATGAATGGGAGAGGGAATCCTGTGACCTATCAGACCCATTTGCTCAAAATAGTGATTTCTGAAAGTGACAAGGGGTACAATTTTTAAGGCCGCAAAGTATTTTGGCCTCAACATGTATTTAATCCCATGTGGCCACTGTACTAGGCTAAGAGGGGTGGACGGGGTATTTAAAATTATGGCTCAACTGCCTTCTTTTACCACCACCACGCTCCCAGTCCCCCCACCTCTATCCACACCATAAACTCAAGACAGCACGTCAAAAAGACCAATATACAAAGAACTCTGTGTATTGCCGATCTCGTGTGAGTGACTTTTATTAATACATTTGAACTTATTTTATACTATGTGGATTATCTCTATATTAAATGTTTAAATATATTTCTTATTTATTGTTTTTTCACAACATTCACCTGTAAAAGAGATTTATTTTCTTCTTTTCACTATTTCCTTTGTCATTAATGTTGTTTCGTTTGATTTAAAGTGACAGAGCACCTATTTTCAGTTGTATGTCTTTGAGTCCAGTATTCAGATGTTCAGTATGGTGCTGTCCTAATTCTTGAATTTGACGTGCTCAAGAATTTCTTTAATTTACATAGGAGACGAGGCATTTTGCTTTGTGTTGCGGTGGGTCAGCACTGAAATAGACGCTCAATACAGTCCCACCACACCTGGTGTGATTGGACCCTTAGGGGTTGATTTACTAAATGCAAATAGACTGTGCACTCGGCATGTGCAGTTGCTCCAGAGCTTAGTAAATGAGGCAAATTTTAATTTTGCAAAAAGTACCCAATCACATTCAAGGAAAATTTAAAAAATGCATTTTTTTATTGCACGTGATTGGATGATGGAAGTCAGCAGAGCTTTTTCTCATTTACTAAGCTCTGGAGCAACTGCTCTTGCAGAATGCAACTTGCAAAGTGCACAGTGTATTTGCCAGTGGCTCATGCAGGGCGCAGGGCAGCCGCCCCCCTAATCCATGCTCCCGGCCCCTAATTTACATGCAGGGCACCTGATGCATGGATTTCAATGATTTTTTTTTGTTTTTTTCTGAGCCTGAGGCTCTAATTGGCTTTAAAAAGGTTTGGCACTCCTAAGCCCTGATTGGCCTGGAGGAGAAGTGACCGCCGGGACTTGGGAGGAGACATGGGGGGAGCCGCTATCTGGATGGGGTAAGTGCAGGGCTGGCGGGAAGCCTGGTGGGCGATGGGTGAGTGATGCAGGGATCGAATGACGGGGTGGGTCTGTGATCAATCGAGCTAGCACCGGGGGGGGGGTGCAGGGTGGTTGGTTGGCTGGCTGGCTGGGGGGGGGCGCGGGCTGCCCCCCCAAGAAACTTGAGCACCAGCCGTCACTGGTATTTGCCTTTAGTGAATCAACCCCTTAGTGTCACTTTAACTGCTCTAGGTCTAGGGGAGAGTAAAAGCATTGCACGTACTCAATATTCTTCACCCCTGGGCAGATGGCACTTCCCTATATTCCGCCTGTGGACTGTCCCTCGTTATCATGTCCGTTGCAGAGCTATAGACTTTGCATTGGCCTTGTCGACATCAGGACCCTAGACCTCTGGCATGTAGGGGAGAAGACACTGCAGGAACAGGTCTAGTAGTGCAGGGGATTGGATAAGTAAATCTTCTTTTCTATGTCACTTAGACATCAATGAGCAGTCAACCCTTGAGCTTTGGGTGCAGCCCCACTATAAAGAGTAATTTTCAGGTTTCCCGGAGTTGGGCTTAAAAGAAAAAAGTAAGCAGTGTGATGCAACTGGGCAAATGAAAGGACACATTGCACCGCTCCTCACTGCCCCTACACCATGGACACTAACATACGAGTGTTTGTGGGTTGGTGTGAATAAGCGCTAAGTGCTTTTATATGCTACATTTATGTATGTAACACAATTGTTAGGTAGTGACACGGTCTCTTTAAATATAAAGTGACAGCGTGCAGTGCCATGATCTTCCTGTGAACATTATTAGACATTGTAGACGGCTGGCATTTGGATGGTTCAGAAATAGACGTGGATCCCACACAGCACACTGTAGCCGGGATCTGGATTCCTGGCAGGCTGACATGAATGAGTAACAGATCAATACACCACACCCAGCTGTCACTGACCCAATTTTTAGATAAACAGAAGCGGTCGCAGCTTCGGTGGTACCCCAGCAACTAGGTAAATAGCTGCCCTGGCAGGAGCTCATGGCAGCAAACAGGATTCAGCTGTGGTTGTATGTAACCCCTTCACTGCCTAGGGGGAACGCTGCCCTGATCAGAGGGGTCTGTGTGTGGCGCTGACTGGCGTCCAATCCCTTGAACCATAATTGGTCATTTCCTAACTTCCTATTCTGGAACTGTGGGAGATGCATATAATTATAATGCTGCTTTTGGAAAAAACACACATGGAGGTTGTCATGGTGGGGGATATTTAAACTGTAACTGCTGCGGGGCTGAGATAATGACAGGCTCTCTTCTCAAAGAGCCTGCTGGGATATACTCCTGGAACTTCTATTACTATATACTTTACTGGCTGCCTGATTGGATTGTTCTAAAGAGGCTCTTCTCGTTCAAACATGCCAAAGTCACACACTGCTTGTAGACAAAGACCTGGTCATTGGAATTCGCAGAGGTCACTTTCATAACACAAGGTGGCTTTCTTATCTTTAAGGAGAACTCCACCCAAGGTTTGTGGCAAACAGCCCAGGAAATGGTCATTTTCTTCCATTGAAAATTTCTTCTTATGTTATTATTTCTTTAATTCGCCCATTAACAGCAGCAATGTGAGGAAGAATGTTCTTATCCCATCTTTGGGTTCTGGACCCCCTCTCCCAAAGGCCCCCATGCAGTAAGCAATATCATTTTAAACTTAAAAAAGAAAAGTGGTCTGCGCAGTTCCTCAAGTATCACAATATGTATAATCAGGTGGAAAAACCCCTGATGAAGTCACATGACGTGACATAACGCGCAGGGCGTGGCCAGAGTGAGTCGCGGACTGGAAGTGCTGTGAGAGGCGTTCTAACGCCGTTGTTTTATCTCATTGAGTTCTTTTAACTGCTTTTGATGTACTTGTCTTTAATAAAACATTTTACACTATGGGAGACATTTTATCTATTCCATTTCGTTATGTGAACCAGAGCCCTTAGCGATACATTAAGAGCCTGTAGCCTGGAACCTGGAGGTTGGATATCGGCAGCACCTATATGTGTCCTTGGGGCTGATTGTTGTGTGAAGGCACGGGAATATATATTTTTGTTGGTGGAAGTTCAATTAAGGAGGATTTTGTTTTTTCATTCACTGACACTTGAACATTTGTTTTGGATTCATTTGTTTATTTGAATTTTTGCACCTGATTATACATATTGTGATACTTGAGGAACTGCGCAGATCACTTTCCTTTTTCAATTGTTATTACGTGTATTGTGAACACTATAGATTTAGCAGAAATTTCTCACCATCCATTTATTTGTTTTGTCACTTTTCATTTATTATTTATTTACCCTGTAGCGTGGGGGGACTGCACATTCAGTCATCATTTTATACTTACATTTTTCTTTTGGCTGGTCACATGTACAGGATTCTCTTCTTCCTTGTCTCTTCTCCAGGCTGGGTGGTCTTCCATGATGCAGTGAGCGACACCTCGTACCAGTACTCAAGAGGTGATCACATGACACCCAGCACTCACTGTATGCCCTCAGTCTTCCAAGTTGAGGAATGTTGGGTGCAATTTACCCCAGAGGAGTTTAGTTTCAAAGGACATATTGTGGTGAAAAGTGATAACTTCAGGGGGCATCTCCAGATTGAAGGTTAGTATTGCAGCCTGAACTGCAATTTTTTTTTTTTACCTGCCTGGAGGTCCTTTAAAGAGATATTCCATTTTTTAAATTTTGAATTTAATTTGGCTAAAATAAAAAAAGACGTTATACTTACCTGCTCTGTGCAACAATGTTGCACAGAGGGCCCTTTACCTCCCCTTCTGCAGTCCCCCGCCAGTGCTGATCCATCCTCCTCTCATGTGGGTGCCTCCTCAACAAGCGTTGGCTGAGAAGGCACCTATGTGTCTGCACTCCTGAGCCGAGCTGTGTCACAGCTGCATCATTCACTCACAGCAACATGTGAATAAATGAACTACAACCACAGCCGAGAGATCTGTAGTTCTCAATGGTATACTAGTGCAGTGATTACCACCCTCGTAGTCCTGAAATAAGGTTGTAACATGTAACATTGTGCAATAGGAGGCGTTTGCCTTTAAAACAAGAACACAACGACAGCACAAGCTAAGAGCACTGATCCAATCCAAAAGGGCATAGTCTTATATAGGAAAAAATGGACAAATTACTGTTGTTCATATATCCCAAGTGAAGGACATAGATGACAAACAGAAGCCTGACAGAGTTTCTATCCAATCCACACCTAATCCAAGACTTATGCACCGTGCACACGGTCGGACATTGATCGGACATTCCGACAACAAAATCCATGTATTTTTTCCGACGGATGTCGGCTCAAACTTGTCTTGCATACACACAGTCACACAAAGTTGTCGGAAAATCCGATCGTTCTGAACGCGGTGACGTAAAACACGTACGTCGGAACTATAAAGGGGGCAGTGGCCAATAGCTTTCATCTCTTTATTTATTCTGAGCATGCGTGGCACTTTGTGCGTCGGATTTCTGTACACACGATCGGAAATTCCGACAACGGATTTTGTTGTCGGAAAATTTTATAGCAAGTTCTCAAACTTTGTGTGTCGGAAAATCAGATGGAAAATGTGTGATGGAGCCTACACACGGTCGGAATTTCTGACAACAATCACACATTTTCCGTCGGAAAATCCGACCGTGTGTACGGGGCATTAAAGTGGTTCAAAAGGCTGAAGGATTTTTACCTAAATGCATTCTCTGCATTAAGGTAAAAACTTTCTGTATGCAACTCTCACACCCCCACCTACCAGCTCCCCTTACCTGAGCCAGATCTCGATCCAGCGATGAACACAAGAGCAGCAGCTCTCATTGTTCTCTCCCTCCTCATAGGCTCAGAGACAGCAGCGGGAGCCATTGGGTACTTCTGCTGTCAAACATAACCAGTGAGGAGGGAGGGGGGCGGGGCTGAGCCATGCTCTGGGTGTCTATGGACACATTTGGAGATGGCTCGGGAGTGAGCTTGCACTAGTGCCCTCACAGCAAGCGGCTTACTATGATTAGTGGGGAGGAGCTAGGAGCACCTGGGGGGGACCCCAGAAGAGGAGTATTGGGCTGCTTTGTGTTTTTTATGTCAGGGTTTACAATCACTTAACCTCCCTGGCGGTATGATTATGTCCGATTTTTGAGGCTGAAAGCGGTACAATTATTTTGCATGGAAATTTGGCGTTATAAATTGTAGGCCTGTAATTCTTAGGAATAACTTGCTTAAATCTGTCCAAACAAGAGTCTAGTAGACATCCCGGGTATAATAAAGTTTGAAAAATGTAATCATAAATTATAATATAATAAATAACTATAAATAATTATAACAAGTAATAATATAATAATAATACAAATTATTCAATGATGTAACCAAATCAAAAACACTGAAATTTGCTCAGTTGCAGAATCGTCGCTGTCATTACTTTCAGTGTTTGATGATGAATTTCCCCACAAATCACAATCGCTCAATTCTGCAAGTGATTCTAATTTATTATCCCTGTTTTCTAGCTGGTCTAAAACCACTTTTGATGTAAGGGGACACTTTTTAGTTGCTATGGACAATCTCCAGTTTCCAGGCAGAAAGAACAGTATTTATAATATAAAATTGCATGCAGGGCATTGGAGAAACCACTAGGGACAAAAGGGATGTGAAGTAAAATGATACAGTAATTAATCTGTAAGATTACAGTCTACTGTATATGTTTTGTGTTTTTTACTTTTTGAATTTGGCGACGTTCTGCGTCCCCGTGCGTCGCAACGCTCGCAGGGAACGGGGCTCGGCACTGTAATAGATCCGGTGGAGCACGGCTCGCACACAGAGCGGGGAGATATCGCAGGATCCTGGGGACAAGGTAAGTAACCTCTTCCTGGATCCTGCGATGCGATCCTGAGTGTGGCTCAGGTAACCGCTTTTAGTACTGAAAATCCACCCCGAGCCACACTCGGAATACCGTCAGGGAGGTTAAAGAAAAAAGGGTTTGGCTAATAATCCCTATAAATTGTACAGAACAGTAAAGTATAGATTTAAAGAGTAACTCCACATTTGTTCTGATAAAAACATTCCTCTCTGGTTGATCTATGCACGTTGCAGGAATTTTGACAAGCTTTGTTGTAGATTCCTACCTTTTGTTATTCTGAAGAAGCTGCTTGTTTGTCTGTATCCATGTGCAAAATAAATGTCAATGAGAGTGATTTCATAAATATTAGTCAGCTGCTGCACCTGCAGGGCTCTAATGATGTAAGCTGCAGGGTCTGCATCCCTTTAGATGTGATTTCCCTTTGGGATTATCTCACCAAAAACAACATATTTGTTGCAGAGCATGCTCAAAATCTGACTTGTATCTTAGTTTAGACTTCTGGAAATATCAGTGAGCCAATCAGATGTAGCACCCTGATGTTTAGGCAGGGTTGCTAGTACATTTACCTGCCAGGTATAGTTGCCTTGGCCAATTGATAGGGGATCAATTGATTCCACCCTAATTTTGAAATTGCTGCACTTCTCTCTTCTGTCACTAGATGGCCGGGTATCTGGTGACATCAGATAAAACAAGGGCATTGCAAGCACAGATTAGGAATAGATAGGGTTTCTCAGCCAATGGGCAGGGATCTTCTTGGGTCCCTAGGCCTGCTGGGAGAGCCTATTTATTTGGGTGAGGTCAGATGATCAGGGTTCTGTGCCACCTGGACGGCTGTCTGGGTGGACGTGTGTTGTGCTGCTCCAGGCTGCTAGGCTAGAGCCTGAGGCCAACCCGGGGACATCTGGCTGCTAGGCTGTCTGAGAGCCTGTCCAGAAGCAAGAGAGCAGCGTAGGGTTGGGACTGCGGCTTGCAGTCCAACCATAAGTGACAGTTCTGCTGGCTGGAGAACCTGTCGTGGTCGGAGGGGAAGCTGTCGCCACTAAGGGACCAACCACCTTATTACCAGGGACCACAGTGAGTAGCTGAAGAAAGTACCGGAGCAGTATTCTCACCAACCGGAGACAGTGAAGAATTGGGGAACTTCAGCAGGTGTCAAGCCAGGGACCCAGCCAGCAGAGGTGACGCTTGCAGAGCAGCCTTGTGTGTCAAGCCAGCGACCGAGCAGGCCAGTGGGGTGAAGCTTGAGGAGTATCTGTGAGTGCCAGGCTAGGGACCCAGCAGTGACACTTGAGTGAGAAAGTTGGAAGAGCTTGGGAGATGCAGTGGGCAGTGGATCAGCAAGTCTAGTGAGAGAGACTAGGAGCTCAGTGGAGTGAAGATCTACAAGAAGTGATTGTAGAGGAAGTACAGAAGTTTGTTACAACTTGTGTTAGAAACTGTTATAAGACTGTTGGCATAGGGGACAGCGCTCCTACACATGCAGATGTGGTGTCCAGCTGGATGCCTTTCCCTGCATGGCTGTCTACCTATAAAAGTCTCGGAGTCTGCTAATTAACATTGCAACTGCTAAAGGGTGTCCTGGCCCTAAACCCTCTCTCCCATATTTCTGTTCAAGAGAAAATAAACCTCTTTGCATTCAAGAAGTGTCTGGCGCCCATGAATCTATCTTGCATTACACCCACCATGCCTTGTAACCCACTCTACACAGAAGGATATCAGCTGTCCCTAACTCCGAAGGTTCTCATTAGACCAAAGGGGGCCCGGGACCTTGCTACACACACAAGCAGAAAATTACATTTTTGGGGTGCATTCTACACACTTTCTGTGTACAGAACACCTGCAGGTAGCCATATTGCATTTTACAGAAAATTACAGAGCTGCAGATTGAGAAGGAAAGTTCATTTTTAATAACATTCAATTACAATATGACTTGTGTAGCAATTGTATACACTATATTTTTTTTTATGTGCATTTTTTTTACCATGAAAGTGGAGCTGCCCTTTAATGACAATCAATATAATAGATAATATATAGATATAATGGATATATCTATATATATATATCTATATATATATATCTATATATATATATATAGATATATATATATATATATATTAGGTAATAAGTAAGTAAATTACTAATGAAGCACTGAAGACTAGAGCAGTGTCAGCCCTGTACTGGAATAAAATACAATCTGGAACATGATAGCTCCTCTTTAACATCTCTCTCATTTCCGTCCTATTAAGAATTGTTTGAGAGATGTTAGGACCTAAAACAAATACGCTTGTCGAAGTTGGGTACCCAGTACAGGCTCAGGTTCCTCCATAGCATTATTTTAGCGTGACCTCTGACATACAGCTCTGTAATACACACATCCTGATTTACAAAAGCCTGCTCTACTTATTGCTGCCATCCCTGCCAACGTCTCCCTTTTCCACTTACAATCGGAGCCAAACAGGAGAGGGCCTCTGAAAGTGAGCCGGCCAAGGAAGAATTCCATTCTTCCTGGGTTATCATCAATGGACCTTATTCTTTTCCTTTCTTTCCAGCTCTAATAGATCCTGACAAATAAAGCCTGGAACACAGCAAATACAAGGAGAAGAGAACAGGGGGAGGGGGGCCACAGCAGAATTTGCTTCCTATCCGCCAGTGTTCATTTGAGGTTTCAGAAACAAAAAAAGTGTTTATGGGGGGGGGGGTTGTGGATTTTCGGGAAGCGGTTGTTAGGTCAGAAGCTGGCACTTCCACACTCAGACGGGCCTGCTGAGGCTGCAGGATGGCACGGCCGCAGAACAAAGAGCTTATTGAGCGGTATTTCTGTATAGAGCGAAGGCAGCTCTAGGACTGCCTGACTAGGGTGAGACTGGAAAGCAGCAGGACCCATGTGGGACACATATTCACTGACCCCAGCGATTCAGCAGATGGGCCCCACATTTCAGGATAATTCAACCTCCAGCAACACAAGGAACCTATTACTTTTTCTAAACGAGTCTTTAACCCCCACAGTGCTAGGGGGGGGTCTGTTGCAGAGCCGCACAATTTCCAGATGAGTAGTAACTGCAGAATTTTAAGATGTACAATTAGCTGAGGAGCCATAAAAAGATCTTCCCCCAGATAACGTATACATACATAAAATGGTGCATACGTAACGTCTTGCCTGTGTTCCCCAGTAAACTTTTCAATGATTTGCTTCCTTTGGCCTCTGCTGGATCTTCTTTTCTTGAGAAATAACATGTACCCAAAATGTTTATTGTATCTGGAAAAGCTTAAGGTCACTGTAAAAAAAAAAAAAAAAAAATGCACGGAAATGAGACATTTCGCTAAAAGGTTATGCACTCCTATGATTGCTGTGTGTGTATGCTAGTTAACGTTTCATAGGGATATAATCACGAACAAAAATCTTGTAGTTTTTAGCGTTTATAGGGCACTGCCTTGTATTTAGAGTTTTAGAAATGAAATGCTAGGGTAGGGTTTTTTTTTTACCTAGTGACCAAGGCCAGATTTTTGTACAGCCAACATAGACCGCGGTCAGGGTTGTATACCGCCAAGTACACATAATATTGCGGACTGACAGTAACACATTCCTGAGCATAATAATATTCCAGACTGCTGCTCTATCTGCTGGTGTTAGTCCTGCAGACTACACTGGGAGATTGGGGCTCTCCCTGTATAAAAAAAAGCTGCACTCTGCTTTGATAGCCGCCGGCTCTTTATCAGGAGCTCTGTCTGCTCCTAATAAACAAAGCACAGTGCCTGAATGTCGCAGAACTCTGATGATTACACTGGGAGAGACATGTTCTCACTGTGTAATCTGCAGGACTGAGCTGTCATTTTGACAGCCGAGGTCCTGCTCTGCATTCTTTTAAAGCTGAAGTTTAGATATGACATTTTTTACATAGCCACAATGGTTCAGCTTGGAGCAATGTATGTATGTGCCATACCTGGTTGCTGGAAATCACTGTTGGGCACCACTCCTACAGTGATGTCAACTAGGCTTCAAATCCCATGCAGAATGGCTGCCCTGCTGCATTGTGATTACAAGAGATCAATCACTCGGTGTGGGCGCCATTTAGGAAACACTTTGCGTTTTCACAATGAATGCAAAGCCACGACGAAGATGAGGAGTGGCGATGTCACAATCTCCAATTTATCCAACACTTTGCATTGATTCAGAAAATGGAAAGTGTCTCAGAATGGTGCTCACATTGAGCAAGCAACCTCCTGTATTCAATAAGCAGCAGAGCCCACTACAGTGATTTCCAGCTTCCACAGGGATCTAATGGGTATGGCACATACATACTTATATTGGTCCAAGCTTGACCAATGTAACTGTGTAAAGAATGACATACCTAAAACTCAGCTTTAAAAATGAAAGCTACTATTGTATATTTTATTCATGAATTAATGAATCAATTCAAATAAACATGGCAGTATTAGGTCAATGTCATTGACCTAATTTGCCGTAGAGCTATATTAGGTCAATGATGCCATGAGCATCCATGCCCCTTCATGCATGTGCAGCTGCAAAGCAGGGAATGCCCTTTGCACAGCTGATTGGACGAGTACTGACAGCTTCCTTCTGGGTTCAGCCCAACATGGGTTCGGACTAAACTCAAGCTCATCCTTAATTACCACAATATGTAAATGTTTAGGTTGGGTGTTGCTCCCTCAAACCCTGCTGCCCCAGGCATTAGCCCACAGATGTCATTACAGTAAATACATTGATGACCATGGATCTTGTCAAGGCTTTAAAGTGATTATAAAGGAATTATAAAGCAAGCAGTCCCAATCCTCCTCTTCTGGGGTCCCCCGTTGGCGCTCCTGGCCCCTCCTCTCTGTCCAGTGCCCCTATGGGAAGCCGTGCGTGCACAGACAGCGGCACTCGGCCCCGCTCTCCACTCCCTCATTACTGGCTTTGAATGACAGCAGTTGGAGCCAATGGCTCCCAGTGCCCCAACAAAACCAGTGAGACATAGAAGTGAGGGGAGAGAAGACATGTGCACAGCACTGGATTGAATGATGTCTCAGGTAAGTAAAATGGTGGGGAGGGAGGAGTGAGGGACCAATACTGATGCCTAAATATTTTTTTACCTTAATGCAAGGAATTTATTACAGTAATAAATGTTTAGGCTTTAGAACCACTTTAACTAAAGACTGTAGAGTAGTAGGCACAGCAGCCCCCATGGTGCTTCAAATATGTTGCAAGAAAAGTTGACTAGGAGGAGGGCAGAAGTGTTTCCCATAAAAGCCATTTGGCCACATTCCTGTTGTAGTTTAAAAAATGGAAGCAAACACTGGCTGGTGGGGCAACTTGAATTCTTTTTCTTTCCTTAGAACAAAAGTGTGTGTTGTTCAGCGGGACTGTAGAGATCTTGCAGCTCAAGGTTCACATGAATAACGATGACTCTTCCTGCAGTTTCCACACCTCTGCCACCGCCCATGTCACATCACAATTACAGTGAAAGGAAATTGCTGCACGTTACTCGACTTTCAAGGAATCCTGACTCTCTCCATAATTTTCACATTGTTCACTAACAGAGGGTAGCTCCTAACAAACAGCTAATTACACCTACAGAAAAAACTGGTTACAGGCTGAAGGATTTGAGAAAGTGCTAAAATCTTGTTTTTCACATATACCTGCTGTGCTAAGTGGCAATATAGAAGGGGGTGACAACACTTTTTAAAGCCCGCACTCCTACTTTCACTGCCACTGTCTTCTGTCTATTCTTTAGAGTCTAGTGAAATTTGCCACACAAAAAATACAATAGTAATTTCAGCAGGCTTTTGGAAATGTTGAATGTGGGCTTTTCAAAGACTGCATGATAATCTGGCTACCAAGGCAATACAGAGGCTTCGCTAAGGATTTACCCCTGGTTACGATAGAGACTCTAAAGCTGAATACACGCTATACAATTTTCTGTAGATTTTTTCCTTCAGATTTACCAAAACCATATGATATGGTTTCAATTTGTATGCAATCAGGCAGGTCCTTGTACTACATGGTTTTGGTAAATCTAAAGGGGAGAGGGGGAAAAATGGAGTAAGGGAACAAAGGGACGGGTGAAATAAAGGATACACCATATATAGATGTATCGGGACTCATTTTTCAATATCCACCTTTAAATAGAATTTTTTTCCCTCCCTTTCTTTTAAATAAACTTTGGAGAGTGTGTTTGTTTAGATTGATATGTTTGTTGGAGATTGGGAGGGGAGATGGGTACTTTTCAATAGGTGGGATCGGGGAGTGTCTCTTAGGTAGGGCTTCTCTGGTCCCCACTTCTTACACAAAATGTTATGATTATCACTTTTCTGTCCTTGGGTGGGAAGGGGGGGGGGGGTCTCGGAACCATATGCTTCTCAAGGGGTATTTGTAAAGTTGTATGGTTTATAAAATCTAGGAGTAATATATATGTATTTATAGGATATATTTATTTGCTGAATTTGTTACCATGTCCTGATGTGTTGTTTTTAAGTATGTGGTGTATGTTTCTTCTTGTTTTTCTGGTAAAATTAATAAAAAGAACTTGAAATATAAAATACAAAGACTGCATGATAGATTTCCCGCCTGTGCCATGACATGTTTTCATTGAGTCAGCCAAACTGTCACTGGGCACACTAGCTCCAGTTCAGCAGCACTCCACAAAAGTGGGGGAAAACCCAGAGTTGAGAATAACCATACGGTATATACAGTTCAACAGCAGCATCAAACATCCCACCAGCTCCCAATCGATACCAGGGATCAGTCTGCCTATGACAGCTCAGTCACTGTGCTGGGAGCGTGCAGTGCGCACGCTCTCAACACAGAAACTTCCGACACCTGTAAGCAGGTTGAAGCAGTCAGTAGGTGCTGGCTGAGGTTAATATTTTGCCCGATCTTTTAGTCTTCTTTTGGAAGGTTCGTATCTGGGTCCAAGCCCAATTGCCCTGTGTGATATAATAATAGGACAGTGGTCTAGTACACAGTCGCCATTGTTGGCCCCATAGGACAGAACTTACAAGAGAGAGAAACCAAGGAGTTCCAGTGCAACCTGGGGTTGGGAGAGCCGTGGGAGTAGGTGTGTGTCGCCTGTCAAGGCCTGCTGCAGAGTCTTTTAACTTGGGGTTCGCCCTGAAACAGTGCTGGAGAAATGCCTCTGAAGGACATACAATTGCTGGACTGCATTCTTTCAGGTATGCTGGGGCAGCACACAAGCCTATAGTTAGCACACAAGCCTATAGTTATAGTTAGGGAATAGGAAAGCATAATTTTTTACCTGTTGGACAGTGAAATGTCTATTTTTGCGCTTCAGCCAAGTAAGGTATTGAAACGTTGTCCCTGCCTGGTCTAAAGTTACTAAAAAGGTGTATCGTAAGTAACTGGCACACACATGGCTTAACAAGTGGGTCCTAACACATTGGGATATGAAGACATAAGCATGGAATGGAGTAATGTGAAGACATAAGTAGCTGCCAAGTGTGACAGAAGTGTAATCAGCCTGTTGATAGCGGTACCTGTTATAGGTTGCACGGCCTTTAGCAATAAGGGAGATGTTGTCAGCACTCCTGCCATCTGTGGTCTTTTTACTATAGCAACAGGAGCAGATTGCACCGCATGGGTTCCTCATCCTGTACAGAGGTACCTGAAACAAAATGCCAAACATAGCCCAGAAGAACCCACATGGGGTAAGCCTCACATGCAACTCAGTACTTGGCACCCAGCGAGTTAATGGGGAACATGGAGGGCATGACAAACAACAACCACACGGCATCTACTGCCCCACCTGCCCACACGCCCATGTATGCCATTTAATCAGGAACTTCTGAGACATCAGGATATACATGACTGTGTCACCTCCAAGCCAGGATCTCAGTTTAGTAGGTAGATACTGACCTTAAACAAAGATGGCATGGGCTTTTGAAGTGAAAAGCAGATATCAGAAGGAGCTCCATGAGTGTTAATAAATACCTGGAAGTAGCAAAGAACTATACATTGCTCCAATGGTCCAAGCCCTCTGTTTCCTGAAGATTGGGTGCCTGGTCAGAAAAGTGCCTGCCCCCGCTCCATGTACACCATGTAAAGAATAAGGGTCCGCACACACTTGAACCAAACCAACTTTATTCCACCAGACAAATCACAGTGATAGCCCCCACCTGAAGCCTCCACTAAAGATGCTTTTCATCCTTTCGGGCTTTGTCATAGAGAAGTTTCCATAGCTAAGCTTGTAAGAGTGAAATGCGTCAGTAGGGGCGGTCTTCAGGTGGGAACCTGAACATCAGAGTGTTTTTTTCTTATGGAATAAAGGGTGCAGCCCCTCATTGTCCCCATAAAACAATTACAATCACAGATTACTTTGCATGCATAAACAAAACATAATAAATATATCTGATTCTAAATCCGCTTTCAATAATAAATTCATGCTGGTACACAACATGTTTTGTGAATTAAAAGAATTGTTATTTTTAAAGTTACATTGCTTTTTCTATAGTGCCAATAACTGCTTTTGGATTATTCGGTTATCCACATATGATAATTCCAATTATCACAATACTGAACATGTTCTATGATAGGTCTATCTCTGACTTGGTTTCCTCAGCAGTTGAAGGGTCATTTGTGACTTCCTATGTTCCTGCTGGTGGTTTTATACAAACTCCATTGTTTGTTCTTATATGCATTCATGGAATTCTTTTTAGGAAGAAGTTATCTGTGCCCATAGACTCTCATGGGATCCATATGAAGACCATTAATTTAAACTGAACAGTTGCTGGCTTTGTTAGTATTTTCAGCATTTATATGTTTACTTTTGTGCAATCATTTTCTACGCTCTGCAGTTTGGGCGGACAGAATAGTGAAATGATTTTTGTAAAAGATTCTGAAGATATTGGTTTTAGTTGTCACAGAAATGCCGAGTTAGCGTTTGTTGGAAGACAAAGGAAACGTGTGCTGAGAGACACAGGAGGCTGTCATTGGTGACCTCTTCTGAAAATGCAAATTGCCTGGCTGCCCTACAATTCAACCCTTGCTAAGCCAATGATTTAGTATAAGTGTGAGAGTGTTGTGACTTCACTACATACTTGTTCCTCATCTGTGACTTAAAGTGTAACTAAAACCTTCTTCTTTTTTGTTCTGGATAGAGTGGAAAGGAAATATCCAAGCCCATGACATCCTTTTTCCATAAGAAAGAGAACAGGAGCAACATGGATCTGGATTCATGTGGATTTCTTTCTTCATACCATTATTATATTGTGATCTTTTAGCTTCCAGGCTATCAAACTTTACAAGATCTAAATTGTCTGCTAAAAAGAAACATCAATTTTCTTAAAGCAGCCTTTTTCAACCAGGGTGCCCTGAGGTTTCTTCAGGGGTGCCTTGGCAAAATGCCTAAAAATTGCACAAAAATCGTACACAAACTGGCATGTAGATGAAGGCTGCCTTTTTTAGATACACTAAGTCACAGGTTTTCATTGTGCACCATTACAACCTTCTAGCTGCTGGCATCCTATGAACGACCAATGGCATCATCAGTTCATAAGAAGGATGTCAGTCTCCTGCATAGTATCCTTGTTTGACCTTCCCTTGCCCCTCTCCATCAGCATTGAGGTCACATTAGCTGAGTGATGGATAAAAACTGAGGGAGAAGAGAAACATTGGAATACTAGTCAGAACCAGTGTGCGAAAGTGTATTTGCTTTTGAAGAATAAATCACCTCTAACATTGGGTGTCCTACGTGGACAGGTGGATGTTGCTGCATTATGTAAAACTATTAGAATAGCTTTTACATTTTGGTATGGGGTGCCTCGAGACTGTCCATAATTTTTAGAGGGTGCCTCGAGATTGTCCATCCTTTTTAAAGGGTGCCTCGAGATTGTCCATAATTTTTAAAGGGTGCCTTGATTGAAAAAAAGTTTGAGAAACACTGCCGTAGAGCATATCATTGGTTTAAACTGGTGAGAGAAGTCCTGTGTGAGAGCAGGCTCAATATTTTTGGATGTGGTAGTGCAGGGGTTATCTAGACACAAGTTAAACCTCTCTATAATTATGCTTGTTAAAATGACATTCTACAACAAATGTATCTCATTTCCCCTTCCTAAATCTGACACCGGCCTCTCCTCTGACTATAGAGGAAATACTGTCTGTAAACAGCTAGATATAGATTATCCTAGACAAAAATGGACCCCACATTGCATTTGAATTGTGCACTATAAAATGTAACGTCAATAGAAATACGCATGTAGATGATGACTACGAGACCTCCTATTCACTTTGTGTCAATAGCAGTAGTAATTTCCTTTATTAGCAGACATGATTTCCTGCCAGCATAGACTGTTACTAATTATTTAGAGCAACATTTTTCAGGGTATTTTATGTCAAGGAAGGCTTGGCAACTATTTTGGAGAAGTAAAGACTCCCTTCCTTATAGGGATGTTTGTATTTATTTATTTTTTATTTTTTTAAGGACTGTTGACTAAAGAATGTTAGAAAAGTTTTAAATTAGATTTTTTAGGCACCAAACGTGACAAAATTATAAAAAAAATATATTTCTCATTTTATTGATACAAAACATTTAAAAACAAGATCATGCAAAGCAACATTTTAAGAGCAGACCACTGAATATTGTAGTCATCTGACAAGAAGAAAATCAACAACTGTTGTATATATATATATATATATATATATATATATATATATATATATATATATATATCTTACATTAAAGGTAAAAAATAAAGGGAAATTACGTTGACTGTCATTAGTGGATCCAAACTGGTGCAGAAGTATTTAAAATCCTAAGCTAATGGTGCCTACCAGAAGAGTACAGCAACTCACAAAAACATCATACTAGAAAGGATGAAAAAAATGCCAAAGCAGTTACCCATACAGCACTATGCAAGCCACAGGCAGCCAAAATGCATCAAAAGGCAGCATCAGAAAGCCAGCACCAAAAAACTTTGAAGGAATACTCAGAAAGTGTCCATAACATAAAGGACAAGTGAGTGGGTTAAGGAGCCAAAAGAGCTCCAGCTTCAGAGGTTCGAATAAGATAGCAGATCTTTACTTTTTAAAGTTCAGGTCCACTTTATCAAGGGACATGGAAGCAGCACAAAGGTGTGGGCGAAGGGGGAGGGGTTGGAAATAGATTGAAGGGCATGCCCGATTTCAGTGGGTATAATTTAGAAGTTTTGGAGATCTTGTCGCTCCGTCAGCGGGTCCCTGATGACACCAAATGTAGAGCCCATCTCAGGGCTTCAAAGTGGAACTAAAGTCAAACATACTTAAAGTGGTTCTAAAGGCTCAAGGTTTTCTACCTTCATGAAGGTAAAAAACCTTATGTGTGCACCAGCTCCCCCAGCTCCCCTGTCAATCACAGCCAGTGAGCAAATGAGGAGATAGAGGGGACGGGACTGAGTTACTGCTCTGTGTGTGAATGGACACGTAGAGCAATGGCACGAGAGCGAGCCTGCTTGCGTGAACGCCATTGCAAGCTGCTTGCTCTGGGGGTACTCGGCAGGAGGGAGGGGCCAGGAGCGTGGGGGACCCAAGAAGAGGAGCATCAGGGCTGCTTTGTACAAAACTGTGGCACAGAGTAGGTAAGTATAATGTTTGTTGTTTTGAAAAAATACAAAATAATAATTGCCTTTAATATTACTTTAACTCCTTTCTTTTTTTTTTTTTTGTCATATCAGTCGACCGTTTTGAGAGGCATAAATCAACTTTGTAGTTCATTTAAGTTCCGCTCCCTCTCGCCTTTGTCTCATCATCGTGACTCTTTGCCATATCAAAAAAAAAAAGGAATAAATTAAAAACCAGGCGTGCATCCAGTCTAATGAGATTACATTAACCACTCGAGAGGTCGCACGTGTCCTAGTTAACAGTGTTACATTTTCTATAAATCCCCACCACCACCCCCTTGCCTCCCCACCTCCCCCCATCTCTCCAAGGTCTAATGTGTCCATCTCTCCTATTCTACTATGGAACTTTCAGCTCTCTGGCGTAGCACCATGTTTTTTAAAAATTTTTCCAGCGTTCCCACTCCCCTGAGTTCGCATTTCTCGTATCCTCTACCGAGCTAGCCCCTATCTCCATACTATATGTTTCCTCTACTGCATCTATCCACTCCCATATTTCAGGGCACTCCCTCCTCTGCCAGTTCTTCGGTATTATTCGCTTCGCGGCGTTCAACAGGTGGGGGACTAATGACTGCTTATATTTGTTTATGTCTCCTTCCCCCCCATGGAACAAAACCTCCCAAGGGTCTTCTAAGACTTCTTTTCCTGTTATTTTCCTGACCAGGGTAAGTATCTTTCTCCAAAAGTTTTTTATTTTCGGGCACAGCCACCAGAGGTGTGCCATTGTTCCTATCTCCTGGCATCCTCGCCAGCAATATGCCGACCCTTTTTGAAATTTACTTGTTATCTCTGGGGTTAAATAGCTTCTGCTTATGCATTTATAGCTCATTTCTGCCGTTCATGCATCTATTGTTGAGTTACCAATCATTCTCAAAACTCTTCTAATTGTATTTACATCTTTTTTAGTGCCTAATTCACTCTCCCATTTACTTATATATGGGGGGATCTCCAGCTGATCCATCTTCATAAGCATTTTATAGATCTTGGAAACTAAGTTTCTTGGATCTTCTGTGTCACATAGCTTCTCGAAGTCCGTAAGTTTGTCTCCTGCTCTTATCGGACTTGATAATTTACTCACGAAGTGACACAGCTGGAGGTACCGCCACTCATCTATCCCCCGTGCCTCTCCCAAATCTTAGTTCTTGTAGTGTCATAATTTTGCCCTCTTTGATAATGTGTCTTAATGGTGGTCTAGCAGTACCAGACATCCAGATGTATTATAAGGCCATAGTTCTGTCTAGAATGGTTGAATGGGCAAAAAGAGAGAATGAAAAAAGGTGGGTTAGAATAGAGGGAAACCTCAGTAAAGCTTCACTTGGCAGAATGATATGGAACCCTCCACACACTAGAAATTTAGATAAAAGCACACATGTAATAACACGTAATGTTTTTAAAATTTGGGACGGGGTACACAAGAAAGTTAACGGAGAATATAATTCACCTTTATTATCACTAACGGAGAGTAATTTTTTCCCACCAGGGTTAAAGGACGTGGGTGGAAAAGAAGCACTATGGGGTAAGACTTTAACTCCTTTCAAACTGTCCAACACCTACAAAGTCCCCTGTCCCCTGCCGGTACTGGCATCTTCTCCCCAGCTTCTTCCGGTTGGCGGTCTTTGGCCATCTTGACTGACTGAGCTTGTTCTTTTAAAAAACAAAAAACTTACTGCCAGGATCACAAGGTGAAAATATTAGAACGAAAGCATAAAAAAGAAAATGTATGCAGCCATCACATCTAAGAATTGGTAAGCTGCAATATAATAAATGTTTGCTTTTGGGTTTAATACCACTTTAAATCTCGGTACTTGTGCTTGGAGTGCTATTAAGCAGCCTCCTCCTTACTAGCGGCAGTGTTGGGTGGTTGTGTGCTTGCGGAGGGGGGCAGTCCAACATCACAGCTAGTGTTAAGCCGCGTACACACGAGCGCAATGTCCGACAGAAAAAGTCAGACGGAAGCTTTTCATCGTCTATTCCGATCGTGTGTATGCCTCATCGGACTTTATCTTTCGAAAATTCTGACGGACCTAGAAATGGAACATGTTCTAAATATTTCCAACGGAATCTATTCCTATCGGTAAAACTGCTCTTCTGTATGCTGTTCCGACGGACCAAAAACGACGCATGCTCTGAAGCAAGTACTAGACGGAAGCTATTGGCTACTGGCTATTGCACTTCCTTTTTCTAGTCCCGTTGTATGTGTTGTACGTCACCATGTTCTGGACGGTCGGACTTTGGTCGGAATTTGGTTTGATCGTGTGTAGGCAAGACCGCTTGAATGGAATTCCATCAGAGTTCCGTCGGAGAAACCTTCTGAGTTTATTCCGACGGCAAAACCGGTCATGTGTACGCGGCATCACAGTGCAACTAGACAAAATACTAGATGTGTTTTGTCCAATCAAGAACTGAACAATATTTAAAAAGGCCCGTTTTACACAGGCATTCTAATCAGGTCGGCCTGTCAGTTTTTGTGCCTAATTGGACAGGCCGGTGTAAAATGGACTGGTGTCCGTTTCCACCCGCCTACCTCCAGGTCCGGTAAAAAAAGTGAAAAGGACTGCGTCCTTTTCCGTTTTGGTGGACCAGATCAGAGGTAGCCTAATGCAAATGGACAGTGGAGACAATGTACATCTGGTTGCCCAAAGAGCTCAGCAGGCTCTGCCCCTGTCCGGTCTGCATAAACTGAGCGGGTACAGATGTGAGATCCATCCTGCTCAGCTCCGATCAACAGGTCTCTGCTCTCTGTGAAAGGGGCTAAAAGCTGATAATTAATTTAAAGAGGAAGTAAACATCCTTGTTATTTTCCTGCAAAGGTAGAGCATAATGGGCTACTATGCATCGAATAGTAGCCCATTATGTGTCACTTACCTGAAACCGAAGCCCGCAATGTCACCATTGTCCCCACTAGCAGGGAGCGTCCATCTTTGCCCCTCTTCCTTCCTGGGTCGCGAACTCCGGCTTTGTGACTGGCCGGAGTCGAGTGAAGTTACTCCCGCGCATGCACAATGTGCCCTTTCTAAATTGCGCATGCATCGATGACATTGGCGCTCGGCTTTTTAGTAAATATCTCCTAAACAGTGGAGGTTTAGGAGATATTTCAAGCACCTACAGGTAAGCCTTAATATAAGCATACCTGCAGGTAAAATTGGGTGTACAACCACTTTAAGTTGTGGCCAAACATCAGAAAACTTTGTCGGAGTGCCTATTTTCTTCTCGTAATTTGAAGCAGGTCCTGTATTTGATATATTCTGTAACCATCCACTATCTCAGCCCTACCCGGGTTATAATGATGACATGAAAAATAACAAGGGTCACATCAACCTTTTAACAACAGCTCAAAGAATGTTTTGCCCTGATACAAATGTTACCAGAAAGTTTACACATAAACAACATGTTGAACCTGAAATTTAGTGGGAGATGGAAAGTTGAGATAACTAGCCCTCAGTGTTACATTCTTGCTCTACCTGTTCATTCAGTATACAACAAAAAGCTGGCCATAAATGGTTGCAATTTTGCACAAAAGTCTTAGGAAAAGAATGTTCCAAAAAAGTTAGTTAGTTTTTCTAACCATTAGTGGAGTTAAATCAACATTCGTTTTCAACCACAGTGACGAGGAAGTTTGAAGGAGCAGAATAGACATTTTTTCTCATATCAACACATTTATAACAGTGTATTTGGTTTTCATTCAGTAAAGTCTATTCATGACCAGTGTAGCCCAGATGTTCCCAACCTTCTTAAACTGCCCAACCACTCATACTCCACCAACCCCCTCTTACCATTCTAAATTAACGAGACCACGCCTGAATTTGGAGTATAACTGGCCATAGCAGCCTTTTATTAACAAAATATCAATAACTAAAAACTTTTAAACATAAGATCTGTAACAACAACTTTTCACCCTCAGTCTGTTGGTCTTTGACGGCACCCCGAACTTCACACTTCTTCCACCACTACACTGCGGGACCTGTTCTTTGTGATAGGCCTCCAACCGTACCACCAGCTCAGAGACAACCCCTTTCCCACAGTGCAACCATTACCGTATTCCAGCTAATCGTTTTACTGGAATGCACCAGAGGGGCACATACTACCGATGAGTCCCCCAACACTTCCACTCGTATGTTTTCTTTATATAATCTTTATTTTTCAATTTTAAGTTTTACAACACAAAGTGACTTCACAGCAGGATAACATCCAAGAGGTAAAGGAGAGGGGGGGGGGGGAGAAGAGGAAAAAGAAAGTAGGGGGGGGGGGGGTCACAATGGGGAACATGTAACCCGGTCAAGGCGTAATCAACAACTATGTAAATCGGGAGGCATGTCCACACCTATTAGCCATGAAAGCACCCTTCTTGTCCTGGACAATCGATCCCTATGGACAAGCCTCCCCTCCCCGTTCGGGGGGAGGTAGGATTACTATAAGCTTCAGGCCCATAATCATTGTACACATGGCTCCCGTTATGCATACATCCCAAGTGCACCCTAAAAAGTTTGGCGCTGTCAGTAACCTGTTGACCGTCCAGAAGGTTTGAAAGGGAAGTAATAAGTACACTGGAAGTGTAGCACAACCTTGAACACTTAACATCCATAACAAGGAAGATAGAAAAAAAATGGAAAGGGATTATGAGTGGGAAAAGGATGATTAAGGATAGCAAGCTAAAGAAAGAGTAGAAGGTAAATGGAACTGGTCTCACCGGAGATATTGAGGCGTCCGGTCCACTCTAAGCAGACCTCGAAGAAGTTGAGAGATGGTTCGCCTGGACACGGCTTCCAAAGGAAGGATCTGCTAGGGTAAGTAGGGCTACATCTAAACTAGATGATACCATTGTTGTGTCATGTATGTGGGTTTTCCAAGCTGAACATGTTAGGTCAAATCTCGCACGAGTGTTCCTGCAAGTGACAAGCCAGCTTTCCGCCTCCATGATCTCCCCCACCTTCCCCAACCAATCCGTCTCGCTTGGAATATGCAAGCTCTTCCAGTGTATAGGAATTAAGCGTTTTGCTGCATTGAGGTGGGGGAGAAGGCTTCGTTTATAACGTGACAGGGGCATGGGAGGAACGTGGAGCAAAAAATGTTTTGGCAGCGCCGGGATTTCTATGCCCATACACTCTGAGATGTGTTTACCAACCATATCCCAGAACAGTGTAAGCACAGGGCACACCCACCAAATATGGAGGAATGTGCCTTTCATTCCACATCCCCTCCAGCACCCATCAGAAGCAGAAGGGAAAATTCTAGCCAAGGTAGTAGGTACCCTGTACCATCTCGATAGAATTTTATAATTATTTTCCTGGCTCTTTGAATCTATTAAACTTGTGTGGGTCAGTCGGTATAGGTGGTGGAGCTGTTCCTCTGTGAATTCAAATTGGAGGTCTCTTTCCCATTCTTTGATAAATTGATGTTTGGGGCATGGTGTTGCTGTCTCTAGAAGTCCATATAGCGCCGAGATCATGTCAGGTAGGGGATCTGTAGATGTCCACCGTCTTTCAAACTCTGTAAGTGTGGGTCTGATCGGTGCTTGTCTGGTACATTTGGCTATAACAGTCTCTAACTGGCAATGTCTCCATAATCAAAGGGGAAGATGCCATATTGTTCTCATAAGTTGGAGAGTGGGGTCAATGAGCCCCCTTCAACAAATTTTGCCAAACTAACAGTCCCGTCCCCTGTCCATGTTTTAAGTGAGGCTTTCTGTTCCCCCGGAGGAAACCACGGGTATCCACCTACTGGCGCCAGCGGAGACTTCCATGGCGCCATTGCTAGGCGTGTGTTCACTCCATCCCATATTTTCAGGGAGTGTATTGTCAGTGGGGAAGCCCAATCAGAAAGCCCCCTATCCCCAACGGGGACCCAGGGTGCATACGATAGGGTCCGGCCCACCATGGTTTTCTCCAAGGGAACCCAAAGCTTAAGGGTGGCATGGAACTTCCAGTTCAGGATGCGTTGTAGGGCAATCGCCTAGTAATACTGGCCTATGTTGGGTTTGCCCAGTCCCCCCTTTAATTTAGATCTTTGTAGCGTCGCCATAGCAAGACGTGGTTTCTTACAGCCCCATACAAACTTAATGAAGAGGCTGCGCAAATCGGTAAAGAAGCGTTTTGGTAGTTTTGGTAGTATTGGTATCATTTGCAAGAGGAAAAGAATACGGGGCAATATAGTCATTTTCAGAATATTCATCCGGCCCACCCATGTGAAAAGGGCCTTGTCCCACGCTGATAGATCTTGGGAAATCTTTTTGAACAAGGGAGTATAATTATGTGAATACAGGGAGTCTAGTCTATCTGTAAGCTGAATGCCTAGGTATGTCATAGAGGGTGTGGACCACTTGAAAGGGAAGGATCCCTTTAGGGAATCAGTTAGAGATGGGGGGACAGTAATCGGCAAGATCTCCAATTTGGAGTAGTTTATCTTAAAGTTAGTAACCTCTCCATATTCCGTTAGATCTTTCATCAGGTTCGGCAACGAGACTAAGGAGTCCACAACATGGAATAATATGTCATCCACATAAGCAGAGAGTTTGTGCTCATAAGAGCCTGCTTGTACTCCCCTGATATCTTGATTAGCTCTGACCTTCTGTAGTAGTGGTTCAAGGACCAGTGCAAACAGAAGGGGGGAGAGCAGGCACCCCTGTCTCGTGCCGTTCTGGATGGGGAATGTTGTAGAGAGGGTGCCGTTTACCTTGACCTGGGAGGTGGGGGACACGTATAGAGATGAGATCCACTGTAGCATATGTGGGCCTAGGCCAGTACTCTGGAGCACAGTGTTCAGAAAGGTCCAGTCCACGCGATCGAACGCCTTCTCAGCGTCCATGGACAAAATCAGGTATGGAGACATCCGATCGCATGTACGTGCCCAAAGGACAAGCTGAAGAGCTCTATTAGAATTGTCCCTGGCCGCCCTTCCCACTATAAAGCCCGTCTGGTCCGCATGTACCAATTCGGGCAATAGATGTTTAAGGCGATTGGCAAGTATCTTAGAAAAAATGTTTAGATCCGTGTTCAACAGGGAAATTGGATGGTAACTCTGTGGCTGGGAGGGATCCTTTCCCTTTTTTGGGAGTACAGTGATGTGGGCCAGAGAAGTCTCCTTTGGGAGGCTTCCTTGGTTTGCTAAGGAGTTAAGAAGGGTGCAGAGGGGACCCTGTAGTGTGTCGAAGAATAATAGGCCCTGGTGAGGCCATCAGGCCCAGGGCTTTTGCCTGTGGGCAGGGACTTAATCGTGGACAATAATTCAAGTGTAGTGATTGGGTGTTCTAAATCCGTTGCTTGTTCTGAAGATATTGTGGGGAGCTGTACCTTAGAGAGATAGTCTGCTATCCTGGATTTTTTAAGAGCTATATCTACCGGAGAAGAGGCGGAGTCCAGGTCATACAGGGCCGCATAGTAATCGCAAAACATAGACGCTATTTTTGAGGTGTGGTGAGTTGGCGCTCCCGTAGGAGAATGTAATTTATGCACATGTGCCAAGAGCCTCTTTTTACGGAGAGCCCGAGCCAATAGCCTGCCACACTTGTTGCCCTGCTTGTAGTAAGTGTGGGCCATGTAGCGTAGTTTAAGGCTTATTTGGTGGTCTAACAGTTTTGAGAAAAGCTGTCTTAGCTCGCTTAAATGTCGGGCCTCAGCAGGATCTGACATTCGTTTATGACTGAGCTCAGCTTTTTGTAATGCTTGTAGTACTCTCTGGAAGTCTGCCTGCCTCTCCTTTTTAAGTTTAGTTGCCAAGGCAATAAAAGTGCCACGGACCAACGCTTTGTGACCCTCCCATAAAATGCCATCACTAACCTCCCCATTAGCATTTTCTGTGAAATAATGGGTCAAAGTCTCCTGTACCCCTGCCGTCACTCCTAAGTCATCCAGCAGGTTTTCATTTAGTTTCCAGGTCCTTGTTTTCACTAAGGCTTTGGTTAGTGAGAATGCAAGTGTCACTGGTGCGTAGTCAGAAATCGTAATCTGCACTATAGTCGTTCCTAGTAGGAGGTCCAGAGTTCCCTGGTCCACCAGTAGCAAGTCAATTCTAGTGTACACTTTGTGGACACTTGAATAGTAGCTATAACCTCTTTCGGAGGCATGCATAGCTCTCCAGCAGTCTATCAATGTGTGTGTCTATCTCCGGGTCTGGGCTCACATTGAAGTCCCCTCCCAAAATTAGTCTGCCCTCCCTGAAGTCTGTCAACCTAGAGAGGGTTTGGTCTATGAACGTGAGCTGTTGAGCATTAGGATCATATAGTGTGGCAAAAGTGTATGATTCTCCCATTGTAGTGCCCTTCAAGAACAAGTAGCGTCCCTGGGGATCTATTCTATGATCTAGGAGTTGAAATGGGCAAGTTTTATGTATGGCTATGGCCACTTGGATTTAGATTTTGGGGAATTGCTCAGATACCATTGCGAAAATATATGAGTGGGTAATTTAGGTAGTATATAACCAAGTGTAGCGCTAAAAAATGAGAAAGAAAATATTGCTATACCACATATAATAGCAAAATGAATTGTGAAAAGATAGTGTTTTGTATACTTTGTGAACATTCATACATATAGAACACTTATGTTATAAAGCCTTAGGGTCACCAAAAGTGATAACAGGATGTAAAAATGGCAATAAAGTCCAAAACTGAATGTGCAGATACGGTGAACATAAATTTTGCAATGGTGATAAATTCCAAAACATATACTCGTGAGAGATTTCTGTATGTAATCCAACATGTGCTGACAGACCCTTGTGCGAAACCGCCACCTAGGATGACTGGAGGCTTACCAGAAAGTTGGGACCCACCTAGCATACGCTATATGGGTCAAACAGGCTTGGATTGCTCAATGGCAATGAAGGTAGGGAACCAAGGGCTGGTGAATGGTGAAGTTGTAACGTTGCTATCCCAAAGAGGTCTTCTTCATATGGAAGCTCGGACACCAACGGACATTACCCACATGTAATGAAGAAGGGGCTCATAGAGTAATTCCGTAAACCATAAAAAATTTATTAAAAGGAAAAACACTTACATTTCAGAATAAAAAGCGCTTGCAAGTAAAATGGCGGCAGTGGAGTCCTTCCGACGCGTTTCGTCATACAAGACTTCGTCTGGGGTACTTGCCCACTGCAGCCAGACTCCTTTATATAGGGACAAAGACCCCTCTGATGAGAATCCAGCTCCCAGGCTTGTTTGCATTGGCACTTCCGGGGTCATCCAAAATGGCGGACCCGAGTGCTATCCAAGCCTCTCTTTCATGTAATTCAATTCCCATAGGTCTAATGGTGTCATGTGTTTCAAGAGAAGACGTGGTGCTGAGTGCCTTCCAAGCCTCTCTTTCACATGATTCCATTCCCATAGGTCTAATGGTGTCATGTGCTTCAGGAGGAGACATGATGCTGAATGCCTTCCAAACCTCTCTTTCAAATGATTCCATTCCCATAGGTCTAATGGTGTCATGTGCTTCAGGAGGAGACATGATGCTGAATGCCTTCCAAACCTCTCTTTCAAATGATTCCATTCCCATAGGTCTAATGGTGTCATGTGCTTCAGGAGGAGACATGATGCAAAGTCCATTCCCATAGGTCTAATGGTGTCATGTGCTTCAGGAGAAGACATGATGCTGAGTGCCTTCCAAGTCTCTCTTTCAAATGATTCCATTCCCATAGGTCTAATGGTGTCATGTGCTTCAGGAGGAGACATGATGCTGAGTGCCCTCCAAGCCTCTCTTTCAAATGATTCCATTCCCATAGGTCTAATGGTGTCATGTGTTTCAAGAGAAGACGTGGTGCTGAGTGCCTTCCAAGCCTCTCTTTCACATGATTCCATTCCCATAGGTCTAATGGTGTCATGTGCTTCAGGAGGAGACATGATGCTGAATGCCTTCCAAACCTCTCTTTCAAATGATTCCATTCCCATAGGTCTAATGGTGTCATGTGCTTCAGGAGGAGACATGATGCTGAATGCCTTCCAAACCTCTCTTTCAAATGATTCCATTCCCATAGGTCTAATGGTGTCATGAGCTTCAGGAGGAGACATGATGCAAAGTCCATTCCCATAGGACTAATGGTGTCATGTGCTTCAGGAGAAGACATGATGCTGAGTGCCTTCCAAGTCTCTCTTTCAAATGATTCCATTCCCATAGGTCTAATGGTGTCATGTGCTTCAGGAGGAGACATGATGCTGAGTGCCTTCCAAGCCTCTCTTTCAAATGATTCCATTCCCATAGGTCTAATGGTGTCATGTGCTTCAGGAGGAGACATGATGCAGAGTCCCGGCATCCAGAACCTCCCACTTCCACTTGTTACTACCCCTTATGACCTCTTAGTGGGTGTATGGAGGGGGAGGCCGTGACTCTGCATCACCACATCAGTGACATCCCCCCTAACGTATATTACGATAAAAAACCACGCTCGCGCATGCGCGCGGCGTAGTTCAGCGCGGTGACATCAATGAAGGGCGAGGCCGCAACTGTGCGTCTCAACCTCAATCACATCTCCCATAGTCTAATAGAGACCGCGCTCGCGCATGCGCGCGGCGTGGTCCAGCGCGGTAATGTCATCAAAAAACGACGCATGCGTACATCACCTCCGGTCTCCGTTTGATCACACCAGGAAGTGACCTGCAGAGAGGGGAAAGGGGCCGGAAATGATGTTATAATCCCCAGACCGGCCTTCAAAGTGTACGCAATGAGTGTGCATTAATGGGTGACCTAAACACGATCAGGACTTCATTCAAAGATGATAGATGAGTCCATGAAAACAAAAAAAATGAAAAAAATATGAAGAAGATGGATTCTCAGCAGGAGAGAGAAGAGATGGACAATTAATTATTCCATCTCTTGACTCACTCTATGTCCCCATATAGCTCATATTGTATTACTTCAAAAACGACAATACTTTAATAATAACTACCCAATTGTCAAAATAAAGTAAATATAACCATAATAATAATAAAATAATGTGTAACAGATGGAAAGGCACATGCATGTAAAAAGTATCAGACATAATATACACCCTAGGTATTAGTACTCCTAAACGGAAGTTGATGTTTCTTATCTCATGATAAATCTGTCAAGACTCGTTTATAAAGGCATTAACATCTACTTCCACGTTCATGCCTTGAGGAAAAAAGGTCTGTAGTTCATACGCCCAGAACATTTCAAGGCGAGAGACCCCTCTGATTTTGGCCCCTCCCCTCCACGGCGGGACGTATTTGTCTATAATGACAAATTGTGAACCAGTGGGGTTACTATTATGATATTGCTTGTAATGTCTGGGTACCGTATGCTTAGAGTCCCTGCCTTTGATTAGAGCAATATGTTCCCCTACCCTTGTTGTAAACGTTCTGGCGGTACGACCAATGTATTGTCTACGACAAGGGCATGTGATAAGATATACTATGTATTTGGTACTACACGTGCAAAAAGATTTCACTGTATATCTTTTCCCCGTGACTGTAGATGTGAATTCTGTGACTTTACGTCCTTCCAGGTTATTGTGCAAACATACCACACATTTTCTACACGGGTAAAAGCCTGTCATGTTATGGAAAAAAGAAGGCCGGGATGGTGGATTTATAACATTGGGGGCTATCTGACCCTGTAAAGATGGTGCTCCCCTAAATATAATCTTGGCCTCTTCTGGCAATGACCCGCCCAGAATGTTATCATGTCTCAAGACATCCCAGTGTTTTTTTACAATGCTTTTAATTTGTTTGTGCTGGGTTGAGAAAGATGTTATCATTGCCCATTTAAACTTTTCATCCGCTTCTTTTTTTGGCTTTACCTCGAGTAAAGTTTTCCTTTTAATATTCATGGCTCTCTGGATCTCAAAATCCAGGTTGGCGTTGTCATACCCTTTGTCTATAAATTTTTGTTTAAGGACACCTGCTTGTGTGATAAATAATTCCGTGTCCGTGCAGTTCCTACGGAGCCTGAGAAATTGGCTGCGAGGAACAGCACTTAACCAGGATCTATGATGGCAACTGGTGGTGGGAATAAAACCATTACGGTCAGTGGGCTTAAAGTAGGTGTAAATTTAAATTTTCTGTCTACTATTTCTATCTCCAAGTCCAGGAAATGTATCTTGGTCCTGCTGGCCTCATATGAAAGGGAGATGCCCCTGTCATTAGAATTCAGACACTCGAAAAATTGTTCGAGTGTCTCAAAAGAGCCATTCCACAGGAGGAGGATGTCGTCTATGTACCTAGCCCACAGAACCAACGAAGTGGTCCCGTGGGCATAGACGACATCCTCCTCCCACTTGGCCATAAACAAGTTCGCAAGGCTAGGTGCGAACTTGGCACCCATTGCCACTCCCCGTTGTTGCAGGTAGTAGTTCTGGTTAAACCAGAAGTAGTTATGTCTGGTTGCGAAGTCCATAATTTTCTGTCTACTATTTCTATCTCCAAGTCCAGGAAATGTATCTTGGTCCTGCTGGCCTCATATGAAAGGGAGATGCCCCTGTCATTAGAATTCAGACACTCGAAAAATTGTTCGAGTGTCTCAAAAGAGCCATTCCACAGGAGGAGGATGTCGTCTATGTACCTAGCCCACAGAACCAACGAAGTGGTCCCGTGGGCATAGACGACATCCTCCTCCCACTTGGCCATAAACAAGTTCGCAAGGCTAGGTGCGAACTTGGCACCCATTGCCACTCCCCGTTGTTGCAGGTAGTAGTTCTGGTTAAACCAGAAGTAGTTATGTCTGGTTGCGAAGTCCAACAATTCGATTATATAATCACATTGAAAAGTTGCAAGGGACTGTTCACGATGGAGAAAATGTTTGACTGCATCTATACCCTTCTCATGGGCTATACACGTGTACAAGGATGCCACGTCAGCAGTGGCCATAATGAATCCTTCCTGTATATTGACCTCCTCTAGGAGTCTGATAGTGGAACCGGTGTCTTTAAGGTAGGAGGGTGTACGTTTCACTAGCGGTTGAAGGTAAAAGTCGATGTACTTCCCAATTCTTGCCGTAATGGAATTGATACCACTGACAATAGGTCTACCGGGTGGACATGTAGGGTTTTTATGTATTTTGGGTAAATAGTATATGGTAGGGATCCTGGGAGCTGTGGGGACCAGAAATGCCCTTTCTTTTTTATTCAAAATCTTTAAATCATAACCCTTGGTAATAAGCTGTTGAAGTTGTTTTTTGTATGCATTGGTGGGGTTATTGGGGAGTGTTTGATAAGTACCAGGTTCATTCAAAATTCTAAACATCTCCTCCTCATATTGGCTCTTATCAAGAACCACTATGCCCCCTCCTTTGTCCGCAGGACGGAAAAACAAATTTTTTTGTGCACATAAATATTCCAATCCCTCTTTCTACAATGGAGAGTTTCGAATACGCTTAACAGGCAGTTTGGATAAATCACTGAGAACGAGATCCCTGAACATTTTTACTGCCGGTGCGGTGGGTACAGGAGGGGAGAAAAGAGAAGGATTCGATAGTCCTGAATGTACCGTTCCAGATGTGGCAGCCGGAAAATCTGTACGTACAGGGTTAGAAATCAAGTACCTTTGAATGTTGATTTTTCGTATGTACTTATGCACATCGATAAATGTGTGAAATTTATCTAGTTTTTTCATTGGGGCGAATTTGAGGCCTTTGTCAAGTACAGATAATTCAGCTTTCGTTAGGATGTGAGAACTTAGATTAAAGACACCCTGGCCACTCAGGTTCTCTTTCTCTTTTCTCCTTTGTAATTTCCTCCCCCCTCTGCAGCCTCTCTTTGGTCTGGACCTCGTTTCCTTGCGCGTCGGTCCTCGTGAAAACCCTGATTGTTGTAATGATTAGTAGTATGTGTATATACAGGGTGATCCAAGTTCTCCCTCCTACGTTCAGGGCTGTACTCATCTCTCAAGGGTGTATAACGATTGTATGTGGGGACTGGAGAGGGGTAGCGATAATGTAAGTTATCCCTGTGATAAAAATCAGAGCGTGTCTCTTGTCTCCTTGCTGGAGACTGATAGGACTGATTGTTATAATTATAGTTTTGGGGGTGTGTATTGCTTCTGGGGTTGCCCCTACCCCGCATATTGCCCCTTTGGCTACCTCTCCCTCTCTGGGGGTTTCTAGGGGTCTGTGGATTGTCATAATATACCCTCTGTTGGGAAAGATGAGGAACGTCATCATGTCTATCTCTCCCTCTGAGGGTATTGCGACCACGAGGGGCGCTTGTTTTAGGGTTGGGTTGTGATATAGTGGTTATCACTGATGAGGCACCTATTGGTATGTTACCATTTGATGGGGCACCCATTGGTATGTTACCTTCGGCTGTATTTATAACGCCTTCCATAGGTGAACTGGTAGTCAGAAGTTTTTGCCACCCAAATACAGTGTTTGCTCTATAATCACCCACATCCCTGGAGTATTTCCTCTGCTTTTTATGTTTTTGGTCCCGATCTTCCTTCTCCAGATGGCTCTGGAGATTGGAGGACAGGGTATTATACTCCATAGTATTCTTATGGGCAGACAGTTTATCCTTTAACTCTTTGATTTCTCTATCAAGACCGAGAAGTTTATTGTTTTTCTTGGAAATAAGTAAATTTAAAAAACTGATACCTGTGTCATTAAAATAATTAAACTACGACTCCAGGTCTGTTTCTCCCTGTTGTGGTTGTACTTCCCAGCGGTGGCTTCTGGGAACCATTTTCTCTATGATGTATTGTTGTAGGAAGGCTAGATCCCACCGTAAATGAAGTTCGGTGGTCATAACATTCTTTAATCTAAGAAATAACCCCCCAATTTCAGTATCACTCCCTGAGGCAACGAACACTCCTTCAGTATTAACTCTATGGGAGGCACGATAATCAAATATATCCATAATTAGGATTTTGTGAGCAGCAGCAATAGTGTAACTTCTAAACAATGTGCATAAAAAACCTATAAACCATGCGCTTACTCCAAAAAAGTCATAGATGTAAGCAGCTAACACAACAAATAGAAAATTTGTAATAAATCATATATAACCAAGTGTAGCGCTAAAAAATGAGAAAGAAAATATTGCTATACCACATATAATAGCAAAATGAATTGTGAAAAGATAGTGTTTTGTATACTTTGTGAACATTCATACATATAGAACACTTATGTTATAAAGCCTTAGGGTCACCAAAAGTGATAACAGGATGTAAAAATGGCAATAAAGTCCAAAACTGAATGTGCAGATACGGTGAACATAAATTTTGCAATGGTGATAAATTCCAAAACATATACTCGTGAGAGATTTCTGTATGTAATCCAACATGTGCTGACAGACCCTTGTGCGAAACCGCCACCTAGGATGACTGGAGGCTTACCAGAAAGTTGGGACCCACCTAGCATACGCTATATGGGTCAAACAGGCTTGGATTGCTCAATGGCAATGAAGGTAGGGAACCAAGGGCTGGTGAATGGTGAAGTTGTAACGTTGCTATCCCAAAGAGGTCTTCTTCATATGGAAGCTCGGACACCAACGAACATTACCCACATGTAATGAAGAAGGGGCTCATAGCGTAATTCCGTAAACCATAAAAAATTTATTAAAAGGAAAAACACTTACATTTCAGAATAAAAAGCGCTTGCAAGTAAAATGGCGGCAGTGGAGTCCTCCCGACGCGTTTCGTCATACAAGACTTCGTCTGGGGTACTTGCCCACTGCAGCCAGACTCCTTTATATAGGGACAAAGACCCCTCTGATGAGAATCCAGCTCCCAGGCTTGTTTGCATTGGCACTTCCGGGGTCATCCAAAATGGCGGACCCGAGTGCTATCCAAGCCTCTCTTTCATGTAATTCAATTCCCATAGGTCTAATGGTGTCATGTGTTTCAAGAGAAGACGTGGTGCTGAGTGCCTTCCAAGCCTCTCTTTCACATGATTCCATTCCCATAGGTCTAATGGTGTCATGTGCTTCAGGAGGAGACATGATGCTGAATGCCTTCCAAACCTCTCTTTCAAATGATTCCATTCCCATAGGTCTAATGGTGTCATGTGCTTCAGGAGGAGACATGATGCTGAATGCCTTCCAAACCTCTCTTTCAAATGATTCCATTCCCATAGGTCTAATGGTGTCATGTGCTTCAGGAGGAGACATGATGCAAAGTCCATTCCCATAGGTCTAATGGTGTCATGTGCTTCAGGAGAAGACATGATGCTGAGTGCCTTCCAAGTCTCTCTTTCAAATGATTCCATTCCCATAGGTCTAATGGTGTCATGTGCTTCAGGAGGAGACATGATGCTGAGTGCCCTCCAAGCCTCTCTTTCAAATGATTCCATTCCCATAGGTCTAATGGTGTCATGTGTTTCAAGAGAAGACGTGGTGCTGAGTGCCTTCCAAGCCTCTCTTTCACATGATTCCATTCCCATAGGTCTAATGGTGTCATGTGCTTCAGGAGGAGACATGATGCTGAATGCCTTCCAAACCTCTCTTTCAAATGATTCCATTCCCATAGGTCTAATGGTGTCATGTGCTTCAGGAGGAGACATGATGCTGAATGCCTTCCAAACCTCTCTTTCAAATGATTCCATTCCCATAGGTCTAATGGTGTCATGAGCTTCAGGAGGAGACATGATGCAAAGTCCATTCCCATAGGACTAATGGTGTCATGTGCTTCAGGAGAAGACATGATGCTGAGTGCCTTCCAAGTCTCTCTTTCAAATGATTCCATTCCCATAGGTCTAATGGTGTCATGTGCTTCAGGAGGAGACATGATGCTGAGTGCCTTCCAAGCCTCTCTTTCAAATGATTCCATTCCCATAGGTCTAATGGTGTCATGTGCTTCAGGAGGAGACATGATGCAGAGTCCCGGCATCCAGAACCTCCCACTTCCACTTGTTACTACCCCTTATGACCTCTTAGTGGGTGTATGGAGGGGGAGGCCGTGACTCTGCATCACCACATCAGTGACATCCCCCCTAACGTATATTACGATAAAAAACCACGCTCGCGCATGCGCGCAGCGTAGTTCAGCGCGGTGACATCAATGAAGGGCGAGGCCGCAACTGTGCGTCTCAACCTCAATCACATCTCCCATAGTCTAATAGAGACCGCGCTCGCGCATGCGCGCGGCGTGGTCCAGCGCGGTAATGTCATCAAAAAACGACGCATGCGTACATCACCTCCGGTCTCCGTTTGATCACACCAGGAAGTGACCTGCAGAGAGGGGAAAAGGGCCGGAAATTATGTTATAATCCCCAGACCGGCCTTCAAAGTGTACGCAATGAGTGTGCATTAATGGGTGACCTAAACACGATCAGGACTTCATTCAAAGATGATAGATGAGTCCATGACTGAGCTCAGCTTTTTGTAATGCCTGTAGTACTCTCTGGAAGTCTGCCTGCCTCTCCTTTTTAAGTTTAGTTGCCAAGGCAATAAAAGTGCCACGGACCAATGCTTTGTAACCCTCCCATAAAATGCCATCACTAACCTCCCCATTAGCATTTTCTGTGAAATAATGGGTCAAAGTCTCCTGTACCCCTGCCGTCACTCCTAAGTCATCCAGCAGGTTCTCATTTAGTTTCCAGGTCCTTGTTTTCACTAAGGCTTTGGTTAGTGAGAATGCAAGTGTCACTGGTGCGTAGTCAGAAATCGTAATCTGCACTATAGTCGTTCCTAGTAGGAGGTCCAGAGTTCCCTGGTCCACCAGTAGCAAGTCAATTCTAGTGTACACTTTGTGGACAATTGAATAGTAGCTATAATCTCTTTCGGAGGCATGCATAGCTCTCCAGCAGTCTATCAATGTGTGTGTCTATCTCCGGGTCTGGGCTCACATTGAAGTCCCCTCCCAAAATTAGTCTGCCCTCCCTGAAGTCTGTCAACCTAGAGAGGGTTTGGTCTATGAACGTGAGCTGTTGAGCATTAGGAGCATATAGTGTGGCAAAAGTGTATGATTCTCCCATTGTAGTGCCCTTCAAGAACAAGTAGCGTCCCTGGGGATCTATTCTATGATCTAGGAGTTGAAATGGGCAAGTTTTATGTATGGCTATGGCCACTTGGATTTAGATTTTGGGGAATTGCTCAGATACCATTGCGAAAATATATGAGTGGGTAATTTAGGTAGGGAGGAGTCAGTAAAATGGGTCTCTTGTAATAATAGCACCTGAGCACCTAGTCTTTTCACCTCTAACCACAACCTATTTCTTTTGTTAGGGGAGCACATGCCACGTACATTATATGACACTACCTTAATTGTAGCCATAATGCGTTAGAGTAGGTTGTCCAGGCGACCATCCCGGTCCCGAGGAGTCCGGCGAGAGTTCCACTTTCTGGGGAAAAGAAGTAAGTCAGGAAACAGAGAGACAGAGAGGAGGGGGATAAGAGAGATGAAAAGAGAGTTAGTAAGACATAAAATAAACATAATATCTTACAGTGCAACTCCACTAGTGCCTCATAGGCCTCAAGTGGATTTACCCCAAGTTGTTTACCTGACTCACACATCCCCCCTAATATAGGGTGTGGCAAAATGTCCATATCTGGGCTAACACCCAATACGAGTAGAACTAAGTGGGAGTCGTGTTCGGACATAGGAAGCCAGGAAGTTTCTGCTCCCCACAAAGGCAAAAGCGGTAGTTGTCCGGGGAATCAATGTTTGGCCAGTCCTTATAGAAAAAAAAAAAGAAAACCGGTGTGTCCAACAATATACTGCAATAATATTGTCCTGTAGTACCCTCAATGATTATTTGCCCCTCTGTGAGTGTGACAATGGAGAGAATGACTAAATGGGAAATAAAAAAGATAAAAAAGGCAAAATAGTAGAGAAAAAAGGATTTAGTCAATGTTTCAATGCAGAGGTTATCACAAAGGTGCACCTGAGAATATGGGTATGTGTGCGGGCCTTTCAGTCCCCTGTGAGGGGTTCCTGTCTCGCAGTTGCAGAAGAGGAGTGTTTACGGTTCTGTAGGTTCCGGTTGGTGCGGATCTGCTGCCAGGGTTGGGGTGCCAGTGCTGCTTGAATATCCGTAGACATCCTCCAATCAGGGAAACCTACAGGCTCCAAATTTAGTTGTGACAAAAAACTTGGGAGGTCGTCTTTAGTGCGCAGACTGGCAGATTTGCCATCTCTTCCTGCGTGGAGGCAAAAAGGGAACCCCCATCTATAGGTGATGCCAGCCATGCAAAGGGACTCCAATAGGGGTTGCAAAGCTCTGCGCTGCATCAGGGTGCGTCGGGACAAATCCTGGTAGAAAAACAGGCGGGCTCCATCAAAGTCAAAGTAGGGACGTTTGCGCATAAGCTGCATTATTTGGTCTTTGACTGTGTATCTGTGTAGCTTACATATTATATCACGTGGATTTTCTGCATCTTGAGAGGGAGGTCGGAGGGCCCTGTGTGCCCTGTCAATCTCAACTGCTTCATTTGGGGGGGAGGCCTAGAATTTCCTTGAATATGCCTTGCAGTGTAGGAACAATATCCTTGGCTCCGGTTGCCTCTGGTAACCCCCTTATGCGTATATTAGACCTGCGACTACGGTTTTCATAATCATCAATTTGTAAGATTGAAGTCTCTATTTGATGGTCTTGTGCTTGTGCTGTACTTGTCCCTGAGCTGGGTGATAGTTGGCAGGGCTTCCTCTACGGTCTGTTCCAGGGTTCCTAGTCTGTTGCCTATTTGGGTAGTGTCAGCTTGCAGTTGTTCTATGTCCTGTCTAAAGGCTTTTTCAACCCTGGTGGCAAAACGTTCCAGGTCTTCCCTGGTAGGGAGAGACCATATATGCTGCTTTAAGTCCCTGTCCCCCATGAGCTCTGAGGCATCCGATCCCTGGTCTAATGAGGCTGAAGAACCCGGGGATTCAGGGGGAGCGATGTCTCCTATCGGTTGTGGAGACTTAATGGGGGACCTAGCAGGCTGTGGCTGTGTACGGAGCCCCGCTGCAGCGTCCGTCCCTCGGCCCTTCCCGGCCGCCATTTTAGGTGTCCTGGCTGGGAAACGTGAAGGATCCACTGCCGGTTTCCCATAGTTGTAATGGTGGCCCCTGCACCTGAGCTGGTGGACAAATTTGCCTCGGTGGGCCGAAATCGTGAGCTCCCTGGACAGGTAAGTGTCCTTATTAAAAGGCAGCAGCTACAGTACTTGTAGCTGCTGACTTTTGAAATTTTTTTTGCGGCTGGAACTCCACTTTAAAGTGACACCAAACAATATCCTTACTCTCCAAAAAATAATCCATACACATCCACTATTTAATGATCCTGTAATCTATTTTTCATTAAATTGTTTCTTAGTTTGTTTTTCTGCCTCCTTGTAATGTCCTCCATGAGCTCTCAAAACCTCCCAATTCCCTCTCACTTCCGTTTCTTTGGAACAATAAGTGCATTGCATCCATGAGAGCTATATTATGCATGCTACAAATTCCACAGTCCAAAGTTTATAGTCCCCGGTCCATATCAGGAGAGAGCCATGGAAAAAGAACATCCTCTAACAAGAAGTTAGATCACAGCAGAAAAAAAGGGAATTTGTTAATTTTGAGGAGGCTGAGAGCAGAAGAGACTTTATTGAGTTATTCATATTTATAAAAATATAAACCTGCATCGCTCCTCAAATATTAAAAATAAACAGATTAAAAGATAAATCATGAAATAAATATACCACTTCACATTTATACTTTCATAAGTGCTGGTGCATATGGCAAATACATGCAAAAAAGACTCAATCAATCCCTCATAGGTAGGTGAACTCACACAGGTGGCACATCAGATGTGACCTCACCTTATTTGATGGACCCCATTTGTTAGAAAGAGGACATGAACAGCATTATATAATCACTTTCCCATGTCCTTTCCACAATCAGGGTTAGACTTGTGCACAACGGGAAATTTCGTTAAGTTTTGGTTCGTTGTCATTCGTAAAATACATAATTTAGTTCTGTTATATTCGTTATGTTACGCTAATTCCTTTTCGGATAATTCGTTATTATTCGTAGAGTGTCGATATTCGTTATACTGAATCTCGAATCATGTCCAATTCATACGTTATATCCGCTATAATTTCTTTCAAATTAATTGAAATTCTACATTTATGTACGTATATTGATTCGTGATAATAATTCGTAGTTTGGAAAGTTGTTTGTTTATTGAATCTATTAACAAAACACAATGACAATATCTCTTCTCCTCTGCTCAAATACAACACCCTTCCCACTCAGTTCTCAGGAATGCACTTTGCCAGTAATCCAACCTCCAGCACAAAATTTAACAGCTGATTGGACTTTAAGATTTACTTTGAGTTGACCTTTTGTTTCATTAGATCTTTAACGAATTACCGAATCATGTCAAATTTATTTGTTGTATTCGCTATAATTTCTTTAGTTTTAGTTGAAATTCGTTATTCTTTTATTCAGACATTCGGATGCATCCGAATGTCCGAAAGATGCAAAATTTGGCCGAATTTCGATTCTCGCAAAGCAAAATTCCTGTGCAAAAAACCTCAGATATATGTTAGCATTCTTTAACTCGGTGTTCCTCAATGACAGGCCTCAAGGCGCCCCAACAGGTCATGTTTTCAGGCTTTCCCATTATTTTGCACAGGTGATTTGATCAGTTTCACTGCCTTAGTACTTACCACAGCCTTTTCACCTGAGGGAAATCCTGAAAACATGACCTGTTGGGGCGCCTTGAGGACTGGAGTTAAGAAACACTGCTCTAACTCCCGGTCTGTATAGTACTTCAGAGGAAGATTGTACCAAAATCTTTGTTCATAGTGGTTTTGCTTTGAGACAGCTTCTTTTTTAAGCTTCAGACCATTTAAAAGTGATATCTCAGGTATAAATAGCGCTTGTTTGGTTGAGGCACTCCCTGGAATGTTATATCGTTTGGGAACTCCTGCAAAAGGTCACCCTGGCTTTCTTCTTGCCCACTTTGGGGGTTCAGATGTTGTCACCAGTCTTGTGGAGTTCCTGCTCCTCCTGCTGCATATCAAACCTTATGGAACAGGGAGTATTGGATCCCTTGAAATGATTGTGGCGGGTGTACAAGTATGAAAACCTGACCCCAGATACAGTATCTTGTCTTTGGTGTCACAGAGAACTATAAACAAATCATTGGTGGCTTCAAGGCTATGTTCAACTTTTCCAGAAAATAGCCTATGCAGTCAAGGGGCCCCAGTAGATATAAAAAAACTTTCCAGCTTTGTAAAATGTTTAATAATTTTATTGTTATACGTGTAGGCTGTTCAGGCCCCCCTGAAAAGAAAAACTCCCAGTTAACGACTTCCATGTCCTGCCTTATTGCTAGGATGAAAGAAAACATTGTTTTTCAATCCTGTAATGCTGGCAATAAGCATCCAAAGTTTTTCATGTCCTAGCAGCAGGAAATGGAGCTTGCTAACTGGGAGTTTTTCGGCCATGCTTACGGGGAGGGTCCCAAATATCCATTATTTATGGTTGGACTGATCCCTCAAAGAAACACTGTCACTTTGCCCATTCAGGGAAAAGCCCCAGTATTCCCAGATAGCTCACTCTCCCAGCACAGTGTACCCACCGATTCGGGTTCCATCGCTGCCTCCCTGCTGCAGAAGTCTATCCTGCAGTTTTGGAGTTTACCCAGGTTGATGGCCCCCCCAAGTTGACTGAGTTCAGGTCTGGCAGTTGGCTGCTCAGGCTTCAGCACTATCACATGGGTAGGTTACATGCTCCCAATATCCAGAAGTCTCACTCCTTTTCGGCAATGGAGCAATGGTGAGTGGGAAGATAATAAAAGAACACAGATTGGTGAGTATACATTACTGGAGGTGAAGGCTATCAGGAGAAACTGTCACTTTGCCCCAATTAAGAAACATGACATTGTCTTATTAACACTAAATTAATAAGAGCCTGACCTTGCCAACGTTGAATAGTATAAATGTAAAACTGCACAAATATGCATGTCAGTGTTAAAAAAAGACCATATGGGCGTCTAAAAACAATCAGGTGTAAATTGCTAGGTTTGTCATTTACAAACAGCTTATGACTAAAAAAACTTTAAAAGATCTGAAAGGGTGATATGGACAACCAAACATGTCAGGTTGGCACACTTTTCCTACCATAACCTCACTCTGCATCTCAGATAATCTTGGGGTTGAGGGGCATAACTGCTACACTTTTATATTTATCTTTTTGTTTACATAGATGAAAACTGTCCAAGATTTGCATGTTAAGTAACATAATAAGGCATTCATTGCAGTTATTGGGAGCCACAAATGGGTGGCCCCCACATAATTAGAGGTGGGGTTTCGGTGTGCCACTCCTGTAAGTTGGAGTAGTCTGGGTGGGACTACCCGGTTGCTTACCAGGCCTGAGGTGAACAGCGTATTCAAAGAGGCGCTGGGAACTTTTAGACATGCAAGTATAGTCAGATGAAGGAAAACTTCAAACAAACTCAATAGCTCTGGTGAGGTGGCTCCCACACAGCAAGGTTTCCCTCGATAGACACCCAACAGTGACTCAAACCATAGAAATACAGAAAGGAGCACCAGGACTAAAATTGGATAAAAAAGCCCAAGATAATTTTAATTGTTAATTTAAAAAAGTGATAAAAACAGCAAACAAGTCTGCCTTCAAGCCACTGCTTTGGATAAGTAGGCTTCTAATGTGGAGTCAGGCAACACCAACTTAATCATTATAAATATAATAATCATTATAAAATGTAACCTGTCCCTACCTGCATGCAAAAATTTGTATAGTACATAGATCCCATTTACACAACCACTGAACCCTCTTCCTGAGATGCTGTGTGTTCAGAGATGAACATAATGCCTGTGCTGGCAGATCTGGAGGTGGTTATTCTTTTCCAATAATGACCATAAGTGTCCATATTAGGGGAACCATACACCAAAAATTATATTATAGCATCTATGAAAATAATGGTTTTGTGTCTAGTGATGCTGGTGATGGTATATCTGGAGTGAATGTGCTTGTGAAAGCTAAAGAAACTGTATAGCAGAAAACAGCACACAAACAGGCAAGTTTTGCCTACTATTTAGTTATTGGGCTCCAGTAGTAAGACTCCTTTCCCTAGCTTGTTGCTCCGGTACACCTTTTGGGTGTTCCCTCCCACTGTTTGCTCCATAAGACCCCTTTCACACCGAGGGCGTTTTGCAGGCGCTATAGCATTAAAAATGACGCCTGCAATCCGCCCTGAAACAGCTGCAGCATTGTCTCCAGTGTGAAAGCCCGAGGGCTTTCACACCGGAGCGCTGCGCTGGTAGGACGTCAGGAAAAGTCCTGCCAGTAGTTTCTTTGGAGCGGTGTGTTTACCGCTCCTCCACCGCTGCTCCCCATTGAAATCAATGGGGCAGCGCTGGGATACCACAGGCAAAACACCGCTGTTGCGCCGCATTGCGGGTGGTTTTAACCCTTTCTCGGCCGCTAGCGGGAGGTAAAAGCGCCCCACTAGCGGCTGAAATGCGCCGCTAATCCGACGGTAAAACACCACTAAAAATAGCGGCATTTTACCGCCGACGCTATGGGCGGCTCGGTGTGAAAGGGGTCTTAGTCCCCCTTCAGATCGAGCGGAATCCGTCAAGCAGATCCACCTGCTTAGTGGGTGGTCTCTCTCCTCTGATCCCCGCTCAGCAGGCGGGTGACAGGTTTGTGTCCACTCTGCCATGCAGAGCAGACACGCTCGCAGCCTTCTGTACTCTATGGGGTGGTCGGATGGAAATGGACCACCTGTCCATTTCCATCCGACTGTCATCCAATCCACTGGACGAATAGAGAACAATGGGTGGTCCGATTGGGTCTGCCTGAAAAATGGACACCCGAAAAATGGTGTGAAAGGGGCCTAATACAAAATAGATGAATATATCCTTATAAACACTACAGCAGTTACAGGGGAAAAAACTTACAGATTTATCATGTACAAGAAACTGTTACAATTTATATCTCATCTACAATCTAGCATCTAACAATAGCTGATGACCCTTTAAAATAGAACTGAAGGCACTTTTCTTTTTTAGATTGCGTAAGGGAGGGGTATAACCCCTATAACTTGTTTTTGTCCCATGGGAGGGATTACCCCTCACTTCCTGTCCTATAACCACAACAGGAAGTGAGAGAAAATTCCTGCAAAGTGAGGGAAATGTCTGATGCTGATAGTCACCAGAGTTACCAGAACTAGTGTCCCAATAGGAAGATTTCCCCGTTATTCCTGCTCTGGTGTCCACTCAAAATTTGGGATTTTCTTTCACTTTTGGTAATAACAGTCACTAGGACAAAAAAAATGAGAATAGGGGCGTAGACAGCAATAAACAAAACTTACAGATGTTCTATTCTCCCTCCACTAAATAAGAAAAATCTCACCATTTGAGTCTTCAAGACATGTATGAAGCATGTGAAGACTCACAAGATAAGGGAGATATTTTTTTAAAGGTGGACTGACTAGTTAAAAATTCCTCAATACTCTTATCTTTTCAGCTGGAGATATGTTATTGTACAAAGCCATATCCTCTGTATAGATCATGGGCTGGATATTTAAAGAATTACTCATCTAAAGAGAACCAAAGTTCACCTTGAAAACATCTCAAACCAATGAGCATGCAAAGGATTAGTGTGAATCTGGATGCTTTGACTCAGTAATAATAACCCCTGCTGGCATGCCACCAACATACTCATCCACACTATATAAGAGCCTTTCTTTTGCATGTGTATCCTTTGATTATTTATCTTAATTAGAAGTTGACCTAATTTTAATCATATGTGACCCACAGCAAAGCATGTCAGGGTGACCAAAGGTCATCTCTCTTCATTAGCTTGACGGTTATGGTGTTCTGCAACATTTAATTAGTTAAATGCATTCTAAAGTTGGTAAATGTGTAGCATTTTTAGCTACATTGACTAGTTTTAGCTATATTCAACAAAGAAAGTCAACATTTGCAGTCAGTTTACCGCTATAGATTTTCTTAATGCTGCTGGGTAAAGTTTTTCTTGCAAGTTGGTCAATATGTACACAGCCATAGGATCAGATCTCCAAATTTTTCAAGATTAGCCTGAAGGATTGCTTAAACAGCTGAAACTGCTGTTTTGCCATTTTTCCATAGAAATATAAATTTCAATGGTTTTGCCTATTTATAAAACTGCTCTGAGCAGTTAATTTTCAACGTTATTGTGACAGAAGAAAAACGAATTTAGCAAAATGTATTTTTTAAAAAGGTTTAACAATTTATGAAGACTACTGTTTTTTTTTTTTTCTCAGAGGATATATACAGTATCTCACAAAAGTGAGTACACCCCTCACATTTTTGTAAATATTTTATTATATCTTTTTATGTGACAACACTGAAGAAATGACACTTTGCTACAATGTAAAGTAGTGAGTGTACAGCTTGTATAACAGTGTAAATTTGCTGTCCCCTCAAAATAACTCATTCAACAGATATTAATGTCTAAACCACTGGCAACAAAAGCAAGTACACCCCTAAATGAAAATGTCCAAATCGGGCCCAAAGTGTCAATATTTTGTGTGGCCACCATTATTTTCCAGCACTGCTTTAACCCTCTTGGGCATGGAGTTCACCAGAGCTTCACAGGTTGCCACTGGAGTCCTCTTCCACTCCTCTATGACGATATCACAGAGCTGGTGGATGTTAGAGACCTTGCGCTCCTCCACCTCCCATTTGAGGATGCCCCACAGATGCACAATAGGGTTTAGGTCTGGAGACATGCTTGGACAGTCCATCATCTTTACACTCAGCTTCTTTAGCAAGGCAGTGGTTGTCTTGGAGGTGTGTTTGGGGTCGTTATCATGTTGGAATACTGCCCTGCGGCCCAGTTTCCAAAGGGAGGTGATCATGCTCTGCTTCAGTATGTCACAGTACATGCTGGCATTCATGGTTCCCTCAATGAACTGTAGCTCTTCAGTGCCGGCAGTACTCATGCAGCCCCAGACCATGACAACCATGACATCAGACTGCAGGACGTGGTTCCAGTAATCCTTGTCCTTAGTCTGCTTGTCTTCAGCAAACTGTTTTGCAGGCTTTCTTGTGCATCATCTTTAGAAGAGGCTTCCTTCTGGGATGACAGCCATGCAGACCAATTTGATGCAGTGTACTGCGTATGGTCTGAGCACTGACAGGCTGACCCCCCATCCCTTCAACCTCTGCAACAATGCTGGCAGCACTCATACATCTATTTCCCAAAGACAACCTCTGGATGTAACACTGAGCACGTGCACTCAACTTCTTTGGTCGACCATGTCGAGGCCTGTTCTGAGTGGAACCTGTCCTGTTAAACCGCTGTATGGTCTTGGCCACCAATTCTTTTTTTCAGATCCTCAGATAGTTCTTTGCCATGAGGTGCCATGTTGAACTTCCAGTGACCAGTATGAGAGAGTGAGAGTGATAACACCAAATTTAACACACCTGCTCCCCATTCACACCTGAGACCTTGTAACACTAACGAGTCACATGACACCGGGGAGGGAAAATGGCCAGCGGCTTAGACATTAATGGCTCTGTGTTGAGTTATTTTGAGGGGAGAGCAAATTTACACTGTTATACAAGCTGTACACTCACTACTTTACATTGTAGCAAAGTGTCATTTCTTCAATGTTGTAACATGAAAAGATAATAAAATATTTACAAAAATGTGAGGGGTGTACTCACTTTTGTGAGAAACTGTACCACTCTATGGACTCCTGCAGATCAACTTTTGTTTACATAGGCTATTTTGTCAATACCAAACCAGCTAAAGCAACTCAAAAGCAGCATGAAGCAATTCAAAGACAAAACAATGAAACTCATAAGCAAGTCAAAGTAACTCAAAAGCAGTAACTCAGAGCATACTATGTTTTACTTGAATCTGAGTATGATGTTCGTGAGCCTGGAACCTCTTACATAAGCCAGTATTAACTCGTATCACAGAAGACAGTCTATTGTTTACAATGGAGGGAATCTGGAGAAACCAATTAAATGTAATTTGTCTGTTGTAATAATTTAACTGTTCTTTAAAAATAGAGATTTAGATCTAGTAGATGGACACATACAGTATATGTGGGTGGGGTTAGAGCTTTGGGTAATCAGGGTTAGGCTTAAAGATGTTCCTCAATTGATCTAATTGCAGAAATCTTATGTTCATCTTTTAATCATTGTGAAGTCTTACCTATAAAGTATGTATATGTCACACACAGCGTTACTTTGTCTGAGCCTGGTGCTTTATCTACCATTTCGGTGGGTCAGAAATCAGATGAAGATGGACATTTGTTCACTGCCAACTCCCTAAGCTCATACTCATACACTGCACACACATAAGATAGAGATGTTCAGTGATCTCATGCCAAAATTGAAAGACTTTAGTGAAATCTAATTATATACTGTAGTTTCGCCCAACAATGGCAGCTCTCGCTCCATTTAGTGTTCATTTGGGTGCACAGTAGACTAGAGAGTATACAGTGCTTTGAAGTATTCATACCCCTTGAAATTTTCCACATTTTGTCATGTTACAACCAAAAACGTAAATGTATTTTATTGGGATTTTATTTGATAGACCAACACAAAGTGGCACATAATTGTGAAGTGGAAGGAAAATGATAAATGGTTTTCAACTTTTTTTTACAACTAAATGTGTGAAAAGTGTGGTGTTCATTTGTATTCAGCCCCCCTGAGTCAGTACTTTGTAGAACCACCTTCACTGCAATTACAGCTGCAAGTCTTTTTGGGGATGTCTCTACCAGCTTGGCACATCTAGAGAGTGAAATTTTTGTCCATTCTTCTTTGCAAATTAGTTCAAGCTCTGTCAGATTGGATGAAGAACGTCTTTGAACAGAAAATTTCAAGTCTTGCCACAGATTCTCAATTGTATTTAGGTCTGAACTTTGACCGGGCCATTCTAACACATGAATATGCTTTGATCTAAACCATTCCATTGTAGCTCTGGCTGTATCTTTAGGGTTGTTGTCCTGCTGGAAGGTGAACCTCTGCCCCAGTCTCCAGTCTTTTGCAGACTCTAACAGGTTTTCTTCTAAGATTGCCCTGTATTTGGCTCCATCCATCGTCCCATCATCTCTGACCAGCTTCCCTGTCCCTACTGAAGAAAAGCAACCCCACAAGATAATCCTGCCACCACCATGTTTCATGGTGGTGGCAGGCCTCTGTGCTAAATGGACCAGTGCTGCCACCAATGCAGTGGTAGCAGGAAGCGTGGCAAGTGACCTGGCAAGTGACATTATGCATCTGGTGACAGGCAACGTGGCAAGTGACAATCCACATCTTGTGGCAGGCAGAGTGGCAGGTGACATGGCAAGTGACATTCCGCATCTGGTGACAGGCAACGTGGCAGGTGACATGACAAGTGACATTCTGCATCTGGTGATAGCCAACGTGGCAAGTGACAATCCACATCTTGTGGCAGGCAGCATGGCAGGTGAGATTCCACATCTGGTGGCAGGCAGCGTGGCAGGTGATATTCCACATCTGGTGGCAGGCAGCGTGGCAGGCGACATTCCGCATCTGGTGGCACGTGACAGTGGCAAGTGGCACACTCAGGGCCCCCACTGATTCTGCATTATGGTGAGTTTTCATTTCATTTATTACTACAATGTAATAATAGAAATAATGTGCTTCAATCACCCTGACACCATATCAAGCATGGTGCCGTGATGATTGAAGCGCTAACACCAGCCATTGCCTGCGAAAAATCGTTTACCCCCTAGCGTGACCCCCCCCCCCACGGTCCTTGCCTTGGCACAATTTTCTTCCACACAGGTTGGGGACCGCTGATCTAACACATCCCTAGAAAGGATCCCTGACAGAAATTCAATGTAAGTAAACATTTTTGATGCATTTGGTGAAGCTAGAATTCTCCTCCTTCCCAAGTTGTGATGGTGGCATTGAATGTTTTTTGATACCTACTTTATATAAATTGTCATGTTCGTGATTTGGTAAGGGATCCATAGGACTCCAGGCTAGCTGAATTTTATTGTGTAAACCCATGTGTTATGTGTTATTTTATTGACTATATAGCCATTAATATGACTTGTTGCTCAAAAAGATGAACACGTTTTAGCAGTATATTGTAGCAGAGCAATGAAAATAATGTAGTATTTCACTTTAACCACTTCAGCCCTGGAAGGATTTGCCCCCTTCCTGATCAGGCAATTTTTTGCGATACGGCACTGTGCCGCTTTAACTGACAATTGCACGGTCATGCGACGCTGTACCCAAACAGCTTAGAGCTTTCTTTTGGTGGTATTTCATCACCTCATTATTTTTTGCGCTATAAACAAAAATGAGCGACAATTTTGAAAATAAAAAAACAATATTTTTCAACTTTTTGCTATAATAAATACCCCCCAAAAAATTGTAAAAAAACACATTTCTTCATCAATTTAGGCCCTATGGATTCTTCTACATATTTGTGGTAAAAAAAATCACAATAAGCGTGTATTGATTGGTTTGCGCAAAAGTTATAGCGTCTACAAAATAGGGGATATATTTATGGCATTTTTATTTTTAATTTAATTTTTACTAGTAATGGCGGCGATCTGCGATTTTTAGTGAGACTGCGACATTGCGGCGGACAGACCGGACACTTGACACTTTTTTGGGACCACTGACATTTACACAGCGTTTAGAGCTAGAAATAGCCACTGAATAATGTATAAACATCACAGGCAGGGAAGGGGTTAACACTAGGGGGCAATCAAGTGGTTAAGTGTCCCCTAGGGAGGTGTTTCTAACTGTGGGGGGGAGTGGACTGACAGGGAGTAGAGAGAGATCGCTGTTCCTGATCACTAGGAACAGCTGATCTCTCTCTACTCCCCTGTCAGAATGGGGATCTGTCTGTTTACATTGACAGATCCCCGTTCTGGCTCTCTGAGGAGCCATCGCGGGTCGCCGGCAGACATCTCGGCCATTTGCGCAGCTGTGCCAACCTGCCGCAGTATAACTATGGTGACTGGTCGGCAAGAGGTTAAAGCTGGACCATGGAATAAACAAATATTGTCTAAAGCCACTTATAGTCATACTTGAATCTTGGTGTACTTTGTATATTTCTTCCAGACCTGTGCAGTAATCCAGTGCAAAACTTTGTTTTTGCCTGGTCTTGTAGCCACCTCCTCCTGTAGTTACCCCCATGCCCTGCTCTCTGTATGGGCTATGTGGAGAACATTATTGATGTCACTGCTAAATTTATATGGTAACATCTAGGTTTGTAAAGGCATTTGGTGCACTAAAATTGGATGTATTGTATATCCTATGGGGGAGATTTAATAAAACTGGTGCACCCAGAATCTGGGGAAGCTGTGCATGGTAACCAGTCAGCTTTTAACTTCACCTTGTTCAATTACACTTTCACAATAAAACCTAGAAGAATATTGGTTACTCTGCACAGCTACACCAGATTCTGTGTGCACAAGTTTGAGCCAATGTGTTTATTGAGGATTTTTTTTTTTAAACATGTGGCCAACTTTACCTAATTCTTTATAGTGAGTGATATAAGAATGTTTGACAATGTATGGATGACCTATATTTCCTTAAAAGTGAAGTTTGGATTATTTTCAAGAAAATCCCCCTCACTGACCTCCAAAAATGGGCTATGTGAGCCAAATCCTCTGCATATGCATGCCTATGTGTATGTGCATAATTAATTTTTTATGTTCCTCATTTTTCAGGAAGTTCTCTAAAAGTAAACATCTTACTAAATAAATAGCAATGTAGATGAAAGTATAAAGGGAATTCCCACTGTCTTCATATTAAATAGCACTGTCATCATATTAAATTCTGCTGAAAATCCAGCAGAACGTTAGAAACTGCAATGTTATATGCCATTCTAATACAATTTTTTTCGTTTTGGGTGAGTGGTAAATTGTTAGAACCCCTGTCTGTTTTTGACTGCTGTTTGGGGCTCCATTAGAGAGATTTACTATGACTTCCTGTCTAGCTGACAGCACATTACCAGACAGTGAGGGATGGTAAACTTTCCAACAGTAACAAAGAAAATGCTTCTCTTTAAATAGAGTAGGGAAAGACTACTAAAATGTTATTATAATGGAAAAAAAATTCAAATTACTGTATTTATTGGCGTATAACACTCACGTTTTTTCCTAAAACTCGGGTGCAAATAGCACGTGCGTGTTATACGCCAATACTTCAATTTTAGCTGCCTCGGAGGGGACAGGGAGGGGGGCAGGACGAGCGCCATCAGATTACATACAGTGAGAATCTCCTGTTTACTTGGCAGCCTCTGTAATAGGAAGTCCCGTCTCCTGGGCCGCCATTGGACCACTGTTCTGTCTATCATAGGAGATTCTCACTGTATATAATCTGTCTGCGCTCATCCCGCCCCCCTCCCTGTCCCCCCTAGGCTGCAGATGGGCATCGATCAGTCTGCACTGATGGCAATGGTGAGGCTGCTGCATTGATGGCAATGGGGAGGCTGCTGCATTGATGTGGACTGATGAGGTTGCATTGATGGCACTTGTGAGGCTGCAGATGGGCATTGATGGCAATGGTCAGACTGCAGATGGGCACTGACCCTTATTTTGTTTCAAAGTTCCTTATTTAAAATTTAAGTTTTTTTCCTGAAACTTCCCTCTTAAAATTAATGTGCGTGTTATACACCTGTGCGTGTTATACGCCGATAAATACGGTAATAATTTAGATAAGCAATGGTTTAGCAAACTAAATGTCATCCATTTAGATTTTAGATAAGCATTAGGGTTCAAGTCAGTGGGCGTTCTAGTAAAATGCAACACACATTTGCAGCTGTGTATAAATGGAATAAGCAGAGTCTGACAAGAAGAGGCTGAGCTGGACCTGCTTTGCCTTCAATCCACAGCACTTTTATAGGACATGCCACATCCAAAGAAACACAGCACAACACAAAGCAGATCAATAACATCTTGATGACCTGCGTTTGAGGTGCACTCACAATGCGTGTCAAATACAGGAAAATAAAACCATTTGACATCATCCCTTAAGCTGGTAGCATGCAAGAATGAAGTATTTTTTCTGAATAGAGAAAGGAGGTTTTTTTCTGCAAAGGAGAACTGGGAGGGGGATGGAATACTGAGAAGGACAGCAGAGGGAGAGATGGAGCGCATTCACTTATGGTGTAAAGTGAACAGGCGCAAGGAGCCCCCAGTGATTGACAGGAAACAGGGAGGGCTTTTCTCATTCATTATACAGGATTTGTAGCTTTGTCTACATTGACAAAGTGCAGGTTAATTTTAGGCTAAAGGTAACAGTACAAAAAAAATACAGTTATCTCCACTTGTAGCGTAACCCACCAAATAGGTTGCCCCTGGTCCACAGAGCTGCTCAGTCTGGCAGCAGGGATTAGGCTACTATCACTGATGCTGGCCTGCACTTCCAATCCTCCTTCTCAAGCTGTTAAACTATACCTAAAGGCAACATATTTTCCTGGTGCCTCCATGGGAGCATACATGCAGGGCCGTCTTATCAGGCAGGCACCCCTGAGCACTGCCCAGGAGCCTGAGGCGCGCATGGGGCCCCATCAGGGCCAGGTCCATCGCTCCAATGATCTAGGATTGTCTCGGGTCCCGGGCACCTACATTCCCGGGACAATGCAGTGTCCCTGAATGAAACTGACAGAGCCAGCAAACCCCGATATAGTGCTGGCTCCGCGTCCACCTCCACCTGAGCCATACTGGCCACTGGTTTCTAGAGCCGCCTGGCCTCTAACAACCAGTCACGGGCGCGACTCCCTGCATATCGCACAGCATTCAAAGCCGAGGAGGACTGCGATTCGCCTAGTGCTCTCCACTAGGGCTGGGTGTAATGTCATGTCGTCCTATGGAGGAGGGGCGCCGGGAGCTTGTTAGTGTCTGACAGGAGTGATGCCGCTTTATTTCAGGTAGGTGGCAATTGTAATAGGGGACACTGATTGGGGGAACCTGATTTAAGAGGACACTGTGATAGGGGACACCTGATGTATGGGAGCACTGTGATGGGGACATCTGGTATACATTATATGGGCAATGTAATGGGGTGACACGATGTAAGGGGGCACTGTGATGGGGTGATATGGTGTAAGGGGGCAAGGCCGGTGCTACCACTAGGCAAACTAGGCAGCCGCCACTGGTGTTCCTCTCTTCTCTCTGCAGCAAGCAAGTAAGTCTCAGCATCAGCAGGCAGCCGCTGATCCATTCGCAGATAGTGTCAGAGACGCAGTGCCAGCAGAGGACTGTGTCTGTGTCCCGACTCCCGAATGAATGGAAGCAAGCAAACATTCATTGATGGGCATTGGTATGCTGCACTGATGGGTGCTGGTGAGGCTGCATTTGATGGGCGCTGGCAGGCTGCATTGATGGGCGCTGGTAAAGGCTGCATTGATGGGTGCTGGTAAGGCTGCATTTGATGGGTGCTGGCAGGCTGCATTGATGAGCACTTATAAGGCTGCATTTGATGAGTGCTTCATTAAAAAGGTGGGGTATACATGGGCAGGGCAAATGAGGTTTCCCTTAAGATGTCAAAAATCCTTGCACCAGCCCTGTAAGGGGGCACTGTGATGGAGTGACATGATGTAAGGGGGCACTGTGATGGGGTGACATGATGTAAGGGGGCACTGTGATGGGGGACACCTGTTATACGGGGGTACTTTGATGGGGACAGCTCATCTATATGGACACTGTGATAGGGGACACCTGATGTATGGGGGCACTGTGATGGGGACACCTGGTGTACATTATATGTATTATATGTGATGGGGTGACATGATGTATGGGGGCACTGGGATGGGGGACACCTGATTTAAGAGGACACTGTGATGGGGGACAACTGTTGTATGGGAGCATGGGAGTACTGATGGGGACATCTGATCTAGATGGACACTGATGGGGGACACATGATGTATGGGGACACTGTGAAGGGAGGCACCTGATGTATGGGGCCACTGTGATGAGGGAACCTCATGTATGGGGCCACTGAGATGGGGGAACCCAAAGTATGGGGACACTGATGGGGGAACCTGATGTGGGGGACACCTGATGTATGGGGACACTGTGAAGGGGGACACCTGATGTATAGGGGCACTTTGATGGGGTACATCTGATATATGGGGCCACTGTGATGGGGGAACCTGACGTATAGGGACATTGATGGGGGACACTTGATGTATGGGGACACTCTGATGGGGAACCTGATGTAAGGGGGGAACTGTGATGGGGGAACCTGATGGGACACTGTGATGGGGGACACTTGATGTATGGGGACACTGTGATGGTGGAACCCAATGTAAGGGCACACTGCAATGAGGACACCTGATATACAGTATATGGGCACTGTGATGGGGTAACATGATGTATATTGGCACTGTGATGGGGACACCTGATGCAGGCTGGTAGGGGCCCCAGTGCATTACTTTGCCCAGGGGCCCTTGATGCTAATAAGATGGCCCTGCATACATGTGATAGTAGCCCCGCCTACTTCTGCCCGAAGGAACAGTGCATAGTTATAACAAGTTAACACCCACACAACAGCCCATTCCCTGTACATCGCTAGGAACAAACAGGGTGGGTTCAGTATGCTGCCATGAATAGGCACCAAGAAAGCAGAAAATTGTATCATACTTACCGTAATTTTCTTTTGCATACATGCTATAGATCAATTGTCGGGTTTTTATTGCTGTCTGTGCCCCCATGAGAGAGATTCACCCTCTCTATTTGTCCTGTTTAGCGTTATCATCAAAAGTGAAAGTAAAAGAAGATGTTTTGCAGCGTTAAATTTTTCATCTATTTCTAAATTGCTGCATTTGTAATTTCCAAAAGTCAATATAAAGGAATAGTAGTGATAAAAAAAGCACTTGTGGGTTTAAGCAATCTTGTTTTTTTTTTTAAATTCTCCTTTAAGGGGGCGTGGCAGGGGGTGTGTCCTATGCCTGTATACTTTTGCTGATAGGTGTCCCTCATTCCCATTTCAAAAAGTAGGGAGGTATGTTAATACACTCTTCTTCACTATATCCAAAATGAAATAAAAATGTTGCCTTTAGTTCTGCTTCAAGGACTGCATGCAGCCACAAAGAGAGAGCACCAGTTGCAGAACTGTATGCAGCTACAGAGAGAGCTGGAGAAAACCCACCACCCAGGAACATGTGGATTGTGGAAAAGGCAGAGCCTGCTGTGTGCAAACTATGACTTGTGGGACATGTAGTTCCCAGACTGGCTGAGCCTGTATTACATGTTGTCAATAGAGCTACACATACCAGCATGACCGGGGCTCTATGAAGAGGAAAATGAAGGTCTGTTCCTGGGTCTGAGGCAGATGTGATGAGGGACACAGACCATGCTGCAAGCTGTTGGCAGCCATTGCATCAGGGAAGCAGAGAGGTGGAATAGGAATCTCCTGGTACATGAGAATGCTACTGTCCCTGACTGGTGCTGCTGCCTGATCACTGGGGAGAGTACTGCTGCCTCTGTCTTCACTGAGGCCACAAAGAGAGGAGAACAGAGGAAGGAGAGCTGCAGTGGCAGCTGATGCTCCAATTTTTTTTAGGGGGGCAGCAAACAAATCCCCCCGTCAGGTCCGCATTTACCCCATCCAGATCGCGGGTGGCTTCACCTGCTTATCCTCCCAGCCAATCCGGTCTTAAGACCTGCTTCCTGTTCTGATTGGCCGGGAGGGGAAGCAGGAAGACAATAGCGAATGTTGATTTGCTAATCTTATAAGTGGGTGGGCTCGGGGCGCAGTGCTACCAATTATATACACTAATAGCTATTGTTTACATATTTGTTTACCAACTGTATATCCAATAGACATGTGAATTTGTTTTCGTCCGAATGCATTTTCGTCCGAATTTCGGGTATTTTCGTTATATGCAGAATCCGAAGACCAAAAGATCCGACATAAACAAATGCTTTATTTTCGTTTTTGTTGTGACAACAGTTCTATATATATAGGAGATTTGACATGACGCTGACAATAGCGATCTGTGTCCATCGAACCTGTAGTCGAATGTGCCTAACTTTATCTCTATTAGTCCAAGATTATTCTACATAGAGAGAAAAGATTCGACATAAAGATTCGACGAAGCAGTCACCGTGAGCGGACATTTATGGTCAAATGCTCCACCCATAGGCTATAGAAGAATTCTAATGTTGGTTGACTAGTAATAATAATTAATAAATATAATTATTACTAGTGTCATACAACATTAGAATTCTACTAGGTATATAGCGGAATGAACCACTGAAGGTCAAAAATGTTGCCTTCAAAGGGTTGCCAACATCCCGAATCGGTATAGAAAATAAGACCCTTCGATTAGGGGACTTATATACCCCCCAGTATAGTGGGACTTTGTAGGCGAACCATGCGATTAAATAGTTAAAAATTATTTTATTTATTTGAAAAAGCATAAAAACAAGAAAAAAATACATTGGACATAAATCTCAAAGATAGTACTTATACAGTATAATTCACTTTCACATAACATTTTTGTATACTTCCATTTATAATAGGATATTTTCTCTAAAGGCCTGACATGTTTCAGGACGATGTCCCTTCTTCAGAGGCGTATTGCAGAGAGAAAAAACGTGTATATATAGGAGATACATTCTGAAACAACAAATGAGAATGATTTGCACAATATGACAATATGAATGAAAGAAGGTTTAGCAACCCAGCATGCCACAGTGTCCATCATACCTACCAGTGAGAAGTTATTCAAGTGTGCACAGACATCCAATTTTGGATGGGGTGGTAATTTATATCTTTTAGGTAAAAAACACTGGCTGTCGGTTGACCAACCAGTATAAAGTAATGGTTATCCCTCAGCTTCAGGAAATGACCTCGCAAAGGCCCCCAAGTGAGAGGACAGCCCCGGTGGGTCCCAAATTAACCTTGAAAGGGGAAAGAAAAAGACTTCTGAGTAATTTACTCAAAACTCATTTATTTGTACAGATATTTTATAACCCATATACCATAACAGACTCGCTCTCTCATTTAATCTTAAGCAAAAAGTATGCGCAATATATATATATACACCTACATACACATACACATATGTATATATACATATATATATACATATACATACACACATGCACATACATAGGTAGGACCAGTATTTAATATGGTACAAGATCATACTGTCTTTAGAAGACTTCAAGTATTAGAGCCCTTGCACACTGGGGCGGGGGGCGGCGTCGGCGGTAAAACGCCGCTATTATTAGCGGCGTTTTACCGTCGGTATGCGGCCGCTAGCGGGGCGGTTTTACCCCCGCTAGCGGCCGAGAAAGGGTTAAATATCACTGCAAAGCGCCTCTGCAGAGGCGCTTTGCCGGCGGTATAGCCGCGCCGTCCCATTGATTTCAATGGGCAGGAGCGGTAAAGGAGCGGTATACACACCGCTCCTTCACCGCTCCGAAGATGCTGCTAGCAGGACTTTTTTACCGTCCTGCCAGCGCATCGCTGCAGTGTGCAAGCCCTCGGGGCTTGCACACTGGAATGAAAGTAGCGGCACTTTCGGGGCGGTTTGCAGGCGCTATTATTAGCGCAATAGCGCCTGCAAACCGCCCCAGTGTGCAAGGGCTCTTAAAGAAAAAGCATTTAGAAAACCTATTAAAATTAAGAGATTAACAGTGCCTCCGTCTGATACCAAAGAGGAGAGAAAGAAAGAAAAAGAAAAAAGGAAGAAAGAAAGAGAAGGAGAAAGAAAGCCTTTCTACCTGTAGATAGGAATGGAACAATTATTAGGCAGCTGAGCCGTATTACCAAACGAGTTGAAAGGGAAATAAATAAAAGAAACCCATAAGGAAGTTTACTTATTTTTGTCTCTCATAGGGAGACAAGGTGATTTACTTGTTTCTGTCTTTCATAAAGTGTATCTTACAGGGAGGTGTATCATCCATAGTAAGGGGGAAAGAGGTTTAGGAGTACTCACTTTTTGGGAGCAGAGATGGTGCATGGGCAGCTGAAGCAAAAAGCGCCTTGTAGCCTGAATGATGGGATAGCACACTGAGCAGGACGTCCAGAGTGGCTTAAATAGCCGCCGGCGCCTGCGCAGTGAGATCCATAACAAAAGTGTCAGCAGAGGAGGAAAACCACTCTACAGAGTGCGCATGCGTAGGACGGAACGACGCATCCCGGCAGGGCGGGCGCCGGGGATCCTAAAGGGAAGGAAATCCCGGAGTCACGCTGTCGCCGAGAATGATGTCACTGCGCACGACGTGGGGCGCAGCCGCATACTGATAGGCTAGTGTTGTGTGATTGCATGGAATTGAGCCTATGCAAGGAGAGGAGACAGACAATGTTATGGCAGAGAGGGACACGGTCATGTGAAAGAAAGGGAAAAACGAAAAGAGAGAGGGAGAATAAAGGAATGGAGGGAAGAGGAAAAAAAAAAAAAGGGGGAAGAAAAAGGCAAATGAAGGAAATATTCTGGCGACCGTGTAAAGAAGGAATTATATAGGAGAAATTTAATGAGAAATTGATAAAGAATGAAGTGGAAATCACCCAACTGATTTCCCTTCATTTCCTGTTTGAGAAGCAGAACGCGGGGGAGACCCGGGGTGTCCAAAAAGTGGAGCCCCAGGGATTCTAGAATTCTACTATAGCTTGTAGGTGGAACATTCGACCGGAAATGTACGATTGCGGCGTCGTACAGTTTAGCTGCTCCGTCAAATCTTCTTAGAACATTCGATAGACACCATAAGCCTTCAATGACAGATTCGACCTTAATTATATCGGATTTTCGGACGAATGCATTTTTTTTAACAAAACAAAATAAATAAAAGCGAATTTTTTTTTTTTTTTAATATATATATTAAAACACATTTTTGTAAATATTTTGTTAGATCTTTTCATGGGACAACATTGAAGAAATGACACTTTGCTACAATGTAAAGTAGTGAGTGTACAGCTTGTAAAATTCCTTGAATGATCCTGTCTTGAACCTTGTTTGTCTTGAACCCTGAACTCTATGCTCCTCACAAGAACTTCCTGATTTAAGCCAAGTCTCTGCACTTCCTGTTTGCCAGATTATTGTGCTCTCTCCAGCCTGTATCTCACTCCTGTCTTCCCTGCTGCCGTCCATATTTTGCTACCACTCGTTATCGAACCTTGGTTTGTTCCTTGACTATGCTTCTGCTTGATCCCAACCTGCAACTACTTGTTATCGACCTTGTTTACTGACTACGCTTCTGTTTTGATCGTTACCTGCTTATACGCTTATTCGCTACTGGATTCCGGCTTGCTTCCCTCCTGGTGGGGCGATCCTGAGGACTGTGACCTGGTACTAACACACAGAAAAATCCATCTCCACCATCAGGAACCCTAGTGAACATTGGTTAGTACTTAGTCTCTGCATCCCAAGTGAGCCTGTGTCATTCACCAGGGTGACTGCCTGTGTATCTACAGTATCTCACAAAAGTGGGTACACCCCTCACATTTTTGTAAATATTTTATTATATCTTTTCATGTGTAACATTGAAGAAATGACACTTTGCTACAATGTAAAGTAGTGAGTGTACAGCTTGTATAACAGTGTAAATTTGCTGTCCCCTCAAAATAACTCAACACACAGCCATTAATGTCTAAACCACTAGCAACAAAAGCGAGTACACCCCTAAGTGAAAATGTCCAAATTGGGCCCAAAGTGTCAATATGCAGTCTGTTACTGTGCACTCAACTGCTTTGGTCGACCATGTCGAGACCTGTTCTGAGTTGAACCTGTCCTGTTAAACCGCTGTATGGTCTTGGCCACCATGCTGCAGCTCAATTTCAGGGTCTTGGCAATCTTCTTATAACCTAGGCCATCTTTATGTAGAGCAACAATTCTTTTTTTAGATCCTCAAAGAGTTCTTTGCCATGAGGTGCGATGTTGAACTTCTAGTGACCAGTATGAGAGAGTGAGAGCGATAACACCAAATTTAACACACCTGCTCCCCAGCCACACCTGAGACCTTGTAACACTAACGAGTCACATGACACCGGGGAGGGAAAATGGCTAATTGGGTCCAATTTGGACACTTTCACTTAGGGGTGTACTCACTTTTGTTGCCAGCGGTTTAGACATTAATGGCTGTGTGTTGAGTTATTTTGAGGGGACAGCAAATTTACACTGTTATACAAGCTGTACACTCACTACTTTACATTGTAGCAAAGTGTGATTTCTTCAGTATTGTCACCTGAAAAGATATAATAAAATATTTACAAAAATGTGAGGGGTGTACTCACTTTTGTGAGAGAATATATATATATGTATATATATACTGTATAGTCAGGCTCCTTCGGGGGTAAGCGCAACAGTTACCCAATAACATGTAGAACACTAAAATCATTTGGTCTGCATGAATGATAATAATGCAACTAAATATACCAATGGAAATTTCCCTTTTGCTCTATAAAATGGGGAAGTAGTCCTGACGGGTGGTGTTCTGACACGGCCTGTGACTTATCTCTACATAATTTCCCCAGCACTGACGATTCCTCTTTTTCCAAGCCACAACGCGTCTGTCTGCATTGTTGCACGCCATGCTTCTCTGTAGACAGTAGTCTTTTATTCTTTGTGTGGTATACAGTATATCACAGATGAAACATACATCATTGAACATATATGCTATCCGACAAATAAAGCTGAAAGCTTAACTTCTCTTATTTGCTCCCTTTTGGTCTGCTAAAAGTGTATGGAAAGCAAAACGTTTTGTTTTTTTTTTCATTTTGAATAGAGTGGGGAAGAGTAATGCCAAGTACACACGATCGGACATTCCGACAACAAATGTTCGATAGGAGTTTTTAGTCAGAAATTCCGACCGTGTGTAGGCTCCTTCGGACATTTTTTGCCGGAATTTCCGACAACAAAAATTTGAGAGCTGGTTCTCAAATTTTCCGACAACAAAATCCGTTCTGGTAAATTCCGAGCGTGTGTAGACAATTCCGATGCACAAAATTCCACGCATGCTCTGAATCAAGTACGAGATGGAAGCGCTCGGTCTGGTACAACTAGCGTTCGTAATGGAGAGCACATTCGTCACACTGCAAATTTAATAATCTTTCAATGCAGCGCATTCTCTTCTTCTTTATAATGCTAGAATAATGAAGTTGTTTTGCTGCTGATATTCACACAGAGTTCTCACAAACTGATTTCTTTATTATTTCTGGTGATCTCCTGAATTTTTTTTTTCTGTCAGATCCCTATAATAATGTTTAGAATTTATTTTTCTAGTGATCTTTTTTTCTTTTTTTTTTTTATGAAGATCTCCATTTTATTTTTTTTTTGTTTTTTATAGTGATCTACTTTTTTTATTTTTTTTGGTTTTTATGAAGATATCTATATATATCACTTCCTCACAAAAGAGGTGTTGGCCCACCTCCGTTTCCTGCATTTTGTTGGCAGCCATGCAGGAATAGGCCTCAAGAAGACTGGGGGGGGTTCTGAGGGCCGCAGAAGCCTGCCGAATTAACCCAAGTGCTGACTCCTCCATGTTCCTCCCCTTCCTAGGCCTTTTTTCTTGAAGGCGGAGGGGAGGGACCTGGGATTCGGTCAGGCTACTGGGCCCAGCCACCTCCTGGCTGCCACTTACCCCCACCACCTCCTGGCTGCCACTTTCCCCTGCCACCTCCTGGCTGCCACTTTCCACAGCCTCTTCCTGGCTGAGGCTTTCCTGTGTATGAAAAAGGGACATAGTTTTAGTTTATTGTTCATCAATCACACACAATTTTGAGAAATATGTTGAACAATGCTATACCTGACTCAAGCTGGGCTCCTCCACATCTTCTTCCTGGGTGGAAGGCCCAGGTTGGACGTCAGAAGCCTCAGCTGGGGTGGAAGGAAGAGTCAAAGGAAGGATTGAGAGTGATGGCCTGATTTCAGTCTGGTCTGACAGACATCGCAGTCTGTCATACTACCACAGCCTGGGCACATAAATGTCATCTGCTGCTGCTCCTGATCTCTGGACCTTCTTGAGCTCCCTATTATAAGTTAACCTCAGGCCACCAATTTTACACTCAAATAGTTGATCTGCGGCTTCACAAATTCAAGCAATTTATCCAGTGCTGCCTTCCTCTTTAGTCGATTTGTATAAAAGGGGTGTTTTGTCTGCCACAGACAGGGCAGCTCTCTGTACAAATCAATGAATTGGGGGAGGAAATCATGATCGTTGAACGATCCATTTTAGCTGCAAGACACAACACAAGACAAACCCTAATGTCAGGCTAAACTCTCCTAATCTTGTCCCAATATAGGCCTCAATCTCTAAGCAGTATAGGCCACTGATGCCGCAAGTTAAAATTGTACCTTTGTTAGAACGATCTGCGCTTCCGATACTCCTTCCTCCGCTCACAGATCGTACGTGTTACGCTTTTTATACACTGCGCATGTGTGAAACTCCACCTGCCCCTAACCTTTTATCTAGTATATTCCCCGCCCCTTCTCTTTCGGCGCAGTGGGAGAGCACATGGCTGGGAAGGAACATGTGCATGCAGACGGCAGCAGCAGCAAAGACGAAAGGCCGGAGCCAGGAACGTCCCGATCCCGGGGGAGATTTAAGGCCTCAAATATGTCCTTTGTAGAGATGGTGGAGATCTTGGACATCTTGAAGAGGGCACTATGATGGGAAGCATGGACCTTACCAAAACCCAAATGTGAGAAAGGCCAAGATCATGGCTAAAGTTGTGAAAAGTCTGCACAGGAATTTTGGGGCACGACGATCCAAGGATCAATTGAGGAAACACTGGTCAGACCTGAAATTGAGGGAGCAGGATCAGTACAGGAGGATCAGGAAACAGCTTCTAAAAAGTAAGTAGTTGTCGTGTGTTCATATTATTATTATTACTTTAGTGCTGCTCCATGTGCTTTTCTTTACTGTTGTGCAGTTTAAAATGGCAACTTTCAGGTTCTTGGGCACAGTAATCATTTGTAGTAAACATCGTTTGTTCGCTCACTAATAAGATGTCTTTGGCAGATGCAGGTTAACTACATTTGGTCATGCCTATTTGTATTCAAAGAAGTTTAGTATATTGTTGTCTAGATGGGTTTGTAACTAGAATGAAATGCAAACTTGATTCAGTGAAAGGAGAAGACACTCAGCAGCTGTTTACATATCTGGATGCAGGAGCACTAGTGTGGGATACCAGAACAAACTTTTTAGGATGTCCCACACAGGTGCTCCAGTGGATACTAGGGGTCTCTACATGTGTGATACTTTACCAAAAAACTTAAGCTTTAAGAAAGGTAAAAAATCATGTATTCAGCTTGGAACTCTGTCAAAACAGACAACTGTATGACACTTCCAAGCAATGTTTCATATTCCTATTTCTGCCCTCAAATATCTGTGTGCTAAGTATACCTTTTTTTATTCACATAGGGGAGAAAAGAATCGGGACATCAGAGGACACCAGGAACCCCCAACCTCCTAAAGAAGGGGAAATCCCCACACCACAACCAGAGAATGTGGAGGAAGGAGAGGTTTATGAATTGGGCAAAATAGTGACCACAACAGGTGAGTGTCTGAGACCACAGCTTCAGGTAATAGATGTATGCATGCATATTTATAATAAGTGGTGTGTTTTGTTTTGTTTTTTAGGTGATGTGGATGTTGTGGAAGAAGAAACACATTTCACAAGTGCAAGTGCACACATCCTCATCAGGGAGATCATGGTGTGCAATAGGGATTTACAGAAGATTAAGGAAGACATCAATGATGTGGAAAAAAGACTCAAAAACATCATTGATGTTTTAGGCAGAATATAAAACACACCAAAATTTAAAAAATTGATTTTATTTTTCTGAATTTTTCAAAAAATGATGAAAGCCAAATTTTGAAGATGCACACGGTCTGTCAACATGTGCTATCTGCCATCATGGGATATAAATGTTTTGTGGGTGCAACCCCTTCCTCATAACTCAAGTAGCTGAGAGGAAGGGGTTGTACCCCCGAAACACGTCCATTGATCCCCCATGATGGGAGCTAGCACATGTTGACCTTAGGCATGGGATCAGGAGGAAAATCCCCATTTTGACTCTCAATTTGTGTGCATCTTCAAAATTTGGCTTTCACAGGGGTGAAAAAAAAACCTTATCTAAACGCACATGTAAATGTGCACAGAGTAAAAATGTTGGTGCTCGACAATGTGTGGCTTCTTCTTTCAAAGCTCAATAGAAGTTTTTGGAGTAAGTTGGTGTTTACAGTGACAATGGGGGTTATTTACTAAAGGAAAATGCACTTTGCACTACAAGTGCACTTTCAGCGCAGTTTCAAGTGCACTTTTGCAGTGCACTTGTAGTGCAAAGTGGATTTTGCATTAGTAAATAACACCCACAGTGATTTATAATTTGCAACAATCATGCTGAAAATGATGAATATTTTTATCCTTAATGCATTACATACATTAACAACAAAAATAAGGTGTGTGTGTAGCAGACCCACAACATAATAGTTAGCTGAAGAAGAGATTGTCACCTCATGTATCAAATAAATTACATTTGCACTATTGAAGAAAATGGCCAAAAAAATAAGCCCATTGCATAACCTAGGAGACAGCTAAAAGAAACACAAGCAGTAAATCAACGGAAATATTTTTCAGTTTAAAATACAAATTTCTTTAAAAAAAGTTTGTTAAACATTTTCGGGCATATCAATGGCCCCCCTACCCGCAAAGTACTCCATATATTTTAGACGGACCTCGCAGGCACTTTGAGGGGGCAAGCCAGGACGGCCAGCTTCAAGCGCCGTCGGGGTTTGGTCTTGAAATCCGGCCTCAGGCCCAACTGAGGCCACACAGTTCATAGAATTTCCTTAAAAAGTTGTGGAGAATGCAGCATGCAAGTATTATATGGTTAAGTTTATATTCCGCCATGTTGATTGGTGTAAGGAATAGGCAGAACCGGCTGGCCATTATCCCGAAAGCATTCTCCACCACTCTTCTGGCTCTAGCCAGCCAGTAGTTAAAAACCCTCTGGTCCAGGGTAAAGGTCCTCATGGGAAACGGCCGCATCAGGTGATCACCCAGCCCAAACGCTTTATCAGCGACAAAGACAAACAGCAGACCAGCCACGTTGTCTTCCGGAGGTGGCAATCCCAAGCCACCACTCTGGAGCCGTCCGTAGAACTCGGTCTGGGCGATGACTCCACCATCCGACATCCGGCCATTCTTCCCTATGTCCACATAGAGAAACTCGTATGTCGCTGACACCACCACCAACATCACAGTACTATTAAACCCTTTATAGTTGCAATAGTATGACCCCAAGTTGGGGGGTGGGACTATGTGGACTTGTTTCTCATCTATTGCCCCTCCGCAGTTGGGAAAGTCCCACCGCTGGGCAAACTGGGAAGCCACAGTCTGCCATTCCTGTGGCATTGAAGAAAACTGTGGAGTGAAACAAGAGAAATAAAAATGAGTACTTTTGCACATAACATTGCAAGCAGAGTAGACACAAACCTTCCTGGCCAACATCAGTATAACATTTGTTTGAAGGAGTATTTAAAAAAAAATTCTATGGTCCACTTATCAGATTCCTCACACCCTCTGATGGCCCATTGTAAAAAAAATTGGGGGGGGGGGGTGTTTTGGACAGGTAACCCTCTCCACTTCATTGAGAGCTGAATGCATAAATAATGTGTGTTACTTTGGCCAGCCCCTCCTTACTTACACTGTTGGTAGCCCACTGGACAGGTAAGAAGTGTCATAATACAAAAATATACATACACAATGTACAAATTGAAGCCCATTTTTACATTCTGCAATTACCTATCAAGATAATAGGAGAACAAAACTTTAAACAGTACCATTTGAAAGTATTCAGACAGGCCCTTTCACTACATGCTTTGGTGAATTTGTCCATAAATATGAACACAAAAGAGGTAGGTTTAGTGTGTATAAGTTTGGCAAAGTCAGCAGATAGAGGATTGGTATCGGTTGACTTAGCGGTTGGGGGGAGGGAGGGTTTCAAATGATTTTGTGACTCCAAAAAAAAGCTTCTGACACTCTGCCTGAATTTAAGGACACAAATAACATTTGTACACATTTTAGGGGGTGTTTAGGGTAAAGAACTACTATGGAGCTGACAAAATACAAAAAACGGGGTCCGTCATCCGGAGATAATTCCTGAAATCATCAGGATTATTCTCACGGATCTCCCGCATCAAAGACATGTGCGAGAATTAGTCAGCTGGAGCAACCAATTCTTCGTCCACGAACTCCTGCCCGCCTGTTCATGTACTGGGCTTGGGTCAAAGTAAGAACCCAAACACCAAGCCTCTGCACAGCACGAACTCTCAGATGACGTACCCGCAACATGGCTAGAAAACGGTCGGCTGGTCAGGACGAAGTAACAGAACGCACTGAGAATCAGAAAGGCCTGAGAAGAGCGAGCTGAAAATCAGAAATTAACGGACAAAAACGTACTGAAAATCAAATACATAATATAAAAATACGCACTGAAAACCAGATACGAGCTGACTAAACACACTGAAAAACAGATAGGAACTCACAAGCACAAATTGAAGAGCAGTAACGATCTGATAAGTATGAGGCTGAAAAGCGCAAATCGTCTCTCACCAAACTTCTACTAACACGAGTTTAGCAGGAGCCCAAAGGGTGGCACACTGGCTATTGAACTTCCTCTTTATAGTGCCGTCGTACGTGTTGTACGTCAGCGTGTTCTTGACGATCGGAGTTTCAGACAACATTTGTGCGACCGTGTGTATGCAAGACAAGTTTGAGCCGACATCCGTCGGAAATAAATCACAGGCTTTAGTTGTAGGAATGTCCGATCGTGTGTATGCGGTATAAGACTCTATTGTAAGTTTTTACTGCTGTCAGTCCACATTGGAAAGATTCACTCCTCTATTTGTCTTGGTCACCATTATAACAGAGACAGAAAGGAAGGGATTCAGACTTGTAGAGATTTCACCAAAACAAGCAAGGATGAAAATGAATTCTATTGGGGATGCCTGTTCCAGTGACAACAGTCTAAAAGGGAAATTGTCCTCACTTTGGGGAGATTTCCTCTCACTTCCTGATGCTCTCCCAAGACAGGAAGTGAGGGGAAATCTCTCTAATGGGATATAGACAGATAAAAATTAATCTGACAGCAGTTTATTCCTTTGCTGTTCTATCCATAACAGCACAAATTTTTGGGGCTATGAATACACTTTAAATTTACCATTGAAAGTGCTTTGTTATATCTGCCTGATAAGTGCATAAAAATACTTGTTGATCTTATCAAAAATTCAGAGTTGACTTGTTCTCTAAAATATTAGACTTTAATGTTGTAGACACTTATTTTGGTGCCAAACAACCTTATTTTATCCTGTATTATAATAATAATAATAACAATAATTTCAACTGGAGCCTTGTATGGACATATTGCTGAGTGGTCTGCAGCTGTTTACCTTTGACTGACCTGCTGTTTTGCCTTCTTTACTTCTCCTGTTACCTGCAGGTGCAAAGTTGGAAGCAATAATGCAAAACAGATTTCAGATGGCGAAGAACATGCATTCAATGCAGAATATTGTAAAGCTTTCTTCCAAGCAATCTCTCTGTGCCTCAGTCAGGTTAACATGGCTATAGTGCATAGTCTCTGAGAATTTATAGCAACATAGAGTCTATACATAACTGAGAATAACTATTTCAGGAAATCAGTTCAGAATACAAACAGCTATTTGAGATTATCTTAAAGTGGAGCTCCACCCAAAAGGAGAGGATCCGCTTTAAGGAGTCGTCCCCCGCAATTTTGAGAAACGGGGCAATTCAAGATCCAAGAACAGAAGAAGGGCCACCTCACTGTAATCGGAGTACTCTAAAATAATTGCATTGCATTGTGCTAGCAACATTTGGTGCAGGGGCTTTTTTTTAAGCCTCCCATTCACATTACAGTTTAGTTTTAAATATTACTGAAAACTTCTCCTATTTATAAATCAGCAAAATTAACCTTTTTTATTACATCATGTATGATTAGTAGACACGAGTCACATTAAAACACACATTTCCTTATAATACACTATATTGTAAAAAGTATTGGGACACTTGCATTTACACTCACATGAACTTTAATGGCATCCCAGTCTTCGTCCATAGGGTTCAATATTGGGTTGGCCCACCCTTTGCAGCTATAACAGCTTCAACTCTTCTGGGAAGGCTGTCCACAAGGTTTAGGAGGGTGTCTTTTTGGAATGTTTGACCATTTTTCCAGAAGCGCATTTGTGAGGTCAAGCACTGATGTTGGACGGGAAGGCCTGGCTCTCCACTCTAATTCATCCCAAAGGTGTTCTATCAGGTTGAGATCAAGACTCTGTGCAGGCCAGTCAAGTTTCTCCACCCCAAACTCGCTCATCCAAGTCTTTATGGACCTTGCTTTGTGCACTGGTCCAAATCATTTGGTGCAGGCAGTTTATGATGTGGGATTGTCTTTCAGGGTTAGGGCCCCTTAGTTCCAGTGAAGAGAACTCTTAAGGCGTCAGCATATCAAGACATTTTGGACAATTTCATGCTCCCAACTTTGTAGGAACAGTTTGGGGATGGCTCCTTCCTGTTCCAACATCAGTGCACACCAGTGGAAAAAAGCAAGGTCCCCTATTGCCCCCTTTAGCAGAAATAACTTCTTGTAGGTGTTTTCAACAACTGCCCACTGGTCTCTGACATCAACTTGGTGAAATTGTTGATCACTCCTCCACTGAAAAATCCATTCAATTACAGGTTTCTTTGTGGGTTTCTTTGCATAAATTGCCATTAAAAATCCATTTCAATGGATTTTAAATCAAGGGCTTTGACCGACCAAAAAGACTGACAAAAAGACAATTTTTCTTTTTGTGCCATTCCTTGGTGGATTTGCTAGTGTGTTTCAGATCATTATCCTGTTGAAAGTTCTTTCAACTCTGGGTCAGATGACTTCAGGCACACATTTGAAATGATGCAGAGTTCATAGCTTCCTGGGCCCTAAAGCAGCAAAACAATGCCAAACCACAATATTCCTACCAACTTGATTTGCAGCTATGAGGTTTTTCCCCAGAAATGTTGTCTTCTGTGTGTGCTAAACATATCTACTGTTACTGTGGCCAAACAACTTTATCATTGATTGATCAGTTCACAGCACATTGTTAATTTGCCTGTATGTTCAATGGCAACTTGTAGTCTTGCACTAATTTTCTTTTTGGACAGTAAAGATTTCCTCCTGGTCCACCTCCAGGGCATGTTATATTGCTACAATCTCTTTGTGATAGTAGGTATTTTCACTTAGAAACCAACTCTTGCAAGAGTTACCTGCAGATCCTGCAATTAGATTTTGGGGTTCCTGGAGATCTCCTTTAACTTTAAATGGTCAGCTCTTGGGCATTTTTCTTAACCCCTTGGTGTCGACTCCCGAAAGCTCCTTTAAGGGCTTTAGAATGTCGGGAGTGGGGCTTATGTCACAGCGGCCACATGATCGGGAAGGAGGTTTCCGTAAGCTGCCGGTCAGTGTGCTGGAAGCGTGCACTCTGTGCCAACAGGTTAATTATTACTGGCCTCCAGGGATTGGCATTTACTTACCTCAGGCCACTAAGGACTGAGCATCTTTTGGTCCACTGGATAACAGGGATTTAAAACATATGTCAAGGCAAAAATAAAAAGGTTATAGTACATATGTGCAATATATGCGCATTTCCCTGTGTTTAATCACTTTAATGACCCTGCCAGTACAGAATAACAGTTAATCTGCCAGAGAGGCATTTAGCACCTAAGTCCTGTTGTGGGTTGACGACACCAAGCTTTTTTGTGGGCAGAGTGTTGTGAGCCCCAGTCAGTCTTTTGCTAAACTACTCAACCACTCCTACTCTTAGAACTCTACAATATAAAGACTCATCATTCTGTAGTCTAATGCCGTATACACACGATCAGAATTTCTGACGGGAAATGTTCGATGTGAGCTTGTTCTCGGAAAGTCCGACCGTGTGTATGCTCCATCGAACATTTGTCAGAATTTACGCACACAAATGTTTGAGAGCAGGCTCTCAAATTTTCCAACAACAAAACTTGTTGTCAGAAAGTCCGATCGTGTGTACACAAGTCCGTCGCACAAAAGTCCACGCATGCTCTGAATCAAGCAGAAGGAGCCGCACTGGGTTTTGAACTTCCTTTTTATAGTCCCGTCGTACATGTTGTACGTCACCGCGTTCTTGACGTTCGAAATATCCGACAACATTTGTGTGACCGTGTGTATGCAAGACAAGTTTGAGCCAACATCCTTCGGAACGAAATCCACGGTTTTGTTGTCGGAAAATCCGATCATGTGTACGAGGCATTAGAACTAGGGGGCTCCTTGAGAAAACACAGGAAGTGTGCAAAATACCTAAGATAGCTCTGAATTTCTTACAAGATCAACAGGTTTCTTTGCTCTTATCAAACAGATATTATAAAATACTTCCAATGCTGAATCAACCAGACCAAAAGGGAGCAAACAAGCGAAGATGTGGACTGCATCAGGGAGGACGTCACTCAGGTACCATAGTGGTGAGAAGCCTATTGGCCACCCTGGTATGTTTGTGTGGCTGAAGCTGCCGAGGGAATCGAGCAGTGCCTAGTTATCTTGGGATTACAAATACTCTCTCCTTTAGAGTGAGCACTCCTAGTAATCTAGGAGCCCCAATGCCAGCAGGACTTTAACTGTGTATCCCACTGACCAATAGATTAGGCAGGGCCTCTTGCTTAAAGTTAGGGCCTTCGCATTTTCGAGTTGGCAGTCACCTGTACATCATCATATCTGTGCATATCACAATTGTCCCTTCTGTATATTGTTGTATTTCTGTGCATATCATAATTGTCCCTTCTGTATATTGTTGTATTTCTTTTACTAACCTATCCTTTCCTTTCAAGGTTTTTCCTATTATTAAAGCCAATTCCGATAGCTTCAGGTGTGTCAGTGTTTTTTTTTTTTTTTTTTTCCTTTTCTTTTTCCTTTTTTTTTTTTCTCCCTTTGCAAGAACCCTTTTAATTCTTTATTTATCATTTTATATGAATAACATTGCATTCCCCTGCGGGGATAATTCTTCAAACATAACCACTTTAAAATCTATAACAAATGACATGATGTCCCCTCCTACCCTCCAACCCACCCTCCCCTTCTCCCACCCCTCAGGACCATGCTCATCGAGGAGAGAGTGCTTACACAGTTATGCAATTATGTTGGGCTGACAATCTCCTTCAAATAATCCCAGGTTCCTTTAAACTTAATCCAGGCAGTCCATTTCCCTGAGTGCTCCTCTTCTTCGGGTTCGACTCCTCCCTTGTCTAAACGCTCGACGTTATATACTTTGTTGAGGCTGAACAACCATTCTCGAGTACAGGGCCTCGAGACGTTCATCCAGTTCAACGATATCTGTCTCTTAGCTACATCAAGCATAATAGGGATCAGGGAGGTTTTGTAGTTCTTTACCGAGTCCGAGGTCCCATGGAAAAGACAAACCCATGGGTCCTCTATTATTACTTTCCCTGTGATGACTTTTATCAAGCTTAATATTTTTTTCCAGAAGATTTTTATGATAGGACACTCCCACCAAATGTGGGCCATTGTTCCTAAGGTTGAACAGCCCCTCCAGCAAGTGTTTGATTTAGTCCTATCCGTTTTGCTAACCCTGTCTGGGGTGGCGTACCATCTCGCAAGGCATTTAAAGTGGCTTTCTGATCTTCTGGTGTCCACTGCTACGTAGTGGACCATCCTCAAGATCTTTTCTATCACGGTTTCACTACATTGAGACCCCAGTTCCTGTTCCCACTTTTTAATGTAAGGAGGTACCTCCAGTTCCTCCTCAGATCCCAGGATCTTATATATTTGCGTTATTACCCTTCCTGCCTGTTCCTTTACGCAGAGCTGCTCGAAAGGTCTGAGCTCCTCCATACTCCTGAGAGGTTTCGGAAGTCTCTCGATGAAGTGGGCGAGCTGAAGGTACCTCCATCTATTCATTACCCATAGATTGGGTTCTATACTTAATTCTGAGAAAGTGCGAATTTGCCCCTTGTTTAAAAAGTGATTCAATTGTACCAAGTCACCCTTCAACCAGTTCCCTCCCACCTCCCTCCTCCCTGGCTCAAATAAAGCATTATCTTTCATGTGTATCAGTGGTGAATTGTATGACCATTTGTTTTTATTGTGTATCCTATCCCAATGTTTAAATGTGTTAAGCGTTAATAAAGATGTGTGAGTGCTCAGTGCTCTAAATTTTGGGGGATTCCAGAGTGCCTGTCCTAGATTTGTGTCACTCAAGAAGTGCTCAATGTGAACCCAACGTTTATCCGTGTCTTTTTTGTTCCATTCCGTGATCCTAGACAGCACTACTGCGCTGTAATATCTATTGAAGTCCGGTAAAGCGATTCCACCTTTTTTCTTCCCCCTACTTAATACTGTAAAGGCAATGCGTGGTTTTTTGCCCCCCCAAACAGCCTCGCTTATTAGCCTCCTAAGGGCTTTTAAATAGTATCCAGGTAAAGGAATGGGCAGCATCTGGAATTTGAACAAGATCTTGGGCGTTAGACTCATTTTTATTGCATTGACTCGCCCAAACCACGAAAGGGGTCTGGCCTGAAGTCTTCTCACTTCTCGCCTGATGTCATCTAATATAGGAATAAAGTTTTTTACAAATAATCTATTAGAGGTATTGGCTAATTTAATCCCCAGATATTCCATCTCCTCTTTCCAAGGGAAAGGGAAGACAGCAGCCAAGTGATTTTTTTCTTGCTTACTTATGTTGAAATTCAAGCATTCAGATTTGCTGGAGTTTATTTTAAAATTCGAAACTTCTCCATATTTTCTAATAATCTGAAGTACGTTGGGGAGGGTTATTCTAGGATTAGTAATAAAGAACACAATATCGTCAGCAAAAGCCGCTAGTTTATGCTCCTCTGTTCCGACCTTTATGCCGCCGCAGTCCGCGTTGTTACGAATGGCAGACAGCAGCGGCTCAAGGGTCAGAACAAACAGAAGAGGGGAGAGGGGACAACCCTGCCTTGTTCCATTGAACATCCTGAAGGGCTTTGAAATCGTCCCATTTACTCTCACCATCCCTGCCGGGTTACTATATAGGACCTTGACCCAGGAAACAAACCTCTGGCCGAACCCCAGGGCCTCCAAAGTGTTCATCATGAACCCCCAGTCTACCCTGTCGAAAGCTTTCTCAGCATCAACTGACAGGAATAGAGCTGGGGGCCCACCTTGTTTACATACTTCTGATAATAAGACCGCCCTAACCCCGTTGTCCCTACACTGTCTCCCATTGACAAAGCCTGCCTGATCCGGGTGCACTAAATTTGTAATTTTCTCTTTAAGCCTATTCGCTAAAACTTTTGCGTATAGCTTGACATCTGCATTCAGAAGGGAGATTGGTCTATAACTTGAACACAACCTAACGTCCTTCCCTTCCTTCTGAATTAGAGTAATTGTGGCGGTTAAAGCTTCCATTGTCAATTCGCCTCCTGTTCCGAGGCCATTCCAAAAACGGCATAGCCTCGGGACCAGGATATGTTTCATTTTTTCTAAGTAGAGAGAGGTGAAGCCGTCTGGGCCTGGACTTTTCCCCTTCGGAGAGTCCCTTAATGCTGCCAGGATTTCCTCTTCTTCCAAAGGTTTATCCAGTAAGTCACTATCCTCAGCTGACAGGCCCCCTAGACCTGCCTCCTTCAGGAATTCCTTGCTCCTATCTAAACGAGAAGTGTCTCTTGCCCCCCCGTTGCGATTTCGAGTATAGATCCCTGTAATATTTTTGAAATTCCTCTGCTATGGCGTTGTTGGTCGCTCTCACTGCCCCTCCTTTACTGAGTATTTTCTCTACGTAATTTCTACTTCTTTTTTTCCTAATAATCTTGGCCAAATGTTTACTGGGCTTATTGGCCCAGAAGTAGTTGTTCCTAGTTATAGCATTTATAGCTCTCTTGGCCTCTAGGTCCATCGTATCTCTTAACTCCTCCCTCTTGGCAACCAATGCATGGTAACCATCTAGATCTTGGCCCTTTGTTTTTTTGTGTGCTTGTTCCAAGGAAAAAAATTTCCTCTATCAACTTTCCTCTTGCTTCTCTTTTCTTTTTATTTAAACCTGCACCTATTGAAATCAGAATGCCCCTTATATAGGCTTTATGTGTGTCCCATAATATGGCTGGTGACACTTCCCCCGTATCGTTTGTCTTAAAGAAAAAGTCTACTTCGTCCTGTAATCTCGCCACAATTTCGGGATCTCTCAGTAGATCCTTGTTCAATTTCCATGAGCAGAGTCGCCCTTGCGCATCTGGTATTTTAATCCGCATCACGATCGGGGAATGATCGGACAGGGTCATTACTTCTATTTTTGTTTCTTTAATCCAATCCAACAGACTGTGGTCTACAAAAAAGTAATCCAGTCTGGAGTAAGTCCCGTGCACAGGGGAGAAGAAGGTGTAATCTCTCTCATTGGGATGCTGGAGCCTCCAGACATCCATTAACTGACTATGGTATAGCTTGCGCCTAATAGCCCTGAGTGACAACTTCCCTGTCCCCTGGGCACGGGACGTACCATCCAGCTCCGGGTCTAGGCAAAAGTTTAAGTCCCCTCCCAAGATCACTTCCCCCTCTCCAAACTCAGACAGTTTTTTCAATATCTGACCCAGAAAAACCGTGGGCTTCTTATTAGGACAATATACGTTCACTAGGGTGACCAATTTAGGTCCTAGTTTGCCTTTTAAGAAAATGAAACGACCATCTGGGTCTATCACTCTTTCTCTTAGGGAGAAGTTCGTGACCTTTGAAAGTCCAATGGCAACTCCCCTCGACCCCCTGTCGGGGGAGTCTCCATAGAACCACTGGGGGAACCTAGCAGAGAAGAGCCTAATTCTAGTGTCAAGAGTCAAATGTGTCTCTTGTAAGAAAATTACGTCTCCCCTCAGCAGTTCCAGCTCTTTTAATATCTTATGTCTTTTACAAGGCGAGTTTAGCCCTTTCACATTGTACGAAATGAGTTTAAGTTCCAGCATAACTGAGGGTCTGCTCTTCTGTTATATCCCCACCTCCTCCAAGCACGTCCTGCAGTGCCCCCCCACCCCCCTTTCCCACCCCCCTCCCCCCCCATCCTCCCAATGCCCTCCCACCCCCCTATCCCCCTACCTCCCCCTCCCCCCCCACCAGTGGTGGAATTAACACCCTGAGTCCCCCGGTTTGGAACTTCTCCCATTCCAATCTTCGGAACTCCCTCCCCAAGGTGAAGCTCCAGCGAAAGCTCTAGCGTCTATCCTCCCTCCAGGGAGAGAGTGTATGAGGTGTATCTTGTCTCCAAAATACGGTGGGACCGCCTCTAGTTTTCCACCCCCACCCCACCCCCCCCCACACCCCACCAGGGACAACAATCAGCAACTCCCCCCGGCGCTACCATCAACCCATGCTTTTGGCTCAAGACTCGAGGCCACCCTCTTACACACAACCAGCCCCCAACCCCCCCCCCCCTAAAGGGGAGAGGGAGAGGGGGGGGGCGGGCCGATATGGAGAAGACAAGATGAGGGGGACAACAAAAAAAAAAAAAGAAAAAAAAAAGGAAATTCTTCTCCCCTAACCGCCCCGCATCCCACCCCCCCCCCCCCCGACAGGTCAAAACATTTTAACATTTTAGCCCTCAAGGTCTCTCAATCTATTTAACCTGAGACATATCCGGGATGGGAATACCCAGACTGTCGCAGAAGTCCTGTGCCTCTTCCAAATATCTCATCCTGCTTGATCTACCGTCTTTTAAAACTACCAGGGATGTTGGAAACCCCCAACTATATTTGAGATTAGCTTTCCTTAGCTGCTCCAAAATTGGTCTCATCTGTCTTCTACGGGCGAGGGTTCCTGCAGATAAGTCGGAAAATATCTGTAGCTCTTTGTCTTCAAACGTTATGGGGGGGGCTCCCTTTAATTTCTTCCATATTCTCTCCTTGTCTTCGTATTGGTGGAATTTAACGATCACATCTCTTGGAGTGTCTTGCTATACATGCGGAGGCCTTCTTACTCTGTGCACCCTGTCTATCAAGATGGGCTCTTCTTCTCGCTTTCCCATAATAGGGTTAAAGATTTTCTTCATCTTTTCCCCTAGGTCCTCGTTTTGTTGCTCTGGGATTGACCTAATGCGCAAGTTTTGTCGCCGACTTTGGTTCTCCTGTTCTTCCATCCGAAATACCATGTTGCGGTTTTCATTCCGCAGTTTGCTGATTTCATCCTTTAATTCGGAGATTTCTTTGGTTTGGCGCACTGAAAATTCCTCTACCTCCTCCACCCGACGCAGAAGGTGCCCCATATCTGCTCGGACATTAGATATTTCAGTTTTTATCACGTTTTCTAGCTTAGTAAACATTTCAATGAGTTCTGTTTTACTTGGTACTAGCGCCATTATCCTTTGTTCTTCCGCAGGGCTCCAGGCAGACGCCCCCTCAAGATCAAGTTCTTCGCGGGCTTTGTCCCCCTGACCCCCTTTTTGCTTCTGTTGCTCTTTCTTTTTGTCCTTTGACCCTGGTTGTTTCGTCTCCATACCCGGACTTTTGGTGCTTACTTCTTTTAAATATTTTTGGATGGAACTGGTGTTGAGACTCTCTCTGGTGCTCTGGGGTTCAGTTGTTCGCGTTGAGCGGCCTCTCATACTTTCGCCTTTGCCTGCCGTTTTCAACTACCCCTTGTTTGAGACTGTTTACCCCGGGCCAGATCTCCACCCAAGGAACTAGGTTTATCCTGCCGTTATAACTTCCCTGTAGGACTAGATGGCAGGGCAATCTATATGTGGAGGGGGGGAGGGGGGGGGAGCGTGCCTCACCCCCCTGGTCCGTCTATGTAACTCAAAACTCTGATCGTCCGATCGGCTTGGTGCCGGAAAAGGGTTGGTCACCCCCTCAACCGGCTTCGATATAATTTGCAGGGGGGTTGTGCTAAGGAAGGTTCATACGGTCCTCCGGACCTGACACCGCCCTCCCCCGGAGCTCCCGGGGTGAGCGGCTTCAGGGCCAGCAAAAAAAAAAAGGGAATGTTAACATACAGTGTGCATTTTATTTTTCCTTTTCCCTTCCTTTCTTCCTCCCTCCTCTTCCTTTTTCCCTGCCCCCTATTCCCCTCTCCCCCTCCAACAAGAATAGCTCTATGGGACTTTACAACAAAGTGTCGAGGAGGGAAAATATATGTGGAGAGCTTGGTTTTGGCCAACTTTTTACTGCCCAAAGAAGGAAGATATCAGTACACAGCCATGTTGAGAAAGTCATATATCTTCCAGCTTTTCTCTTTTCCCAACGGATAACCTCGCTCTTTTAATCACAGGAGAAAACACAGTTCAAAGTTCAGGCAACTTTCAGTATTCATGCTGCTAGTGTAGGACATGGGTAGCCGAGGCTGTATTATATACATTACGTCTTTTCATACCTTGTCTCTTTTATCGACAATTTTTCGGTCTGCAACAAGTGCAGCATGGAATTTTGGCAGAAAAGTTGTTCCCTACCGTGCCGGTGAGAAGATGCGCTTCTGCTACCGGGTTGGGGTCCCCTGCCTCTGGTCCGTTCACGGTGACCAGCTTCCAGGAAAATCACCCGCCGGCGATACTGATTGGTGGCTCCGAGCCCGGTCGCTGCTCCTCCGCTCGGGGGGGGGGTCCCGCAGGTGAAGCCTCCCTCTGTCGCGTCTGCGGTGGGGGGGCAGGGGGGGGGACGGGAGGCGAGGCGGTCAGTGTTAATCTAGTCTAGGTACAGTGCAAGACATCACTGGGGCAGGAAGACCCAAACAATCATTAAATTTGTCTCATCCCATGTCACTCTCACTTTTTAAGACAGCTTGGTATGTGTGTAAATGTAGAAAAAATTTAAATAAAGACATCTAAAGTAAAATAAATATAAAGATTAATAATTATAAAATTATTGTTTGTAAAAGTTTACCTCTCCAGCTGCCCACCTCACCAAATACCATGTAATAAAGAACATATGCAGCTTGAAGACTCCTCAGAGGAGTGTTGGGTTCCTGGGCCCCTGCTGCAGTCAGTGGTTCCATACATTGATCCCTATGTCACTATAGGACACAGTAGCAGTGCAGGGGATTGCAGAAGGAACCACTGAATGCAGAGGGGGGGCCAGGAGATCTACACTCCCTGAGGTGTATTTGTTTAAAGAATCTTCAGGCATTTATTTCTCTTCAATACAACAACATTTTTTACAAGAAGCACCTTTTTACACGTTATTTGAACAATAAAGTGGCATCAAAAATGATAATACAGATAATACAGATAAAACAGAAACTGCAAATACCTGCATGTTTTTTCCTTGTAAAAATGCATGCATTTGATGTCCGTTTTACATGCAGTTGACGCACATTTTTCTATTTGTATTTGTCCTGTGTATTCACTTCCTTCTTCTTTCTTTCCTTGGTCTCCTATATGCACTATAATGCGTTGCAGTGCATTTACATGCATTTTTGCGTGTTTGTGGTGTAAAAAAATGCAGCATGCTGTACTTTTCTGCACTGTGCTGCACTGCACTGCAATGGTGTGAACTATGCCCATAGGATAGCAAGGATTTTGGATGGTCTATGCAGTTGGTGTGAACTGCAAATGCACTTGCTCCAGAGCTTAGTAAATGAGGTAAAGCTTCATTTTGCAAAGAATACTCAATCACGTGCAAGAAAAATTAAAATAACAACATTTTTGCTTGCACATGATTGGATTATAGAAATCAACAGAGCTTCCTCTCTTTTCAGAACTTGTCCTCAGCTCCAGAGCAACTGCATTTGTAGTGCACAGTATATTTACCTTTAGTAAATCAACCTTAAAGTGTTACTAAACCCAGGACCCTGCATTCACTATATCTGGTCTCCCACAGTACACAGAACATGGAAATGCAATTGTTTTAGTAAATATAAACTGTTAAATACCTTTTCTCATTGGCAGTTAGAGCAGTCTTGTGACTTCTATCAGTGTCTAGTTAAAGCTTGTAGGAGGAGTTTTTATTCTCTTCTGACTATCCTATGAGGCTGCAGGACCCCTGACCCTCTCTCTGGACAGTGCTGATTGGCCCTGTGCTGATCACATGCACCCTCTTAAGAAAAGAAAAAACTCTCTAGCAATACACACCAAACTGAGCATGAGCGGCCTGCCCCCAAGGCTCTGTTCTATCAGGACATGGTTTGGGGACAGCAGAAGAAAGGGAGGATCAGAGAAGACCGTATGAAACAGCCTTTTTACACAATGCAGAGGATTAACCCCTTAGGTACCTCTGTGAGTATGACCAGCATGCTTTTCTGCATATACAGATTGATTTTCCTGTTGTGGGTTTAGTAATACCTGAATGTATTTCTAATACAATATTTGTTCTTTAGGCTCTCACTATAGATTTTTACTTCATGAGATATTGGGAGAAGAATCCAGAAAATCTCAATTGTTCATGGCTAGTTCCACCTCAATCTAGATAAATGTTGCTGCCATCCCATACTTGTTCCAAAAATAATATAGCTGTTTCAGTGCATGTGGTTGCATGGTTGGGTGTATCTAAAACAAACCAGATGGGATTCTTCTTTGAAATGTCCTTAAAAGGTGGACATTGCATGATATCCAAACTGAAACCAGTACAGCAACATGTGCGTCCTTCAAACCATGAACCACACAGGAAGGGCCCACATGGGCCATGCATGTTGATTTACAGCTTTCAAAGGAAAAATTGCTTTGAAGAAGGCTATAATAAAATCAACATTTTGTTTTTTAGGATATTTTAGTAAACAATGACAGTACCAATAAATTGTCTCTATCTGTAAAAGTGAAATAGCAAATACACTTCTAAAAAGGCGCTTTATACTTGTTTAGTTGATTTAAAATGCAGGATTGCTAATCAACCCAATTTTATGTGAATAAATGACAAAGAACTAGCACATGTCTAAGGAATGAAAAATGGTTGCATAAAAAGGAAGGTCCTGTGATTAGTAATTGTTGGAAGTCTTACTATTTTCTTGATTGGTGTGTCATATGTTCATATAGTCTATACATAACTGTCTATAGTATTTTCACTCTAATAGCAGTGTACTTCTAAGCAACTGCTGTAAAAAATCAATTACAGGATACTGTGTCATCCAGATGAACAAGGGAAGAGGTTTTGTTTTTGCTGTCTATGCCCCTATGTGGGACATTTCTGCTTATTTTGTGTCTATTTCACAGAACAGGAAGTGAAGAAAATTTCTCTCTATTTGATGGGTGTCAGGCACAACAGGAATTTAAGGGGGTATCCCAAAAGAGGGACACAGACAGCAAAAGATTTTTTTTTTTACATTTATTAGATTGAGAAATGATTACACCTCTGACACATTTTTATTGCTATTTGTGTCTCCATAAAGGAAATTTTAATAAACTTTCTTCCTGGTGATAGACACCAGGTAAGACAAGAAGAGAAGGAAAATCTACTCTATAGGTACACAAATCTGACAAAACAATCTCCACAGTGGAAACACATATGGAATTAACAACCAGGCAAAAGTTCCAACTGTTCCCCATCTCCACTCTATGCAAAGCAAAAAAAAAAAAAAAGTTGCACACTTAAAGCGAAGTTCCACTCAAAAGTGGAACTTCCGCTTATCTGTCACCTCTGGTGCCACCTTTGGCACCTTTCAGGGGGGAATGGGTACCTGTTTTTGACAGGTCCCCCTTCCCCACTTCCGGCGACGGCACCATGGGGCCGTCCATCGGAAGTTAGGCCCCCCTCCTCCTTCCTTCACCGCCAGGCCAATTAAAAAGCGCAGTGCGCTTTGCGCATGCGCAGTAGGGAACAGGAATGGCGGCGGCAGCACCTGACAGCCGATCCGAAAATCGGCTGGGGTGCCGACATCGCGGGAACCCTGGACAGGTAGGTGTCCTAATATTAAAAGTCGGCAGCTACAGTATTTGTAGCTGCTGACTTTACATTTTTGTCTGGGGGGGGGAGAATACCTCTTTAAATCCAAGTCCTATTGTAGTCTCCAAAAGGAATCTTGAAAATCAATTCTGGTTATTTTCAATAGGCAAGGGTTTGTTGAACAAAGGGCATGTGGAGCTAGGCACTGCCATGGGGGGCATGTAGTAATGCAAAAAAAATGTACATGCTGTACAGCGGGGAGAAAGTCCTTTTTATGTGATTTCAAGGGCAACATGGGAAAAACACCAATCTTGGGAGATGCCTTTAACCATTTTGCTGCCAGACATTGCGCTCCACTTTGAAACTCAGATGGCTGGAACAATTTTGCTATCTTCACTTTTTTTTTATTTTTCCTTGGCAGCTTTCAGACTTTGTAAAAGACCCCCAAAGCATATATTTTCTGAAAGCAGAGGACTGGTAGAATGAAAAGATTGCACTACTGAATTTTTAGGTCCCAAAATGGTTGCGCAAATATTTATCAAAACTGTATTATTGCTAAAAATACACAAGAATGGTTAACACAAACATAACATAAGCTACAAAATTCCTACTAAATCTAAAATATAGCATTGTACTGAGTTAGAAAATAACAAAATACGTGTAAATATTAAATTGTGACTTTTTTGTAAAAGGGTAAAAATCGAAGGTACACAAAACTGTAAATAAGCAACTTAGAACCCTTTCACATGGCAAGCCCGCCCGGATCCGCTTGTCCGTTTTTCAGGTGGATCCAAGCGGGCCATCCATTGACTCCTATGGGAAGACGAATGCTTGCGGAAGCCTCCAGTACATTTGCCTCCGAGCTTTGCAGTCCCACCGGTGCCTCCCTCACCTCCCATGCCTCCTGGTACCGAGTCGGTCAGTGAAGATGAACCCATGCACTTGTGCTTCATGCGTCTCTCTGCGGATGAGAGAGCCTTTAGGAGGAGGGAGAAATTTATTGTGGCCAGGCAGGTCACTTTTTGAAGTCTTGTCCTACCCGTCCTGGGAACACCCGAACCTTGAGGTCCTGTCATGGACAGACCTTAGGTGGCGTTGTGTCGTCCCCAGTTATCCAGAAGGATAAGCCCCTGGTTTCGGTCACCCTTTCTTGGGCTAAGTCGTCTATCGAAATACAGGCTCTAATCGACTCTGGGGCTGCAGACCTCTTCATTGATGCTGCCTTTGAATCAAAGCACTCGATTCTACTGCAGCTGCGTGACACTCCACTTGCCATTGAGGCTCTTGACGGGAGACCACTACAACGGAACCGTCTCATGTGACTCATGAGACGGTTCCGTTGTCCATGGCCGTAGGGGCTCTTCACCATGAGATAATCCAATTCCAAGTGATTTCCTCTCCTAAGTTTCCGCTGGTTATTGGTTATCCTTGGTTACAGAGGCACAACCCCTCTTTTGATTGGCTCCGTGCTGAGGTTCTCTCCTGGTCACCAGAATGCAGTGAAACATGTTTCCGGAAGGTAGCCAAGGTCCTGTGTACCTATTCACTCTCCTCCTTGCCAGAGGAGTACCGTGATTTTAGTGATGTCTTTGACAAAGGTCAAGCCGGTCGTTTGCCTCCACTCTGGCCGTATGATTGCGCAATTGACCTGCAACCTGGTGCCACTCCCCTCGTGGCCGGGTTTACCCTTTGTCAGTCTTGGAGGATAAAACCATGGAGGAGTATGTTGCAGAAGCACTTTCTCGGGGTTTCATCCGCAAATCCTCATCTCCTGATGGTGCTGGCTTCTTCTTTGTGAAGAAGAGGAGCGGTGAACTGAGACCTTGTATTGATTATAGGGGTCTCAATCGTGTCACTAAACTTGATCTGAGAGGGGCTTACAATCTTGTGAGGATTAAGGAGGGCGACGAGTGGAAAACTGCGTTTAATACCAAAACAGGCTATTATGAGTATCTCGTAATGCCTTTTGGCCTTTGTAACGCCCCGGCAGTTTTCCAGGAATTTATTAACGATGTCCTCCGAGATTTGTTGCAGTTATGTGTGGTGGTTTATCTTGATGATATCCTCATATTTTCCAAGTCCCTGGAGAGCCACCACACAGATGTCTGTCGTGTGCTTCAGAAATTAAGAGAGAACAATCTCTTTTGTAAACTGGAGAAGTGTGAGTTCCATCGGGAACAGGTTAAATTTCTGGGCTATGTCATTTCCACTGCTGGTTTTTCCATGGACCCAGAGAAACTTTCGGCAGTCCTACAGTGGCCTCGACCTGTGGGGTTACGTCCTCTGCAGCGTTTCCTGGGTTTTGCCAACTATTATCAGAAGTTTATTTGGAACTTCTCGTCTCTGATCAAGCCCCTGACCGATATGACCAGAAAGAACGGTAACCCACAAAGTTGGTCTCCAAAGTCCATTAAGGCCTTTGAAAGTCTCAAGCCTGCCTTTGTTTCTGCTCCTGTGTTGGCACATCCTGATCCTACGTTACCTTTTATCCTTGAGGTTGATGCTTCTGAGACTGGTGTTGGCGCCCTTCTGTCTCAATGTCCTACCTCTGAGAGTGCTATGCATCCTTGTGGCTACTTTTCCAAGAAATTGTCACCTGCCAAGTGCAATTATGAGATTGGTGACAGAGAGCTGTTGGCAATCATTTTAGCCCTGAAAGAATGGAGACATCTCCTCAAAGGTACCACTGTGCCGGTTCCCATTCTTACTGACCATAAGAATCTCACATTCTTGTCTGAGGCTAATCCCCTCTCTCCCAGAAGGGCACGATGGGCTCTTTTCTTGTCAAGTTTCAATTACATTGTCTTATTCTTACCCGGTACTAAGAATGTAAGGGCTGTCGCCTTGTCATGACAATTTTCCTCCACTTCCAAGTTGGAGTCGGTTCCAGTTCCTATGATTCCTCCTGATCGTATTCTGGCTACGGTTCGCACCAGTTTTACTTCGGGTGACAACATTCTTGCTGCTCAGGTCGATGCTCCTCCTGAGAAACCTTGTGACCACTGCTTTGTTCCAGAGTGTCTCCGTACTGCCGTGCTCCAGACTTACCATTCTCCCAAGGCAGCTGGCCACCCTGGTAAGAATCAACTCGTTTGGGCCATTTCCCAACAATTCTGGTGGCCTAGTCTACGTGCTGATGTAACTGCCTTCGTAGCTGCCTGTTCCATGTGTTCTCAGAGTAATGCCCCGTACACACGGTCGGACTTTGTTCGGACATTCCGACAACAAAATCCTAGGATTTTTTCAGACGGATGTTGGCTCAAACTTGTCTTGCATACACACGGTCACACAAAGTTATCAGAAAATCCGATCGTTCTGAACGCGGTGACGTAAAACACGTACGTCGGGACTATAAACGGGGCAGTGGCCAATAGCTTTCATCTCTTTATTTATTCTGAGCATGCGTGGCACTTTGTCCGTCGGATTTGTGTACACGCCATTGGAATTTCCGACAACGGATTTTGTTGTCGGAAAATTTTATCTCCTGCTCTCCAACTTTGTGTGTCGGAAAATTCGATGGAAAATGTCCGATGGAGCCCACACACGGTCGGAATTTCCGACAACACGCTCCGATCGAACATTTTCCATCGGAAAATCCGACAGTGTGTACGGGGCATAAGAATCCACGACACCTTCCAGTGGGCCTCCTACAACACATACCCAATGGAGAGAGGCCCTGGACCTACCTGTCTATGTATTTCATTGTGGAGTTGCCCAACTCCCAAGGCAACACAGTTATCTTTATGGTGGTTGACCGGTTCTCAAAGATGTGTCATTGTATTCCACTTAAGAAGTTGCCCACTTCTAAGGAACTGGCTTCCATTTTTGCTGGGGAGATCTTTCGCTTACATGGGCTACCCAAGGTGATTGTCTCGGACAGGGGTAGTCAGTTTGTGTCCCGGTTCTGGTGAGCCTTTTGTACACAGCTGGGAATTCAGCTTGCTTTCTCCTCTGCGTATCACCCGCAGTCTAATGGGGCCGCAGAACGAGCCAATCAGTCCTTGGAGCAATTCCTACGTTGCTATATTTCTGACCATCACAATAACTGGTCAGACCTATTACCATGGGCAGAGTTTGCTCACAACAGTGCCTTGAATTCTGCTCCTGATTGTCCCCATTTATGGCGAACTATGGTTTCCAACCTTCCATGTTACCTTACTCATTTGTTCCGCAGAATATTCCTGTGTTAGAGGAGCATCTCCGTGGTCTTCGTTCCACTTGGGCACAAGAACAGGAGGCTTTGTGACATGCTAATGATAGGTGCAGACTCCATGCTGACCACAGACGCCTGCCTGGCCTTCCTACCAGGTTGGGGACAGGGTCTGGCTGTCATTTTGCAAACCTCCGACTTCATGTTCCCTCTCTGAAGTTTGCACCTCTGTTTATTGGGCCTTTCTGTATTCTTCGCAGGATTAACCCAGTGACTTACGCATAAGACCTTCCTCCTAATATGCATATTTCAAATGTATTTCATGTCTCATTTAAACCTTTGGTCTGCAACCACTTTACCACCTCGGTGCCTCATCCTCACCCTGTACAGGTTGAGAACCATGAGGAGTATGAAGTACAGTTCATTGTTGACTCCCGTAGATTCCATGGGCACATACAGTACCTAGTGCATTGGAAAGGGTACAGTCCAGGGGAACGCTCTTGGGTCTCATCCTTCGGATGTACATGCCCCTGTACTCCTCTGTGATTTCCATAGATGTTTTCCCCTCAAGCCTGGCGGTCCTCCGAGGGGGAGGGGTCATTAAGGATGGGGTACTGTCAGGGCTGGGCTCAACCCTTCCTTCTCATAGCTGGCCGCTCAGCTGTCGGCTAATTGCCAGCTCCTATCTCTCCACAGTGTTTCACCTGTTGATGATATCCTGCTCGTCAGTCCTGCCTACTTAAGCTGTCCAGTCCAGATGATCTCTGCCTTCGCCTTGGTCACATCTCTAGAGATGCTCTCCTGTGTTCCTGTTAAAGACTTGTTTGACTGACATTCCTTCTGGCTTCAGATCCTGCTTGTTGTTTTACTATGCTCATCTCTGGCTCCCTGACGTTTTGGCTTGTCTGACTATCCGTTCTGGTTCCTGAACTCTGGCTATGTTTTGACTATGTTTACCTTTTTTTATTATTATTAAACAAGTGTGATTTAACTGTACTTCTGTCTCAGTCTGATTTATGGTTTTTGACAACTATCCATCATTTTATATACTACCAGGGTGGAGGATGTGCCATCAGACCTTGAGGCACTAACATTTACTAGATTCAATAAACTTTTCCCCATCTATATCACAATTCTAAAAATTTGGAATAAGACTAAACAGCTCCAACAAGTTTAAGAGCCCTTGCACACTGGGGCAGGGGGCGGCGTCGGCGGTAAAACGCCGCTATTATTAGCGGCGTTTTACCGTCGATATGCGGCCGCTAGCGGGCGGTTTTACCCCCCGCTAGCGGCCGAGAAAGGGTTAAATACCACCGCAAAGCGCCTCTGCAGAGGCGCATTGCCGGCGGTATAGCCGCGCCGTCCCATTGATTTCAATGGGCAGGAGCGGTAAAGGAGCGGTATACACACCGCTCCTTCACTGCTCCGAAGATGCTGCTGGCAGGACTTTTTTTACCGTCCTGCCAGCGCATCGCTCCAGTGTGCAAGCCCTCGGGGCTTTCACACTGGGATGACAGCAGCGGCACTTTCAGGGCGGTTTGCAGGCGCTATTATTAGTGCAATAGCGCCTGCAAACCGCCCCAGTGTGCAAGGGCTCTTAGGATTTACTATGTACAGTCCCATATGGGGTAATAAAGTGTACCCTGAGTTAGCTGAACTTCAGTATGGGCGTAGATGGAGGGGATTTGGTGTGACTCATTTACATCACATTTTTGATTATGGTTCTTTATGGGCATTTTCAGAGTTACAGCCTGCTTTTTTTTTTTTTTTTTGCTTTTTTATGTATATTTTTTAGCACAGGGCAGTGATACAATATGGTGACAGTCTTCTACTTATTCAACCTAATGCAGAATACTGCTAATGTGAAAAGGTTCATGTCTAGATGCTATGCTTCGTTATGGGCTAGTTTTTGAAAGAATACTTAGTTAGGTCAATGAAACTGTGGGAAACAAATGTGGGACCCTTTGAGGAAGAGCAATGGGAGGAGGCTCTTCAGGCAGTGCAAACTTAATGTTACACAAAAGCTTATGCAAGCGTATATTTTAGTGCAGGCTACAGTGCCAGAAAGACCACAGTGACTTAATCCATCTCCTGTGGCATTGCCCCAAAGTGAATATTTACTGGGCAGGCATAGTAAACACCATCACCCATGAGGCTGTTAAAAGGAGCACTTAAGAGCCCTTAAGAGGCTTATATTAGTACACTGGAAATCAACTGATGCAATGCATGCTATCTGCTCTGGAATGTAATATTTTCTGAATTAAAAAAAAGGAAAAGACCAGCTGTTACTTAGACACCATGACTTGGGTGAGCCCACGTCACCTGACAGGATGCGTCATTTAATTTTGTCCACTGGCCTTATAATTCTAATGGAACAACAGCAAAATTCAATGCAAATAGGAAGAACACACCTCATGCCTGAGAAGCACATGCAACAATTGAATTCCGAGCTATGTTTCTACTGTGGCACCAAAGGTCACCAGTTGAAGACCTGCCCCATTTATATGGGAAACTCTCACATCTAGCTCATCCAGATGACCTAGAGCCTATTGCAGTCGGCTTCCTTTGTCTTATTTTTTCAGGTTCCATCCAGTGTTACAGGGACTTTTATCAACTTTCCACACGATTCTAGACCAGCCAGGATCATCACTGAAAAAGTCATTGGCTTTTGAGTTGGTAATTTCTGTGGTCACCCTGGCATTCTCTGTATCTGCGGTCGACAGCTCCATTTTGCCCATAGACCCCATCTAGTTTCAAACCTCATTAGATTTGCACAATGGAGCTTTGCATCAAGAAGCTAGTGTTGCATACATGAATTCATTCCATCACATTAGGCCTTCCTTGATTGTAACAACACTCTCTCCAATTGAACTGGAACTCTGGACAAATTATGCTTTTGGGAGGTCAATGTCAAAATATCTGTTTGCTGAAGATCCTGCCACCTTCCTCAAAACTACCACCACTTCTATGCTCCAATCTCATCACCAGTTCTTCCAGGATGTCTTTTGTAAACAGGGCATGGACCACTTTCCTCCTCACCATGATATTGACTCCCCCACTGACCTCTTGTCAGAAACTTCTCCTCCACATGGCCACATCTATCCTTTTGTCCGTCCCTGAAATGCAAGCAATGTCTGAACATGTCTGAATGTTCAGACCCTTTTCCTTGAATTTGAGGTTTTATCCGTTTGGTTAGGCGCTGTTCTATTTCAAACCCTCAGGGGCAAGTCCCGATCCTGCGATCCTGTGCATTTTTCTTCAACAATTCTTCAAATGCTTAGCGAAAGTACACCACTGGGGACTAAGAGCTCCTGGCAATTAATTTTGCCCTGCAATAATGGTGACACCTTTTGGAGGGTTCCCAACATTGCATCATTATATATTCAGTATATACTGTGTATATATATATATATATATATATATATATATATATATATATATATATATATATATATATATACACAGTATCTCACAAAAGTGAGTACATCCCTCACATTTTTGTAAATATTTTATTATATCTTTTCACTGAAGAAATGACACTTTGCTACAATGTAAAGTAGTGAGTGTACAGCTTGTATAACAGGGTAAATTTACTGCCCCCTCAAAATAACTCAACACACAGCCATTAATGTCTATACCGCTGGCAACAAAAGTGAGTACACCCCTAAGTGAAAATGTCCAAATTATGCCCAAAGTGTCAATATTTGGTGTGACCACTGTTATTTTCCAGCACTGCTTTAACCCTCTTGGGCATGGAGTTCACCGGAGCTTCACAGGTTGCCACTGGAGTCCTCTTCCACTCTTCCATGAGAACATCACAGAGCTGGTGGATGTTAGAGACCTTGCGCTCCTCCACCTTCCATTTGAGCATGCCCCACGGATGCTTAATAGGGTTTAGGTCTGGAGACATACTTGGCCAGTCCATCACCTTTGCCCTTAGCTTCTTTAGCAAGGCAGTGGTAATCTTGGAGATGTGTTTGGGGTCGTTATCATGTTGGATTACTGCCCTGTGGCCCAGTCCCCGAAGGGAGGGGATCATGCTCTGCTTCAGAACGTCACAGTACATGTTGGCATTCATGGTTCCCTTAATGAACTGTAGCTACCCAGTGCTGGCAACACTCATGCAGCCCCAGACCATGACATTCCCACCACCATGCTTGACTGTAGGCAAGACACACTTATCTTTGTACTCCTCACCTGGTTGCCACAACACACGTTTGACACCATCTGAACCAAATGCATTTATCTTGGTCTCATCAGACCACAGGACATGTTTTCAATAATCCATGTCCATAGTCTGCTTTTCTTCAGCAAACTGTTTGTGGGCTTTCTTGTGCATCATCTTTAAAAGAAGGTTCCTTCTGGGACAACAGCCATGCAGACCAATTTGATGCAGCGTGTGGAGTATGGTCTGAGCACTGACAGGCTGACCCCCCACCCATTCAACCTCTGCAGCAATGCTGGCAGCACTCCTACGTCTATTTCCCAAAGACAACCTTTGGATTTGACGCTGAGCACGTGCACTCAACTTCTTTGGTCAACCATGGCGAGGCCTGTTCTGAGTGGAACCTGTCCTATTAAACCGCTGTATGGTCTTGGCCACCATGCTGCAGCTCAGTTTCAGGGTCTTGGCAATCTTCTTATAGCCTAGGCCAACTTTATGTAGAGCAACAATTCTTTTTTTCAGATCCTCAGAGAGTTCTTAGCCATGAGATGCCATGTTGAACTTCCAGTGACCAGTATGAGAGAGTGAGAGCGATAACACCAAATTTAACACACCTGCTCCCCATTCACACCTGAGACCTTGTAACACTAACGAGTCACATGACACCAGGGAGGGAAAATAGCTAATTGGGCCCAATTTGGATATTTTTACTTAGACCCCTTTCACACTGGGGCGTTTTTCAGGCGTTTTTCAGACGCTTTAGCGTTAAAAAAAGCGCCTGTAAAGCGCCTGAAAGAAGCCTCATCTGCAATCCCAATGTGAAAGCCCAAGCCCTTTCACACTGCCAGTGCCCGAAAAAACGCTGGTAAAGCGCCGCTTGAGACCCTTTTCACACTGGGGCGTTTTTCAGGCGTATTTCGGGCGCTGGCAGTGTGAAAGGGCTCGGGCCATCGGCACACCCAGCCCGGTGGCAAAAACACGAAAGCACTGCAAAGAAGCTGCTTGCAGGACTTTTTTTGACGCCTTGCCAGCATAGCACCCCAGTGTGAAAGCACTTGGGCTTTCACATTGGGATTGCAGATGAGGCTTCTTTCAGGCGCTTTTTTTTAACGTTAAAGTGCCTGAAAAACGCCCCAGTGTGAAAGGGGTCTCAGTGTAAAAGGGCTCGGGCTTTCACATTGGGATTGCAGATGAGGCTTCTTTCAGGCACTTTACAGGCGCTTTTTTTAATGCTAAAGCGCCTGAAAAACGCCTGAAAAACGCCCCAGTGTGAAAGGGGTCTTAGGGGTGTACTCACTTTTGTTGTTGTTAATGGCTGTGTGTTGAGTTATTTTGAGGAGACAGCAAACTTACACTGTTATACAAGCTGTACACTCACTACTTTCCCTTGTAGAAAAGTGTAATTTCTTCAGTGTTGTCACAAAAAAAGATATAACAAAATATTTACAAAAATGTGAGGGGTGTACTCAGTTTTGTGAGATACTGGGGGTTATTTACGAAAGGAAAATCCACTTTGCACTGCAAGTGCACTTGGAAGTAAAGTTGCTGTAGATCCGAGGGGGACATGTAAGGAAAATAAAAAACAGCATTTTAGCTTGCACATGATTGGATGATAAAATCAGCGGAGCTTCCACTCATTTCAGATCTACCCCTTAGATTTAGAGCGAATACACTTCCAAGTGCACTTTCACTTGCAGTGCACTTGTAGTGCAAAGTGGATTTGCCTTTCGTAAATAACCCCCCGTATCTCACAACAGTGAGTACACCCCTCACATTTTTGTAAATATTTTATTATATTTTTGGAAACAACAATCTTCTTGAACCAAGTTCAAGACATGCTTCTTTGAACAACTCAGGTAGCATTCCTTAACCGGTTCAATACAGGGCATTTTCACCCCCTTCCTTCCCAGACAAATTTTTAGTTTTCAGCGCTGTCGCACTTTAAACGACAATTGCGATCAATGCTATAAAATTGCATTGATTACTGTGTAAATGTGACAGGCAGTGAAGGGGTTAACCACTAGGGGGACACAAGGGGTTAAATATGTTTCCTGAGGGAGTGTTTCTAACTGTAGGGGGCCGGGACGTACAAGGGGAGGAGACCGATCAGTGTTCCGCTGTACTGAGAACACAGATCGGTCTCCTCACAACTGACAGGACGTGGATCTGTGTGTTTACACACACAAATCCACGGTCCGGCCCGGTTAACGGGCTATCGCGGGTGCCCGGCGGACATCGCGGCCGCCGGGCACACGCACCGGGTCCCGAGCAACGCAGCGGCTCGCGCGCGCGCCCCCTAGACGGCCGGGAATCCCAGGCCGTCATATGACGTCCACCCAGGATGGGAGATCCCATCTGTGGACGTCATATTACTATGGCCGGGTACTGAAGTGGTTAATTACATTGTCACGAACTAAGGCTGTCTACTGGATCTGGCCAAACTTAGGGCTGTATCCGACTACACCCATCTTTTTGGGCTTCACTAATTACTATTGTTAATTTATTTGTAACTATTCTACCCTGGTGGGTCCTTTGACACCCTTCACATGATAGGGTGCTACAGTTAATGTCTGGCCAAATGCTACCTTTCTCTCCACTTTCATTCTCCAATGTCCTGATACCATCATACCCTTTTCCTTGAATTTGAGGCTTTATCCGTTTGGGTAGGTGCTGTTCTATTTCAAACCCTCAGGGGCGAATCCTGATCCTGTGCATTTTTCTTCAACAATTCTTCAAATGCTTAGGGAAAGTACACCACTGGGGACTAAGAGCTCCTGGCAATTAATTTTGCCCTGCAATAATGGTGACACTTTTTGGAGGGTTACCAACATTACATCATTATATATTCAGAATATACTGTGTATGTATATACTATATATATATATATATATATATATATATATATATATATATATATATATATATATATATATATATATATATATGTATATATATATATATATATATATATATATGTATATATATATATATATATATATACAGTCAGGTTCATAAATATCGGGACATCGACACAATTCTAATCTTTTTGGCTCTATGTACCACCACACTGGATTTGAAATGAAATGAACAAGATGTGCTTTAACTGCAGACTTTCAGCTTTAATTTGAGGGTATTTACATCCAAATCAGGTGAACGGTGTAGGAATTACAACAGTTTGTATATGTGCCTCACACTTTTTGAGGGACCAAAAGTAATGGGACAGATTAACAATCATCCATAAAACTTTCAATTTTTAATACTTGGTTGCAAATCCTTTGCAGTCAATTACAGCCTGAAGTCTGGAACACATAGACAGCACCAGATGCTGGGTTTCATCCCTGGTGATGCTCTGCCAGGCCTCTCTTGCAACTGTCTTCAGTTCCTGCTTGTTCTTGGGGCATTTTCCCTTCAGTTTTGTTTTCAGCAAGTGAAATGCATGCTCAATCGGATTCAGGTCAGGTGATTGACTTGGCCATTGCATAACATTCCACTTATTTCTCTTAAAACAGTCTTTGGTTGCTTTCGCAGTATGCTTCGAGTCATTGTCCATCTGCACTGTGAAGCGCTGCCCAATGAGTTGTAAAGCATTTTGCTGAATATGAGCAGATAATATTGCTTGAAACACTTCAGAATTCATCCTGCTGCTTTTGTCAGCAGTCACATCATCAATAAATACAAGAGAACCAGTTCCATTGGCAGCCATACATGCCCACACCATGACACTACCACCACCATGCTTCACTGATGAGGTGGTATGCTTTGTATCATGAGCAGTTCCTTTCTTTCTCCATACTCTTCTCTTCCCATCACTCTGGTACAAGTTGATCTTGGTCTCATCTGTCCATAGGATGTTGTTCCAGAACTGTGAAGGCTTTTTTAGATGTTGTTTGGTAAACTCTAATCTGGCCTTCCTGTTTTTGAGGCTCACCAATGGTTTACATCTTGTGGTGAACCCTCTGTATTCACTCTGGTGAAGTCTTCTCTTGATTGTTGACTTTGACACACATAAACCTACCTCCTGGAGAGTTTTCTTGATCTGGCCAACTGTTGTGAATGGTGTTTTCTTCACCAGGGAAAGAATTCTTCAGTCATCCACCACAGTTGTTTTCCGTGGTCTTCCGGGTCTTTTGGTGTTGCTGAGCTCACCGGTGCGTTCTTTCTAAGGAAGTTCCAAACAGTTGATTTGGCCACACCTAATGTTTTTGCTATCTCTCTGATGGGTTTGTTTTGTTTTTTCAGCCTAATGATGGCTTGTTTCACTGATAGTGACAGCTCTTTGGATCTCATATTGAGGGTTGACAGCAACAGATTCCAAATGCAAATAGCACACTTGAAATGAACTCTGGACCTTTTATCTGCTCCTTGTAAATGGAATAATGAGGGAATAACACACACCTGGCCATGGAACAGCTGAGCAGCCAATTGTCCCATTACTTTTGGTCCTTAAAAAGTGGGAGGCACATATACAAACTGTTGTAATTCCTACACCGTTCACCTGATTTGGATACCCTCAAATTAAAGCTGAAAGTCTGCAGTTAAAGCACATCTTGTTTGTTTCATTTCAAATTTCATTGTGGTGGTGTATAGAGCCAAAAAGATTAGAATTGTGTCAATGTCCCAATATTTATGGACCTGATTGTGTATATATATATATATATATATATATATACACAGTATCTCACAAAAGTGAGTACACCCCTCACATTTTTGTAAATATTTTATTATATCTTTTCATGTGACAACACTGAAGAAATGTCACTTTGCTACAATGTAAAGTAGTGCGTGTACAGCTTTAATAACAGTGTAAATTTGCTGTCCCCTCAAAATAACTTAACACACAGCCATTAATGTCTAATCCCTAAGTGAAAATGTCCAAATTGGGCCCAATTAGCTATTTTCCCTCCCTGGTGTCATGTGACTTGTTAGTGTTACAAGGTCTCAGGTGTGAATGGGGAGCAGGTGTGCTAAATTTGGTGTTATCACTCTCACTCTCTCATACTGGTCACTGGAAGTTCAACATGGCATCTCATGGCAAAGAACTCTCTGAGCCATGAGCCATGAGAAGCTAAGTAAATAACAGCTTTGGTGACCTGGGCAATAACCCAAAGGTGGACTGTGAAAGGATAGCTGACCCGGAACGTGGCACTTCAAATGGGTAAGCGTTTACCTCCGGCCATTGGTTGGATACCTCGTAAGATAGCTTTGACCGTATGGGCCGTGAACAGGGAAGGCTTCTTGGGGTTCTGTAAGGACAGGAAATGTTGAATGCCGGCCAAGTATAGACTGATGGTATTGTGGGATAATGTCAACTTCGTGTGACAATACGACACGAAAGCCAGGATATGCTTAACTGGGACAGGAGACTCAAAATCTGCAGTAAGCATTCCAGGCGGTGTGGTAGGCTTTTAACGTGTTGCGGGAGAGAGAATGGTTTATCAATCGTGTAGCGTTGTGTAAGTGATCGTTTAGCACATCATCAGCTGCGACCAAGGTGAGACGAGAAATGTGGTTGGATCGGCTCCTGGATTCTGTTAGGAAAAATAACGGAGAATTAAAGCGGGCAGCGCACCCGCTGCAGGGTTGCACTTGCCGATAATAAAGGTACAGTGAACACTGAACTTGTACTGAAGAGATATCTGCACTAGCCTGCGTAAAAAGGACATGATGGACAAGGACTTGGACCTGCCATTGTTGATGATCTCGGCCGTGGCCAGGTTGTCCATAGAGAAGACCACAGTTTGCCCTATCCAGGTGTGGCCCCAAACCTGAGCTGCTGCTACTATGGATTAAAGTTTGAACAAGGAGGACGTCTGACTAAACCCAGGGATCAGCAGAATCTCCTGAGGCCACGGTCCTGCGAACCAGTGGGGGCCAAAATATGCTGCGAAGTCTGTGGAGACCGCTGCATCCATTACTACATGAGGCGACGGGGCAGATTCTACCGAGATGAACATGGACACACCGTTCCAGTTTTCCAGGAACTCGTCCCACATAGCCAGATCAGCAATCACTGCTTGATCCAATCTAAGGACCTGGTGGGGGTCCTGTGCCTGCGGTAAAAAAAACAGAAGTCACGAGATGAAGGAACGCCCCTGAGGAATAATCCTCATTGCAAAGTTAAGTATCCCTAACAAGGACTGTAGCTGCTTTTTCGTGCAAACTTGTGAAAGGGCAAAGGCATGAATGACCGATCTGATCTGGGTCAACTTGTTGGGCAGAAGGCTGGCCTGCATGGAACGAGTGTCTAACCTGATGCCTAAAAAGGTGATAGACTGAGCCGGACCTTCTACTTTGTATTCCGCAATGGATATGTTCAGGTTGCCAAATACTTCCCTTAATTTATCCAAATCTGTGAGGGACTCACTAGGTTGTTCGATCAACAGGAAGGTCTAGGTAGTGGATGACTTTCTGGCACTGTGCTCTGTGGGACAAAATCCAGGTGAGAGATTGTGCAAATGTGTCGAAATGCCACAGACTGCTCTTTAAGTCAAAAGTAGTTTGGTGGCGAAATAATAATATGAGCTCTTCCACTTAATGACATGCCATTGCCACAAAGACAGCTGGATAGGCAATCGTTTTAAGGCATCCAAAATGTCTGCCTTGGACAGCCATGCATCCGTTCCTATGCTGATGACGCACTGCATGGCTTGGTCAATGGAAGCATATTTGAGGGAGAATTCTTCAGACGGAATTAATGAATTTAAACTGGGAATGTGAGTGGAATGAAGTACGGACAAATCATAAATTAAGCATTTATTTAAAAATTTGCCCTTAACGAGTCCAATAGGGCTAACTTTCTAAATGGTGAAACAGAAAAAGGTCCAATGATGAAACCTCGATTAAACTCTGTCTGCAGCAAAGCGCCTATGGCTTCCACGTCAGTAGAGGCCGACAGAGGATTCCTACATTGGTGGGTGGTTTAAAGCCAGGTGATGAGACTGGTATAAAACATGAAGGTGAATCCCTGTACCAGGAAGAGTGAGAGAGACGGGTGAGAGGAGGGATAATGACCCAACCTATAAACGTCCACTCGGCTTAGTCATGATGTGTTGGGATTTGTGTTTGAGAGGTTTGAGAGTGCATGCTGTCTTGGGATGTGCTCTGTGACAGATGGTGCAGACTTGAAGCAAATGGCATTGACAGGTCCAAGTCCTTGCCCTCTAAAATTTCCTTCCTAATGTTGGCTGGGATGAAATGCGCTGGGTTAACAGTGAAACTGCCATCCGTCGTAGCTGTAGACGGGACTGCTGCAACTGGGGTTGTGACCGTGCCCGGGGTGGCTGCTACTGGGCGAACCTCAAAGACTCCCACTCTTGCCTGGACATCATGGATAGATGTGGTCAAGGTGTTGACCATGGCATGCAACTGAGTGAGAGCTGAGGAAATAGACTGAAGGAATGGTGCTGTGCGCTGGGTCCGGCTACTGCTGGTGGTGGAAAAAACAACTTAAACAGCTCTGCCTTCCTAGCTGCGGCGGAGTAGGGAATGCCCCTATGCTGTAGTTCTGCGGTGAGTTTGGGGATGGTCCAGTCCCTCAAAGATTGAGCACTGCCATGCTCTGAACCCCTGGAAGGTGTAGGAGGGGCAGAGGCGAAATCATCACTGTCAGCCCATGACATGGCTCCATATATAAGAAAAAAGGGGGAGGTATGTGTTAAGAAAAGTTGGAGTATGTGAGAACAGATGAGAGAAATAGCCAGAGACAGAGAGAAATGTGACAATGCACAACGATGCGTATCCATGCGTTGTTGGCAAACGCTTGATGTAGTGGTAATTTTGAAAGACTGAAAAGACTGAGATTAGCCAGGGGTGACTTGCCACGATAACCCGTAGCTCAGGTTGCCCAGTTTGTGACATACACAGACCTGTGAAAGAACCAGAGCCCCAGGGCGTGCTGGGGCGAGAACCTGATGTCTGGTTGAGGCCTAAGTAGGTATGTCACATACTGTAGCGTATGATGTATGGTAAGGATGCTAAAGCTTGTACTGTCTGCAAGCAAACCATTAGCAACTGTGTCTGTTTGTGGAAAAGGTGGTGACCTTCAAAATAAAAAATCGAGAAAAGAATGTGACAGTAGCTAATCGCCAGATGAAAACCAAAATAGTGTGTGTGGAGTCAACTAGGTGTAAAAGGTGCTGCGGAAGAGATGAATGAGAGCGGAGACTGTGTACTACATCCCTGACTCAATATGAACTGGTTTTCCAAAAGTCCTGGTTGCTAGCTGAGATTGCTCAGATGACCAGGAAGCCGGAGGAAAAGGTAACTTGAATGCCCGAGGTTAAGCCTGGCGTAGAAGTGTCCCCTAGCCTGACCCACCCCCCCCCCATTATGTATGCATATTCCCTTTTTTTATCTTTTATTTCTATTTTTTTACCTATGAGGGAACGTCTGACCTTGTACTTGATGGATCAAAGCTGATATCTCATGATCTATGGGAGAGAAGACAGACATGTGAATGAATGGCCATAAACGCGTGCCATTTTGAGTGCTGCGGAAAAGAAGCCTCATGAGGGAGGCATTAGAACCAAGGAAGCTGAGAAATCGCAGAGCGTGTGAGGGGAAAAACACCATCAACCATGTTGGAAGTGATGAAGTCGTGAATTTTAGACAGAAAGTAAGAGTGATCAAGGATAATTTGAGGAAAGGAACCGTGGTTGTGCCAGCAAGAGGCAAAGGACCGTATGCTGCAAATGAGAACGGAACGTGCCAAATCGTACCGGAACTGCGAACTGAAGCATCGCATGAGGTAATGATCAACTGCAAATGTGCAAATGACTGATGCGAGTAGCGACTTGGGTGCTGCGTAACAGGCGTCTTGAGGGGGAGGCAGAGCTGAAGAAACTTGCAGAGTATGTGTATGAATGACGGGACGTGTCGAATCATGCCGAGGATTCGAATCGTGTTGCATGATGCAACCGGGATTCGAATCAGGTTGTCGTAGGGCGTACGGAATTGCGAACTGAAACCGAATGCGATGCAGTGAACCTAACGTGACTAGCGAATCTCGATGATGCAAACGATGCAAAAGCCCCCTCCTGCGGCAACGAGCGGGCTTGTGACCCTGATTGGCTGGGAGGAGAATCAGGAATATATTCATTCGCTATTGTCACACAACTGGGTGGGCTCGGAGCACAGTGCTCTGTGCCCCGAGCCCTCCATTTTTGAAGCCTATTAGAGCCTCCGGCTCTAATCACGTGCTTAAAAAAAAACCCTATTGGAATCCGTGCGTCTGGTGCACTGTGTGTAGATTATGGGGCCGGACGCATAGATATGGTGGGTGGCGCCCGTTCACCCTGCATTACAGGCTGCACTGATTCCCATGGTAGCCATGGCACTCTATGCTTGAAGTAAATGACCAGGTGCTCACCCACAAAGAAGTCCATATAAAACCAAAACTGGTTTAGAGGCACTCATGAGTCTTGCAGAGGAGGAAGTTTTTATTGTCAACGTTTCAATGAAGCTCAGTCTTGAGAAAGATGGAGTGCGCTTCTTCGAAACATTGACAGAAAAACACTGCTTTTTTTTTGTCTTCCTCCTCTGCAAGACTCATGAGTGCCGCTAAACCAATTTTGAATTTATATATATATATATATATATATATATATATATATATATATATATATATATATATCTTTTCATATGACAACACTGAAGAAGTTACACTTTGCTACAATGTAAAGTAGTGAGTGTACAGCTTGTATAACAGTGTAAATGTGCTGTCCCCTCAAAATAACTCAACACACAGCCATTAATGTCTAAACCACTGGCAACAAAAGTGAGTACACCCCTAAGTGAAAATGTCCAAACTGAGCCCAAAGTGTCAATATTATGTGTGGCCACCCTTATTTTCCAGCACTGCTTTAACCATCTTGGGCATGGAGTTCACCAGAGCTTCACAGGTTGCCACTGGAGTCCTCTTCCACTCTTCCATGATGACCAAAACAGAGCTTGTGGATGTTAGAGACCTTGCGCTCCTCCACCTTCCATTTGAGCATGCCCCACAGATGCTTAATAGGGTTTAGGTCTGGAGACATGCTTGGCCAGTCCATCATCTTTACCCTTAGCTACTTTAGCAAGGCAGTGTTCATCTTGGAGATGTGTTTAGGGTCGTTATCATGTTGGAATACTGCCCTGTGGCCCAGTCTCCACAGGGATGGGATCATACTCTGCTTCAGTATGTCATAGTACACGTTGGCATTCATGGTTCCCTTAATGAACTGTAGCTACCCAGTGCTGGCAACACTCATGCAGCCCCAGACCATGACACTCCCACCACCATGCTTGACTGTAGGCAAGACACACTTGTCTTTGTACTCCTCACCTGGTTGCCGCCACACACGCTTGACACCATCTGAACCAAATATGTTTATCTTGGTCTCAACAGACCACAGGACATGTTTTTAGTAATCCATGTCCTTAGTCTGCTTGTCTACAGCAAACTGTTTGTGGGCTTTCTTGTGCATCATCTTTAGAAGAGGCTTCCTTCTGGGACGACAGCCATGCAGACCAATTTGATGCAGTGTGTGTAGTATGGTCTGAGCACCGACAGGCTGACCCCCCACCCATTCAATCTCTGCAGCAATGCTGGCAGCACTCCTACATCTATTTTCCAAAGACAACCTCTGGATTTGACGCTGAGCATGTGCACTCAACTTCTTTGGTCAACCATGGCGAGGCCTGTTCTGAGTGGAACCTGTCCTATTTAACCGCTGTATGGTCTTGCCAATCTCCTTATAGCCTAGGCCAACTTTATGTAGAGCAACAATTCTTTTTTTTTAGATCCTCAGAGAGTTCTTAGCCATGAGGTGAAATGTTGAACTTCCAGTGACTAGTATGAGAGAGTCAGAGCGATAACACCAAATTTAACACACCTGCTCCCCATTTACACCTGAGACCTTGTAACACTAATGAGTCACATGACACCGGGGAGGGAAAATGGCTAATTGGGCCCAATTTGAACATTTTCACTTAGGGGGGTACTCACTTTTGTTGCCAGCAGTTTAGACATTAATGGCTGTGTGTTACTGTGTGAGTTAACTGTGTTAACCCCAGGTAACTGTGTGAGTTATTTTGAGGGGACAGCAAATGTACACTGTTATACAAGCTGTACACTCACTACTTTACGTTGTAGAAAAGTGTAATTTCTTCAGTGTTGTCACATGAAAAGATATAACAAAATATTTACAAAAATGTAAGGGGGGGGTGTACTCAGTTTTGTGAGATACTGTATATATATATATATATATATATATATATATATATATACAGTATATTATATACACATACACACACTCAAACAAATTTGGATAGATTTGTGTTTGCTATGCCTGGAGTTCCTCTTTAAAATAGCTCTAGTAAATTTGTAGGATGTAGTCTGATAAATGTTATTTTAGCCATGAAATTTTTAGCCTCTGCTTTAATTTCCATCAAAAGAGTGATTCCGGAAAAAACGCAGAAGGTCCAGGAGTGCTAGATTTAAAAGTTTGTTTGCTGTTCACACTGTAATCCATTAGTATGATTAGGCATTTAAAACAAGTGCAGCCTTCATCACCAGCATACTGGAAGAGCTCCAGATTGGCCCATGTGTTTAGAAGTGATTTATTGGGTTCTTGTTGAGTGAGTTTCCCGCAAGCCGTCCCATAATCACTCTGCAGAGGGAGAGCCCAAATCTACAGCAGAGAACGGCGATGGTCTTGGCAGCACTCTATCTATGGTGTGATTTCCTGAAAGCTGCTCATTTATTTGAGAGGAAATTGAAATATATAAAGGTTTCCCAATAAGTGAAAGTGATTATCCCTTTAGGGACAACAGTGGGGGCAGTATGTGTTGGTGTTTAAAATGATCACTTAGTTCCAGTTTTAATGCACAATTTAACAGTGAATTGATACGGATGAGAGACACGCTAAGTTTATTGCTATGATAAATCCTACTGGGCCTGAGAGAGAGAGAGAAAGGATACCTACATTCCCTTTAGTGGATTTTATGTGCATCAGTTCACGGTCTCTGCAGCACACTTTCTGGACTACTGCCAGAGAGTCTAGGACAGACAGGCAGATGAGGGTGTATAATTAAAACAAAGGTTCCAAAACCAAATTAGCAATATTTTGTTTTCAACATTACCAGAGGTTTAAACAATACTGGTGTTTAGTCATTTTTTTTTTTTTTTAATTTAGACGTTCTTAAACAGTTTTATATCTGTCTCTGTATATAGCTATTTTATAAACAAACATTTACTATATGACAAATGATTCCCAAAGCATTAAGAGCTAGCTAAAGAGACAAAAAAGCAGAAGTCACTTCATTTCAGATACAGCTGTGTGATACAGAGTCATTACTCTGACTCAGATACAGAGTCATTACTCTGATGCAGCTATCTGTAAATTATACCTTGATCTATTGATCTCTGTAAACAATAGGTTTGCAACACCTAGTGGATGGAGAAAACGAAGGAAGATAGAGCTCCATCTGCTGGCTGGATTAAAGACTACATAATATTCATGTACAATATTTACTTAACCCCAACTTATCACACCCAATCAATTAATTGATTCATTTTTTGCACACCATCACCTAATTGATTGGGTGTGATAGGTTGGGGTTAAAGAAACCACACAAGGAGAAGGAGGGGAAAAAAAGGAGGAGAGGAGGTTATTGGGAAACGGGGAGGGGATGGGGGAGGTTGGAAGTAAAGAGAATGTGGAGGGGGGTGAGGGAAAAGAAGAAAGGGGGGGGGGTTTGGGTTGGGGGTGAAGAAACAGGAGCAAGGGGAGAAAAAAGTGCGAAGAAGGAGAGGAGACAAGGGAAGGAAGAAAATCAGAGAAAAGAGAGTGAATTTCTTCCTTTCCTCACCCCCAACCCAACCCCCCCCCCCTTCTTTCTTCATCCCCCCCTTCCCTCCCTCCTGATTCTCTTTACTTCCAACCTCCCCTATCCCCTTTCTTCCTCTCCCCTGTTTCCCAATAACCTTCTCTCCCCCTTTTTTTCCCCTCCTTCTCCTTGTGTGGTTTCTTTAACCCAAACCTATCACACCCAATCAATTGATTAATTTTTTGCACACCATCACCTATCTATGTGTTGTTTATCCAATTTAACCCTTGCAGTCACATCTTTTTATCAGTAGTTTCTCCCCATCCTCCCCATTTTTTCAGTCTTTTCCAAGTACATGGTTCACCTTCTTATCTGCCTTATCCTATTTAGATCCCAGCCCATTGTTCTTTTAGTCTCCCCTAATCACCGCAGGAGACTCTCTTATTGGTGACGCCTTGTGCCCCGTGCCTGCTGGCATATGGGTAAGCAGTCTTGCATTTGCCGCTATATATTATTTTTTTATTTTTATATACATTATGTGTAACTGACATATTGTATTAAATATTGTTATTTTGTATGTTTTCGGTCAATTCTTTTTGTCATTGATCACTTAATCAAATTACAGATACCCTCCTGATGAAGCGGCAGTAGTCTGCAAAACTATTGGAGATGTTATCCATGGTCAACTATCCCACTGTGATCTTCCCCATTAGGGGATTATTATCCTGGAGATATACATGGATTGTTACCAATGCTTTTAACTTGTAATTACATTTTTGCCATGTGTTATTGATGTTGTGTTAATAAACTTTTGTACCATTTTATACAAGTGCCTATATACTTGAGCTTACCCCTATTGTACTGTACCGAGATAGTCCAATTGCCCTACTCCCTCTGGGAGGCCTAGTTGGGGACCAGGCTCCCCACCCCCTCATCTCACAGAAGAAAAATGGGAATGCTTTAGGAGCATATTAAACAAAGGTATCACACAGTGCATTCCAATGGGCATTAAATTTATAAGAGTGCAAAGCCTCATTAACGAGAAAAATATGACCTTTAAAAAATATAAAGGATGGGTCATCATTTTTTTAGATATATTAACAAAAAAAAAGTCTAGAGCAGAGAATATTGCCCACATAAAAGACAGGGATGGGAGGATGGTTACAGATGACACAGAGAAGGCAGCTGTACTAAATTCCTTCTTCTCCTCAGTTTTTATGCAGTAAAAGGAGGGGTATACCAACTGCGACAGTACTGTTAGTGACATATCACAGGACATACCCTTGTGGCTAACAGAGACCAGAGTCAAGGAAAGGCTAGATAATGTTAACACAAATAAATCACCATCAACAGATGCCTTACACCTGAGAGTCCTCAGAGAACTCAGTCAGGTTATAGCCAGACCATTCTTCTTAATCTTTGCGGACATTATGCTGACAGGAATTGTACCAGCTGATTGGAGAAAAGCTAATGTGGTACCAATATTCAAAAAAGGGCAGAGACAAATTCCTGGAAACTACAGGCCAGTCAGCCTAACATCAATAGTAGGTAAATTATTGGAGGGGATGATAAGGGACTATATCCAAAAATTTACTGAAGAAAAAAGTATCATTAGTAGAAATCAGCATGGGTTTACGAAAGGTCATCCTTGCCAGACCAATCTGCTAACATTCTACGAGGAAGTGAGCTGCCATCTAGACAGGGGAAGGCCTGTGGATTTAGTGTATCTGTATTTTTCAAAAGTTCCCCCTAAATACTTAATTTACAAGCTGAGGTCTGCAGGCCTGGACCACAAGGTTTGTTCTTGAGTAAAAAAATGGTTACAGGAGTGAGTCCAAGGGTGGTGATAAATAATGTGTACTCAGACTGGCCTGGAGTGGTAAGTGGGGTACCCCAAGGGTCTGTCTTGGGACCAATTCTATTCAATTTATTCATAAACAATGTAGAGGACGGGATAAATAGCTCAATCTCTGTTTTTGCAGATGACACAAAAATAAGCAAGGCAATAACTTCACATCAAGATATAGAAATTTTACAGAAAGACCTGAACAATATAATAGAATGGGCAAGTACATGGCAAATGAGGTTTAATGTGGAGAAATGTAAAGCAATGCACTTGAGGGCAAACAACATAAATGCAAACTACTCACTAGGGGGGAGAAAAGCTGGGGAAAACAAGGATGGAGAAAGATCTGGGGGTCCTAGTAGATGACAGACTGAGCAATAGCATGCAATGTGAAGCTGCAACTACCAAAGCCGGCAGAATATTAGCATGCACTTTATAAAACTCTGGTTAGGCCACATCTGGAGTACTCCATCCAGTTCTAGTTACCAGTCCTCAGAAGGGACGCGCTGGAACTGGAGAGAGTCCAAACAAGGGCAACAAAATTAACAAGGGGGCTGGAGGACCTCAATTACGAGGAACGGCTATAACAACTAAATTTATTCTCGCTGGGGAAGAGACGCTTGAGGGGGAAATGATAGCGATTTACAAATACCCCAATGGTGATCCCAGCATAGGAAATAAACTATTCAGTCTCAGGGAGTGTACAAGGACACAGGGCCACACAATGAGGTTGGAAAATAAGAGGTTTAACCTTAAAGGGGTTGCAAACCCTTGCGGTTTTTCACTTTAATGCATTCTATGCATTGAGGTGCTAAACCACTTGTAGTGCACCAGCCCCCCAGAGGCCCCCTTTTACTTACCTGAGCCCGATCATACCAGTGCCAGGAACGAGCACACCCATTCCAGCCGGTCTCCCGGGTCCTGATTGGATAGATGGATAGCAGCGCAGCTATTGGCTCCAGCTGCTGTCAATCAAATCCAATGACGCAGGAGCTGGGGAGCGGAGCCGAGTCCTGCTGTCTGTGTCAATGGACACAGCAGCAAGACACGGAAACGCGCCGCAAGGGTGCCCTGAGGGAGAATGCTTCTCCCACGAGGCATTCGAGAAGAGGAGGAGCCAGGAGCGCTGATGAGGGACCCCAGAAGAGGAGGATCTGGGCCACTCTGTGCAAAACCAACTGCACAGAGGAGGTAAGTATGACATGTTTGTTTAAAACAAAAAACAAAAATGGTTACATATCCTTTAAACTGCGCAGGGGGTTTTCACTGTCAAGGCAATAAGGCTCTGGAACTCTCTTCCACAACTGGTGGCGGCAGCAGGGAGTATGGATATTTTTAAAAGACTCTTGGATGTGCATCTTAAAGAACACAACATATGGGATAGGGATATATACAGCATTGCACAAAAGTGAGTACACCCCTCACATTTTTGTAAATATTTTATTATATCTTTTCATGTGACAACATTGAAGAAATTACACTTTGCTGCAATGTAAAGTAGTGAGTGTACAGCTTGTATAACAGTGTAAATTTGCTGCCCCCTCAAAATAACTCAACACAACCATTAATGTCTAGACCGCTGGCAACAAAAGTGAGTACACCCTAAGTGAAAATGTCCAAATTGGGCCCAATTAGCCATTTTTCCTCCCCGATGTCATGTGACTTGTCGGTGTTATAAGGTCTCAGGTGTGAATGGGGAGCAGCTGTGTAAATTTGGTGTTATCATTCTCACTCTCTCATACTGGTCACTGGAAGTTCAACATGGCACCTCATGGCAAAGAACTCTCTGGGGATCTGAAAAAAATGAATTGTTGCTCTAGATAAAGATGGCCTAGGTCAGTGATGGCGAACCTTGGCACCCCAGATGTTTTGGAACTACATTTCCCATGATGCTCATGCACTCTTCAGTGTAGTTGAGCATCATGGGAAATGTAGTTCCAAAACATCTGGGGTGCCAAGGTTCGCCATCACTGGCCTAGGCTATAAGAAGATTGCCAAGCCCCTGAAACTGAGCTGTAGCATGGTGGCCAAGACCATACAGGGGTTTAATATTACAGATTCCACTCAGAACAGGCCTCGCCATGGTCGAACAAAGAAGTTGAGTGCACGTGCTCAGCGTCATATCCAGAGGTTGTCTTTGGGAAATAGACATATGAGTGCTGCCAGCATTTTTCTGTTTTTCTCAGCCCAGGTTACCTTTAAAGGGTATTCTGAGATACTTAAGCATTTCTATCTTGCTTCTAATCTCTCCATATGATAAATGAAATTAATTTAATATATACTTATTTAACAACTATGTAAATGCTATAAGATTCGACTTTCCACTTACTCAACAAAAATATCAATTTTGGATGGTAGCTGCTGTGGTGTCTTAAGCCTAGTATACATGGGGCGAATGTCGGGGGCGATCAGCCGGTTCCGTAATTTGATGTTCGGCTGGCTTCTTTTGAAGGGTCATGGGAGTGTTCTGGTGGGTGGGGCGTCTCACTGTCAGAACACAAGCACAGCAGGGGACATCGCTATACTAACATCAGATTGTTAGTACAACAGCTCTGACCTGAGCTGTAAGGGGTTTTTTTGTTCAACCCACTGGGTTGAACGAAAAGAAAAAATAGTAGTGTGTAGGAGCCTTTAAGCCTGTCTTTCTTTTTGGTACTTGGTTTTGGTGACACCCATCCACTTATATTGTGGATAGCACTACCATGTATTCTTACTAATGTACTTCCCAAGATTTACCATTTCTCTTTTTGCACTTATTCAGCATACATTACACTTTTTTTTTCATGTTTGGGGAGAGCTAGATATGAAATAATTTTCAGAACCACTGGGATTTTAACTTCAAAAGAACTAACAAGCCTAAAATACATCCTGGCATGCTGTGTTTTTGCTCACCTCTGACAGCTTCAATATTAAATTATAAGCAGAAAAATAGAGCAACAATTATTGTATAAATCAGTCTTATTTATTCTTGTATTGGACACCCAAGCCAACATGTTTCATTGGCCACAGGGCCCACTTCATCAGGGCTTAGAAATGCAGGAAAGAGTACGGTCTAAACTACAGCTGATGTGTTCCTTAGAGGAAATTCATTTCTAAAAAGGCCTTGCTTCCTTTACAGTTTGACATCCTATGAAGCAATTAAAACTAGAGGCAGAGAATACTTTTTGTATAGGAATGTATAGTTTTACCATATACTGTATAATTGCTTTATGTGTTTATTTCATTTGAGACTTAAATAATAAAGGTTTCCTTATTTTTATTTAGACTAATATACTTGTAGTTTGTCTGTTGTCCAAGGAGAACTGAAGTTCTGCTGTAAGAAACAGCGAGCAGAAGAGACATGCACTGCCAAGACCACTGATAAGGGGGTACCACCAGTCCTCCTGCATGGAGCCCGGCCACACAGGGGGCCTAGGCAGCAGTGGGAATCAGATGTGGGCAGGACAGGGAGGATGATTAGTGCTGCCAGGGTACAATTACAAGAACAACGCCCTGTGTTTCTCTCCCTCTTAATCCAGCCTTCTTTTAGCTGCTGCAAGGGCATCCTTCCTGTAATTGGACCACCACCACACAGATCATCCTCCCTGTCCTGCCCACATCTGATTCTCCCAGTTGTGTGCTCCCCCCCAGCGCTACCGGCTTCCCTCTCCCACCCATGATGGTGGGTGAGTGGGGTTGGATGTTCAGGATGGAAAGCAGGAAAAGGGGCCAGTAAATATGTCATTCACCGGCCCCTTCCTTTTCTGAATGAACACAGTGAGCAATCTGTACTGTGTTCATTCATAACTGAAGCATAGTAAAATGTGTTCACACATGGAACTTTATTTATTAAATCAATACAATATTATCTTTTAAATTTATCAGTAATTTTATAAGTTATATTATGTGTGTGCCCGCTAATAATGATTCTAGTGTATTTTTAGTGAAAATATTGGTTTGATATTTTCAGGGAGGGGGGGCCTGTTAGGTAGGCTGTATGGAGCCCTGTGTTTTCTAACAGCAGCCCTGTGCACTGTCAATGTAGAGCCCCAAAGACCGACACTCAGAAGAAGATGCCGTCACCAACAAGGGACCACTGGACAGGTAAGTATTCACTCTTTAGTTCCTCTGTAATGCCATGTACACACAGGCGGACTTTTAGACCGGACTGGTCCGACAGAATGAATCCATCAGATAATCCAATCGTGTGTAGGCTTCTTCGGACCTTCAGCGGACTTTTTCTATCGAAAATCAGATGGACTTTAGATTTGGAACATGTTTCAAATCTTTACGACAGACTCGAGTCCGGTCGAAAAATCTGTTCGTCTGTATGCTAGTCCGATGGACAAAAAAGGACGCTAGGGCAGCTATTGGCTACTGGCTATGAACTTCCTTATTCTAGTCCCTTCGTACGTCATCACATTCATACCAACGGACTTTCAAACAGATTTTAGTCCGTTCATGTGTGGACAAGTCCGGTCGTTCGAAAGTCCGTCGTAACTCCGTCGAAAGTATGTCGGAAAGACCGTCGGACCTTTGATACTGAAAAGTCCTCTCGTGTGTACGCGGCATAATAGTGCCAGTAAAATTTGACTCATAAAAGTGGATGAGTTAGAGCCGTGACTTAGAAAATAGCTTCCTTGAATCAATCAGACAAAGGGAGTCTGAAGGGAGGTTGCTTCTTCTGTGCGCTCTCTATAGATTACCCATATTCCTTTGGGAATCTTGGTCATTTATTAAATGTGTTATTTTGTAAATCAAAAGGTATGTTTTTGTTTGAGGCTTGTAAATTTGAAATTTTCAATAAAAACATTTGAAAAAAAAAGGTATGTATGTAAAATTGACCAAAAACATTATAGTTTCCTTTTATTTCTTCTACATGAGTATGTTAGATGGTATGGTGCCCTCATAAACCACAATTTTCTTTAGTAAAGTCATTAAAATTCCCCTGGGTTGTCAAGAGTCCTCACTCTCTTCCGCTATATTAGGTGCCATATGGGTGTCAATTTGTAGAGCTGTATGTTACGTAAAAGTATAAGGACATAGACATTCTTCATAGCCCTTCATAATTCTAAAGCATATTATAACAACAAATCATGCATATATTAACACATTAGGAAACTAGGAGATACTGCTGGACTTTTATCTACTGCTTGTTGGGGGCTGCAGAATAAAAACAAGACTTTTATAACAAATACCTTTTAAAGGAAATTCAAACAATACATTTTCCATATTTAAATCACTTAGGCATCTGTTATTAATGATCCCCTTCATCAGTATCCATGTGCTTTCAATTGGTTGCCTATGGAGTAGATTCAATTGCATTTGGGGAAAATATTTCAAAGCTTTATTTCAAAATTTTCCTTGCTGTTCCGAAGGAAAGCCCTGTTAAGTACAATATAATGCAGATCATGTGCATCTATGTTTTCAGTCCTAGCTCTGTGAACTGATTGTAGCCATTGATTAAATGCACATAGTGCAGCAAAGGGAGATATAAAGCCCTTTCATTAAACGTATCCACATGTTACATGCAAGTTGGAGCCTGCATTGTCTGTAGATCCCAGAGAATATAATACACTGCAGGAGGGAGGGCCCCGGACATGTATGAGTGACACACTAAAGTCTTCCTCTGAAACCTCTTCACTTACCCGACTTTATATGAATAGGCTTGTGAAGTCAAATCAAGGGGGAATAAGCAATAAACATATTTTTTGAAAGTTTTTGAAGTTATGAAAGTGTTTAATGCTGAAATCCAGGTGAACAGCGAAATACACAGATGAAATACATATAATGGAGCTATTTTACCTGCCAAAGGATATGTATTCTGTCCATCCTGAGATTTACACACCTCTACCCCATAGCACAGCCCTGTCTAGCAGGGGAGGGGACCTGATCTTTCTCTGCTGCAGGTTTACTTTTATCTACAGGTCTCTTCCCCTTCCCCACTGGGCAAGGAAATGAGCAGCAGCGTACTGATTCGTTTTTTTTTCTGTCACTCTGCTCTCTCATGCTATCAGCATGCTTCTTGCACAGCAGTGCCCCTAATTGGCTCCTTGTGCTGCTTCTCCCTCCTCCTTTTTTTGGGCTTTGATGTACAGGGATTGCAAGAGTCTGATTCCAAATCATATTCTGGTACTTATACTGCTTGCATTTAAAAAATATATATTTAGTGATCCTGTAGCACCCTCCTAGATAGGTGCTAGGTTAGGTCAATTTACTTACTGGCTCACTGTAATCAATTGAGCTGCTTGTGATTGTCTTTGTCTGTTCTGTGTTTCACTGGCTGCTGGGGTTGACAGCGTCTCCCTGTCTATTTGGAATGTTTCGGGAAGATAGTAGGCTGGGAGAGTCAAATCAGCAGCTGAATATTTATGCAGCCATGGCCAATCCCTGGGGAGATGTGTCCAGATGCTGGCTGGGAAGAAGCATACATACCCTGAGACTGCACATGGGTCTTTATCCTTAAGGAGGAGATCCCAGCATGGGAGGCTGCTGCCCTCCTGGGAAGACTTGCCTGGTATCTGCTTTTCATTGAGGTCCCAGCTGGGCTAGCAGGGAGGGGGGGGGGTGTATTCTGTTGAAAGTCGCTGCAGCTGACTTGAGGGAATTTCATCTAGGGATCTGGTCTGGTATCACTGGAGCAGTGTCTGAAAGATATTGGAAGGTGGCGTCCAAATATCCAAGGACATTAGTGAGTAAGGACTGGAATGGGAGATCCCTGAGACTGTGTGCTGCTGCTAAAGCCAGTATTGCTCAAGGTGGACATTGTGCCTAGTGTCCTGGTATAGTTCAGTCCTCTACATGCAAACACTCTGCTCACAATAATACGAGGAAGATTAGTGTCATCAGTTTGCTACTAGAGTTACTGGAGTATCCCACAGCTATCCTAGTCCTAAGCCAAAGGAGTGACTGTGACTATGTGCCTGGCTCCAGTTGCAACTATGGGAAAAGACCTTAGGGACCTTAAACTGTGGGCTCCTGTGGCAGTGAGCGCTACAATCATTTAATGAATAAAGAGAGTTCAGCTTTATAGCAAATATGTCATCTTATTATCGAGGAGTATAAATTGCTTGATAAAGGTAAACAACACCCTTGATTTTGAGCATAACTTGTGGCAGTTTTCAACCTTGAAGAGGGTGATAAAAGTGTTAAGAGGAGCTCTTTAACACACAGTGATACACACAGTGAGACTCCAAACTGTTGCAAGCAGGACCAATCCCCTAGTCTTCTATGGAGGAGCGTAAAGAATCAACATAATGCAATGAAGCTGCGTCAGTCTTGTATAAGTTATGTTGCGGTTTCTGGCAATTAGTCACTTGTGTGATGATGGGTAGACATTTCCTTGTCTGCTGTTCTCAGGAAGTATCTGCCGGTCTATGGACATCCTTACTTGGCTGAGAAATATCCTGTGGAGATTACTATTTTCAGACTTCTGGATATATGTTAACCCTGGTGCAGCATAGGCACCTACATGGTTTCACTGCAACTGATAAGCCTGTCTTGAAACATCAGCTGATTGGATGGTTCCATTGACGTCAAGGGCTTCGAAACGAAATGTCCATTAATATAAATTTAATTTCTTTATTTTTCAAACAGTATTAGTAACATGAATTCATAACAGAAGAGTAAAATAGTGTTCTGCTAACAGAATAAGAAAGGAGTTGCAGATATACTGTGCCTTGCAAAAGTATTCACCCTCCTTGGCATTTTTCGTGTTTTGTTGCCTCACAACCTGGAATTAACATGGATTGTTTGAGGATTTTCATCATTTAATTTACAGAACATGCCACAACTTTGAAGATGTTTTTTTTTTATTGTGAAGCAAACAACAAATTCACCCCCCTAAAGTCAATACTTTGTAGAGCCACCTTTTGTGGCTATCACAGCTCCAAGTCGCTTTGGATAAGTCTCTATGAGCTTGCCACATCTTACCACTGGGATTTTTGCCCATTCCTCCTTACAAAACTGCTCTAGCTCCTTCAAGTGGGATGGTTTGCGCTTGTGAACAGCAATCTTTGTCTGACCACGGATTTTCTATTGGATTGAGGTCTGGGCTGTGACTAGGCCATTCCAACACATTTACATGTTTCCCCTTAAACCACTCAAATGCTGCTTTAGCAGTGTGTTTGGGGTCATTGTCCTGCTGGAAGGTGAACCTCCGTCCTAGCCTCAAATCACATACAGTGGTACAGGTTTTGCTCAAGAATATCCCTGTTTTTAGCACCATCCATCTTTCCCTCAACTCTGACCAGTTTCCCAGTCCCGACTGCTGAAAAAACATCCCCACAGCATGATGCTACCACCACCATGTTTCACTGTGGGGGTGGTGTTTCTTGGGTGATGTGATGTGTTGGGTTTGCGCCAGACATAGCGTTTTCTTTAATGGCCAAAAAGTTCAATTTTAGTCTCATCAGACCAGAGCACCTTCCTCCATACATTTTGGGTGTTTCCCACATGCCTTTTCGCAAACTCAAAAGGTGCCATTTTGTTTTTTGTTAAAAGTAATGGCTTTCTTCTGGCCACTCTGCCATAAAACCCAACTCTATGGAGCGTACGGCTTATTGTTGTCCTATGTACAGATACTCCAGTCTCTGCTGTGGAATTCTGCAGCTCCTCCAGGGATACCTTAGGTCTCTGTGCTGCCTCTCTGATTAATGCCCTCCTTGCCCGGTCCGTGAATTTTGGTGTGTGGCCGTCTCTTGGCAGGTTTGCTGTTGTGCCATGTTCTTTACATTTGGTTATGATAGATTTGATGGTGCTCCTAGTGATCATCAAAGATTTGGATATTTATTTATAACCTAACCTTGACTTGTACTTCTCAACAACATTGTCCCTTACTTGTTTGGAGAGTTATTTGGTCTTCATGGCAGTGTTTGGTTAGTGGTGCCTCTTGCTTAGGTGTTGCTGCCTCTGGGGCCTTTCAAAAAGGTGTGTATATGTAATGACAGATCATGTGACACTTAGATTGCACACAGGTGGACATCATTTCACTAATTATGTGACTTCTGAAGGTAATTGGTTACACCAGTGCTTTTTATGGGCTTCTTAACAAAGGGGGTGAATACATACGCACATGCTAATTATCAGTTTTTTATTTATGAAAAATAGTTTTATGTATATATTTGTGTATATATTTTTCTAATTTTACTTCACCATCTTAGACTATTGTGTTCTGGTCCATCACATAATTCAGATTAAAAAAACATTGAACTAAAGGCTGTAATGTAACAAAATAGGTAAAAAGCCAAAGGGGTGAATACTTTTGCAAGGCACTGTAGCATGAAAAGGTGAATTCACAATCAACTGCAATGCCAGTTTCTTATAAATACAAGTAAGAAAGTTCAGATTTAAGATGCTGAGTCAAGTAAACCCCCCTATCGTTTTCAGCCAAGGAAGCTGCCATCTTTGCCTCTGTTAATCTACAACTGCCATGATGCTTCACATGTGATCAGTTATGACACCAGCTATTGGATGGTTTGACAATTTGGTTGAGAGCACAACCAATGGGAGTGTTACATTTCTGGCACGTGCCAAAACCAAAAATGTAATATATTGCAACTTACCAACCCCTAGATGTGGGTGCTGCATTATTTTTCTTTTTTTTTACCTGGTGATCCAGCCAGTAACACACTTCAAATCTTAGACCTCATTCACATGGTCATACTACAGCATACACCTGTGCAAGGGCTGTGTTTAATGGGATGCACAGGAGTTTCATGAATCTCCGGGAATGCAATTCCATTCATTGGGATGCAGTGGCTGGGTACAGGTGTGCAGCCCTCAATGCACACTGTCTGCATTCAGGGCCGTGCACCAGTGTTGCCAGCCTACTGGATTGAAATTTACTGACACAGCACCCAAAATTTACTGGCACAGCCACATTTTTGCTGGCATTTTCAAAAGTTACAAAATTAGTTTTAAGTGCAAATTTCAGTATTTAGGTTACAAACAAGTACAATATGCAATTAACAATGTGATTTAAGGTAGATATTAATACAAAAACTATACAGTATTTCTTATTTTATTTTCGATATAGTAAGAAGCTCAGGGACAGGACTCAGGAGTGCAAGAAATTAGAATGGGCAGGCGCACACACATGAAATTGACTCTCACAGTGACACCGACAGCAGTGTGTAGCAGCACAGATAATGATGACACCTCACTGACACCACACGTCCCGTCCTGAGTCAGTGACAGGTGGTTCCTTCAGTCCACTCCAGTCCAAACAGCACTGACAGTACCACTCCTGGCTTGCCTTGCTCCCGTCCCACAGACCCGCATACGAGACTCCAGTTGCTCCACTCGGCTCCTTTGCACCATGACATCACAAGACATGGTCGGGCACCGCCTCTGCCTGACCCATCCCCCCACCGGCGCCGTTTGAACACACTGTCGCAGGCACTCAGATGGTCTCTGCCGGCTCCAGACCAGAGCTGCACATGCGCAGTTCCGAGCCGAGTATTCAAGCATTGTTTTCTACTGGCAACCTTTTCCTGTCACTGAAAAGTGGCCATTTTTTACTGGCTGCCAGTAAAAGTACTGGCGGTTGGCAACACTGCCGTGCACCCACATGAATGTCAGTTTGGGAGCAGCTAGAGCAATCTTGTATTGCACATAGCAGCCTGGATTATCTTCTTCTGGGGTCCGTCACAGGCAATCTTGTCTCCTCCTCTTCTGCCTGCGGCTTGCTATGCAGGCAGACATGCAGGTTCAATCCAGAGCCAGGTTGTGTGCCTCTATATACACACACAGCATGGTTTGGCCCCACCCCCAGCTCCCTTCGCACTGGTTTTGACTGACAGCAGCAGGAGCCAATGGCTCAGTCCAATCAGTTCAAGCTCTGCTTTTTTGGCAGAGGTGTCAGACTCTTAAAGTGTTACTAAACCCACAACCCACAAGTAAAATCAGTCTGTATATGCAGTAAAGCATGCTTGTTATACTCATTGTGGAACCTAAGGGCTTAATCCTCTGCATTGTGTAAAAAGGCTGCTTGTTCCTGTATGCACAGATCCTACCCTCCCTGCACTGTCCCCCTGGACAATAAGAAAGAGCCTTTGGAGTCAAGCTGCACAGGCTCAAATTGGTGTGTATTGCTAGATAGTTTTTTTTTCTTTCTTGGGAGGGTGCATGTGATCAGCACTGGGCCAATCAGCACTGTCCAGACATGTCCAGACAGAGGGTCAGGAGCTCTGCAGCCTCATAGGACAGCTCAGTGCAGTATGAAAACTCCTCCTACAAGCTTCACCAGGAACTGTTAGAAATCACAAGACTGCTATATACTGCTGATGAGAAAAGGTATTTAGCTGTTTATATTTACTAAAATAATCGCATTTCCATGTTCTGTGTACTGTGGGAGACCAGATATAGTGAATGCACGGTCTTGGGTATAGTAACACTGGCTGGCTGTACAGAATTTCAAATCATTTGTCGGCTAAAACAGTACAAATTTATGAATTTAACTGTGTATTTAGCCTAAAGTTCACCTTCAAAGCCACTTACATAGGTGTTTCTTTTTGCTCCAAGAGATTGCACATGGGTTTGGGATTTTTCGTGATGCCCTTCGTATAGGAACATTCAGATAGATTATTTTTGTGTTACCGTATTGAACATTTTAGATGACAACACATTGAATTTCCCACATAAAAGGCCAGTATACAAAGCATCATTCCTACTGGTAATTATTGCTCAATGTTTTGTGCTTGTATAAGCATAAACATGCTAAATGCACATAAGTCTAAACATGCGTGAATGCATATACATTTATTCTAGTGGCTAGAATAAATGAACCATTTGCCTACCATTTTCATTTTCACCCCCTTCCTGCCCAGGCAAATTTTCAGTTTTTAGAGCTGTCACACTTTGAATGATAATTGCGCGGTCATGCAACACTGTAGCCATATGACATTTTTATCATTTTTTTCACACAAATAGAGTTTTCTTTTGGTGGTATTTAATCTCCACTGGGTTTTTTTTTTATTTTTGGGCTAAATAAACTAAAAAAGACCAAAAATTTGGCAAAAAATAGTTTTTCATAGTTCATTTTTCTCCCTCACTGATGTGCGCTAATGAGGCTGCACTGATGGGCACTGATAGGTGGCACTGATGAGGAGGAACTGATGAGGCTGTATTGATAGGTGGCACGGATGGGCACTAATAGGAGGCACTGAAAGGTGGCACTGATAGGTGGCACTGATAGGCGGCACTGATGGGCACTGGTAGGCAGCACTGATGGGCAGTGATAGGCAGCACTGATAGGTGACACCTATGAGGAGGGACTAATGGGCACTGATAGGCAGCACTGGTGGGCACTGTTGGGACTACATTGATAATCAGTGCCCTGATTATCAGTGTAGATCTCCCTTTCACACAAGCCGATTATCATTTCTCCTTTCCGCACACTGTCAGTGTGCGGAAAGGAATTCCGATAAGCCGGCTTGTGTTTGCATCATGATCAGCTGTGATTGGACACAGCTGATCCCGTGGTAAAGAGCCGCTGATTGGCTCCACAATCACCGGAGAAAGTCATATGATGCCCTTGCAGAACTGTCCAGCCGCGCTGTAACCGCCATTTGTCTATAGCGTGGTCGGCAAGTGGTTAATATTCTAGCCAACAGAATCAGTTTACACTCATACTCATGTAAACACAATACACACAGAAACTTGTGTATATACACATTTGTACATGCTTATATGCACATAAATACATTTTTTCTGCCAACTTGTGGCAGCATAATTGGAGCATTTTTTTCATACGTCTGTGTGCATGGGGCCAAAAACTGGACACATTATAAAGCTGGTGGAGATAGTGGGGAAGGGGTGGGCAGAGAATACATACACAAGAACATATATTTTTTTTAATTAATTTTTGGTTCACAAAAATATTTTGCGCCTTCAAAAGTTAAAGCCTGTTGCGATGGTGGATGTAAAGATGTGAAGGTGGGTTATAGAACAATGTGAATTCAGATCAGCAGTGAAGTGGGCAGTAGGGACAATTATACTCAGACATGGTTCCAATAAACCCTGCGCAGTGTGAGTACTCCCCAATACTCTGATACATAAAAACAAGGAGCGGGTATGTTTTTTGTATTGTATAGGTAATATATATTCAAAGTAGGTTCCCAGACCACCAGAATACCAACAAAAAATATTGGAGAGAATGTGGCAATAAAACTCTGTCTGGATAAAAAAAAAAAAACGATACCCTGGGTAGGAAATCGAAGGTTTAATTTTCATATTAACTATGTATGTATTGTGCGTACCACATATGATGGAGTTCTGGTTGCTGGAGACTTGGGGGCCAGGTTGAATGGAGGGCCCAATGATACTGCAGCGTAAGCTTCATCAATACAAAGATGTTAATGTCCACAGATAGCCAGCATTCTGTTTTTCATTTTCATTGTGATTTTTGTCTTTTCCTGAGGAACTTAAGTAAAATCTATGAAATAATCTTTACATTGCCCATTTTATATTACTCATAATTACTCAACTATACAAGAGCCATGTACAGATACCATGCACTGATTCAATAACTAAAGGAGACTCTTTTCCCATCTCAATGCCAGCTGCAAAGAGAGGTGTATGCCAAAAGGCATTTGCTAAGTACCTGCTCCTTTTAGTCCTCTTGTTCACATTTGTGTCTTGGAATGGAATGCTTTTTGTTTGATCTAATTGTTGTACTAAACAAGAACAAGAACAAAATGCAGAGTCATGAAGAGATATTATGAGGCAATGCCTCCCCTACCCCTTAAAATGAATTATGTCCTCCTTTTAAATCTTCTTTATATATTGGGTTGTAGGTGTTAGATATGCTGTAAATTCATCATGAAATGCAACTTTATCTGCCACCAGTATAATAAGATGCTGCTCATGCATGCCTTCAAAACTGCCTGCATCTCATAAAGAACCACCAGAATTACTGTCTTGTGTAGCAGACACCAGAATTGTTCCATCTGGTACAACTTCAGCCTCCATAAACAGTGCCAGAAATACCACCTCTTATAGTCATTAGTAAACTTTGCCTGCTGGACCAGGAGAACTATGGATAGAGTAAAGATAAGGCTGCCTTGTTTTATGGAAAAAAATGCTAACCTTATGGCCTCTTTTCAGTTAATAACATTGACAACAATCCCCATTGAGGAATTTTCAGCGTCTGAGGACTCTGTACTTACTGTATGCTGGAGGACATTGTGTGAGCCTGTCACAACAGCAGCTGGCCTGTAGAATGCCAGCAAGCTGGAAGGAGCAATTGCAGTTCTGCCAAGTGGCTTTGCCTGCACCAAGCATCAGAGTAATTATGGCCATGGCCAACTGGAAAGAAAAGAGTGTCGTTCAACGTGCATACCAGGCTGTGCCACAGTGTTGAGTAGGGTAGTAATACACTAGAACATTGGGCATATCACAGCTGCCTAAGCAGTTGAAGAAACAACAGGAATTATAAACCTAAGGGGTTTGGAGACAGAAGTTGCATGTTTGCCGCTTATAGAGCCTTGTATGCAGACCAATGACTTTTGTGTCTGATCTGACAGAGCAGGCTATGATTGTCTGGTCATTGACAAACTTCTCAGCCAATCGCCAGCCTTTAACTGTCTTGTTTTTTACTTTTTTACACCTGCCTGCAGTTGAAGAATCATTTTATCGGCCTATCCTAACCATATTTATATAGCATTTTCTATTATTGCTTCCTGAGTGTGGATGACCTCCCCATTACAGTTATCATGCCCTCCCTATAGTCAGTCTCTGGAAGCAGCTTTGTTTGGATGTTTTAAATACACTGGTTGTATTGATTGCAGTGCCAACACAAGCAGTCATTGAAGAAATCCAGAGCAGATCAGGAAGGGTTAAGCCGTAGTGCATTCCTCCTCCTTTATGCTTTTCATTGGCAAGCATTGCTCTCTAATTCCTCCCACTCCTGCATTGCAAAGCATGAATCCAGACACTTCCCATTCTCATCTCTCACACAAGCCTCCTCCATCAGCTGCACATTAATCTCAGCTTTCAGTCAGCCTTGTATGCTGAAATTTACACACTCAGATACACAAATCTAATAACACATAACACTGAGCACACATCTTGCTATGGCCTTATTTAAAAATGGCCGGCAGTAGAAGGAAGTGACACAAAACAGATTGCCAGAAGACATTGGTATTGTGTTGATGTGTCGTCATTTCTGAAATAATTAAAACAATGACCTACGTGCATGTTCTTGTAGCTCCGGGTTCCTATAGAAACTGCGCACACTACTCACTGACTGTACATTGTAGAAAACTCAGAGGTAGGCCTTGGCAGGGCCAATGATTGTAAAATGAATTGTTTCCCAACCTTCACTTCATGGTCACTTATATAGAGCCTAGCACCAGACTTTTTTTTCGTTTTGAATAGAGTAGAGAAGTGTTAAATTCTGTCACATATTTATGTCTGTCTGACAACCTGTTGGGGAGATTTTTCTTTACTTCCTGTCACTGTGATACTCAGGCAAGAATAGGGAGGTGCCACTGTCCCCTGGACAGGAATACACAGGCAGTGATAAGAACATTGCCAGAAGTTTTAACCCTTCCTCACTCTTCTAAATATGGGTCCTGCTGTGAAAAATTAGAGCAAAAATTGTAATTACATGCCCCTGTTAAACAGGTGCAGAAAAATTGGGCCTTAGGCGGTGGTGGTGGCACAACACTGTAATGCCTCACAGATAATCTTGTTGCGCGCAGGTACGGGCCCTGCTGTGAAATATTAGATAAAAATTTGTAATTACGCGCCCCTGTTATACAGGGGCAGAAAAATTGGGCCTTAAGCGGTGGTGGTGGTGCCACAACACTGTAACCCCTCACAGATTCTCTTGTTGAGCGAAGAAAAGGGCCCTGCTGTGAAATATTAGAGCAAAGATTGTAATTACATGCCCCTGTTAAACAGGGGCAGAAAAATTGGGCCTTAGGCGGTGGTGGTGGTGGTGGTGGCACAACACTGTAAAGCCTCACAGATACTCTTGTTAAGCACAGGAACGAGCCCTGTTGTTAAATATTTGATCAAAAATTGTAATTACATGCCCCTGTTATACAGGGGCAGAAAAATTGGGCCTTAGGCAGTGGTGGTGGTGCCACAACACCGCAACCCCTCACAGATACTCTTGTTGAGTGCAGGAACGAGCCCTGCTGTTAAATATTTGATCAAAAATTGTAATTACACGCCCCTGTTAAACAGGGCCATAAAAATTGGGCCTTAGGCAGTGGTGGTGGTGCCCTGAACCAAAAATATTCTTAGAAGCTATTATCATGAAGATTGAGGAGGAATAATATAGTCACTCAGCATAATAGGGTAGTCACTCAGCATATGCAGTCTTTAAGGGATCCCACATCCATAGAAAAATCAATGGTTTACATCAGCATCAGGTGCTTGGTAGCTGATGATCCAAGACTGATTCATTTTTATGAATGTGAGATGATCAACATTCTGTGGACAGGCGCACTCTGTGATCGGTTACAAAGCCTCCAGCAGCACTGAATGTGCGTTCAGAAAGAACGCTGGATGCAGGACAGGCCAGTAGCTTAATTGCATATTGAGCAAGCTCTGGAGAGTGGTTAATCCTCCAGACCCAGTAACCAAGTGGATGTTCTGTTGCAAAGGTCTCCAAGTCAGATCTTGCCCCTAGATATTCCTGCACCATGTAATTCAGATGCTGGCAATGGTTGCTGGAACCAATCAGACCTTGGCGCTGAGGACTGAAGAATTGTCTGAAGGCATCGGTCAGCTGGCCACCTTCTCCACCGCTCTTTCTGTGACTGAACGAAGCCTCAGCAACACGTTGTCCAGCACCAGGAAATTGTAACCTCCCAGGCTCTGGAAACGCATTGCCAAAACCTTTCTGCAAGGCCTCCCGAAGATGTTTCATCCTCTGCTCCCTCTGCGAAGGCTGGATAAGTTTTGCAACCTTACACTTGTAACATGGATCAAGAAGAGTTGCCAGCCAGTAATGATCCCTCTTCTTGATACCATGAATCCTAGGGTCCTTTCGCAGGCTTTGCAGGATCAGGGAGGCCATGCAGTGTAAGTTTGCAGAGGCATTCGATCCTGAGTTCTCTGGGTCACTAAGGATCACATGATCCTCAACCACCTCCTCCCAGCCACGTACAACTCCATGGGTTTCTGGGTACTGAAAACGATCCCTTGAAGTCTGCTGCTGATGCTGAGTGTAATCCTCCACCTCCATGTTGACACAATCCTCCTCCTCTTCTTCTTCCTGTGTGATCGGCGGGCCCGCAGGAATACTATCTGGATAAAGGGGGCCTTGAGAGGTAAGGAAGTCCTCCTCTTCCTCCCGCTGTTCTGCCTCAAGTGCCCTGTCCATTATTCCACGAAGCATGTACTCCAACAGGAAGACAAGAGGGACAGTATCACTGATGCATGCACTGTCACTGCTCATCATCCTCCTGGCCTCCTCAAATGGTGACAGGACAGTGCATGCATCCTTGATCAGTAGCCACTGAAAAAAAGCCAAGCTCCCCGACCCTGTATTCTCTTTGAATGTCAGCCAGCCAAGCACTGGCATTATGACTGGCGGAAATGACCACAGACTTTCCTGGCTTGCCTCAGGAGATCCTGTAAGCCTGGGTACCTGCTCCAGAACCGCTGAGCCATCAAATTCAGGATGTGAGCCAAACAGGGAACATAGGTCAAGTATCCCTGTCTTAGGGCGGAGAGGAGGTTGGTGCCATTGTCGCATACAACCATTCCTGGCTGAAGCTGGCGTCGCGTCAACCACCTCTGAGCATGTCCCTGAAAAGCTGCCAGAATCTCTGCCCCAGTGTGGTTCCTGTCCCAGAAGCAGCCCAACTCATGCACCGCATGGCATCTTTTTGCCTGAGTGCTTGCGTAGCCCCTTGAATGCCTACAGAGCACCGCTGGTTCAGAGGACAAATCTGCAGAGGAAGAAGAAGAGGAGGGGGTGGAGGAGAGAGCTGTGGCATAATCACCACTACTAGCATTTTGGAGGTGTGGTGGTGGAACAAGCTCCAACAATACTGAACCCTGTCCTGCATCCTTCCCAGCTGCCAGCAGACCATGAGTCAGTGGTAATATGCACCTTAATGTTGACCGCCTGTCAAAAGAGGCCAAGACATTGCCTTCCACATGCTGCTAGAGAGCCGCAATGGCCTTCCATGAAAAGAAATGGCGCTTGGGAACGTCCCACTGAGGTACCGCACATTCCACAAATTCACGAAAGGAGACAAAGTCTACCAGCTGAAAAGGCAGCAGTTGCAGTGCTAATTTGGCCAAGCTAGCATGCAGACGCTGAACATGAGGATGACTGGGACCGAATTTCTTTTGACGGTTTAGCAACTGGGGTAGGGAAATTTGCCTGCTAAATTCGAATGTTGGTGTACCGCTAGCAGATTGGCCGCAAGTACTTGGGACACCTATTTCTATACCTTCATTCCTCTCAGTGCAGGTTTCTGAGAGGACTGGGGGTATAGTGGGGTTGGAGATCCCAGCTGATGAGGAGCAAGGAGAGGTCTGCCTTGTTCTTTGATGTGGGTCTTTTAAGTGCTGTTGCCAATGGACTGCATGGGAGGTCATCATATGTCTGGTCAAGCATGTGGTGCCCAAGCGGCTGCTGTTTTGGCCACGCTTGATATGCTTCAAACATATGTTGCAAACAGTGCGATCTGCTGCACACGTGTCAAAAAAGGCCCACACCAAAGAACTTTTCAAAATATGTGGGGAGTCAGCAGCGCCATGCACCTGCTTAGCTCTGCGGTGTGATGCAATAGGGTGGCTGCCCTTAAGCTGGAGGGCATCCTGCCTCGTTGGAGATGTGCCTCCTCCATCTCTCTTCTATCAGGCACCCAAGTAGAGTCAGTGACCTCATCATTCCCTCCCTCCTCGTCACTGGAACAAACTTGGCAGTATGCTGCAGCTTGGGGAACATGACTGCCAGTTTCTTGACCTTCTTGGGCACCCCCTCTCTCTAGGCTCATGTTACTCCCTTCCTCAACCTTGGTACCATCATCGGAGCCTTCAAATCGCTGCGCATCCTCCTGCAGCATGTACCCGACACTGTGGTCGAATAGTTCAGGGGACTCCTAGGTCGAAGCTAGGGAAGGAGTGACTGTTGACATGGAGCCGATGGAATAAGCCGCTTTGGCAGCTGCATTGCCAGGCAAACTACTCTGAGCCTGGGTAACAGAGGATGAGGATGGCTTTGTTATCCATTCCACCAACTCTTCTGCATGTTGTGGCTCAATAACACGGCCAGCTGCAGAAAAAAAGGACAAGCGTGCCCCACGGCCACGTGCTGAGGATGTACCATGTCCACAACCAGCACTGTAGACACAGAGCCTGCTTGCCCTCTTTTAGTGGCCTGTGAGCGTCTGCCTCTCCTTGGTGGCCTTCCGGACATGCTGTAAATTTTGTTTAGCAAAACCACACTACACTGTATTGTGTACTGTGTACACCACCAGAAAAGTAGTAGCAACTGCACTAGGGGTGCACGGTACTGTGTACACCAACAGAAGTCTAATAGCAACTATGGGTGCACTGTATGTATTGTGTACTGTGTACACCACCAGAAAAGTAGTAGCAACTGCACTAGGGGTGAACAGCATTGATTACACCACCAGAAGTCTAATAGCAACTATGGGTGCACTGTATGTATTGTGTACTGTGTACACCACCAGAAAAGTAGTAGCAACTGCACTAGGGGTGCACAGTATTGTGTACACCACCAGAAGTCTAATAGCAACTATGGGTGCACTGTATGTATCGTGTACTTTGCAGACCACCAGAAAAGTATTAGCAACTGCACTAGGGGTGCACGGTATTGTGTACACCACCAGAAGTCTAATAGCAACTATGGGTGCACTGTATGTATTGTGTACTGTGTACACCACCAGAAAAGAAGTAGCAACTGCACTATGGGTGCACGGTACTGTGTGCACCAACGGAAGTGTAATAACAACTATGGGTGCACTGTATGTATTGTGTACACCACCAGGAAAGTAGTAGCAACTGCACTAGGGGTGCACGGTACTGTGTACACCAACAGAAGTGTAATAGCAACTATGGGTGCATTGTATGTATTGTGTACACCACCAGAAAAGTAGTAGCAACTGCACTAGGGGTGCACGGTATTGTGTACACCACCAGAAGTCTAATAGCAACTATGGGTGCACTTTATGTATTGTGTACACCACCAGAAAAGTAGTAGAAACTGCACTATGGGTGCACGGTACTATGTACACCAACCAGAGTGTAATAACAACTATGGGTGTACTGTATTGTGTACACCACCAGAATAGTAGTAGCAACTGCACTATGTGTGTACGGTACACCGCCTGAAGTATATTAGAAAAAGTAAACCAGGAATGGCCTGCAGTCAGATATAGGCTTGGTTACACTGGATGCAGTGTGTGTATATATATATATATATATATATATATATATATATATATATATATATATATATATTATATATATTAGAAAAAGTACACCAGGAATGGCCTGCAGTCAGATATAGCTAAACTGCATGCAGTGGATATATATATATATACACGAGACTGTCTGTATACATATATATATATATATATATATATATATATATATATATATATATATATATATATATATGTATATATTAAATATACACTGCAGCTAACTGAATAACCTGCCTGCCTGCTCAATCTAAATTACACTCTCTCTCTGTCCACGCCAACAACACACTACACAGGGCCGACGTGCAGGCAGCCTTATATAGTGTGGGGCGTGGACTTAGTCCCCGTGAGCCATGATTGGCCAAAGGCACCCTGCCTTTGGCCAATTATGGCTCTCTTAGCTGAGGGCGCTGGGATTGGATTGCATGCTTTGGCCAATCATCATACAGCAATGCACTGCGGGGCATTACACGGCGCTCAAATTTGGCGTGAACACCCCATAATGTTCGGTTTTCGATGAACAGGCGAACAGCCAATGTTCGAGTCACCTCATGTTCGACCCAAACATAAAGCTCATCCCTAATCATTTGTAATTTCACTCATATTTGTACATTTTTACAATTTTTTCATTTATCAACTTTTCATGTAAATGTATAACTATCACTCTTACATAATCACTATATAGTGAGCCAAATATAGTAATTTCCTGAGCAGGCCTTCTATTAATACTATAAAGTCCATTGACCAAATGCTTTATTAACCTTCCATACAAACACTGATCTTTTCCTGCTGACCCAAGCAAAATTTCACCCTGTGGTTCTCTGGACAGATTTCAGATCCAAGACTCATTTTTATTATGAAATTCTCACATAGGGAACTGATTATTTTACTCCTGCCATCTCCTCATATCATTGATTCTAATGTGGGGAAGGTGATAACCAAAACCTGCACCGACACAACAACCCTAAAGACATCTGTCCAGAGGAAGCCCCTTTTTTTTTACACCTCCCTATTCCCTATTGGTATTCATTAAGAGTAGAAGCTGTGCCATTACCAGTTTGGCGCTGGAGCACACAACTAGGAAAAGTATGTAGCTCAACCAGTGCGACTGATCAGTGGAAACAGGGGAGGGAAAGTCATGGATCTCATGTGGGCTCAATCCTGAGCCGTGCACAGCCCTGTCCTGTCCCGCCCCCCACTCTCTGGCTGTGACAGCAGCAGGAGCCAATGGCTCCCACAGCTGCTTCCATGACCAGTGAGGAGAGAGAGAGCAGAGAGAGCCACTGCTCTGGAGCATAGCGCTGGATCAAGTTCAGGCTTGGGTAAGTATTCGGGGGGGGGGGGATTCCTGTTCAAAGAATGTTTTTTTACCTTAAAGCAAAAAATACATTACGGTAAAAAAAAAAAGAAAATTCTACCCTTACAACCACTTTAAACTCAAAACCAAAAATGTAATATATTGCAGCTTACCAATGATTAGATGTGGTGGCTGCATTTGTTCTGTTTTTTTAGGATTTTTTCCCGTGATCTGGCCAGTAACACAGTTCCTGTATCAGAGTGCTCCCACTCTGGATGAAGGAGCACATGGGGCACCTTTGGACAGGACATTGGTAATCTGGGGGGGGGGGATTGTTTGATGTACTAGCAGATTTAGATACACTAACAAATTGAAGATAGATTCCAGCTAATACTTTGTAAGCAGTTACAGCAGCTGTTTTTTCCTTCTGGGATAAAAGTTTCATATACAGTAAATAACTAAAAGCTGATCGTTGTAATCACCTTTGTCATTGGAAAATAATTTTTCTCACCCCTTCAACTTGATACATACAAAAGAGATTGTTCTTTTGAAAAATAACAGACTTACTGGCCAGATCACCAGATAAAAATACAAGAAAGAACATGTAGCAATAAAAACTGACAGGTGTTTTAATCCATCTGCACTCCATCCAAAATTTAAAAATAAAATGTACCTGGACTTTTTCATACAGGGCAAAGCAATAGGTTCACTTAAAGTGGAATGAAACCTAAAAGAAGAAGAAGTGTGTGTGACACCATTCCCCAACAGCCAATGAAGAGGATGAAAACCCAGCCACTGGAAGAGGGGAAGATAACAGCCGCCGGCAAGGGATGCAATTGTTGCATTGATGGAAGGTGGAGGTGGGTATTCTCTGGAGTTTAGTTCCACTTTAACTTCACCCCTCGGTGTGAGCGTACGGTATACTTTTCATACCTCTATTACTCTGCTCAGCTGTTAGGAATGAGGATAAACACCCAACACTTCCAACTATAGGGGAGCATGTGTCTCACTCCCCGTCCATCCTATGTGATGGGGCTGGTGCTTGGTGACAATACTCAGCCCCGTGTAAGCTCCACTTCCTTTCTCTTTTCACTCCTGGCAGCTGAACAGAGCAGCAATAAAATAAAATTAAGGCAAGTATGTTGGGGGGAATAAAATGAACTTATTGCTTTGCCCTACATGTACCCACTTTAAATCTGAACTTTAATTCTGGCAATTCTTACATAGTTACATCGGTCCAGCTTGGACCAATGTAAGCATGTATGTGCCATACCTGTGGGATTCCCATGGAAGCTCGAAATCACTGGGGTAAGCACTGCTATTAGAGTGATCTCCACTAGATTCTGGATTCCATGCCGAGCAGCTGCCCTGCTGCTTACTGAACACAGGAGTAGTTTGCTCACTTGGTACAGACGCCATTCAAAGAACACTTTTAATTTTCTCAATGAATGCAAATTGCTATCTGATTGGACAGGGTCAATTTCATGATAACACCACCCTGCCTCTCCATCTTGTCTAATAAGAGAACACTTTGCATTTATTAAAAAAAATCATTGTTTCCTGAGTGGGCTTGCTCAATTTCTCCACCCCACAAAGTGTTGAAGATTCCACCCTAAGGGGTAATGCTAGCCCACTAAGGGATTAGCTCAAATGTGTTTGGATCCTACCAAGGAAGTACTGGGCCAATCATAGGCAGTCAAGGACATTCCCCACTCTACAACTGTACATATACATGCCACTTATTTACGTGCAGCTACAGGCAGGGAATGCCTAAGCCGCAGATGATGGCCCAGTACAGTGACAGCTTCCTGGCAGGCTTGTCCAGGTGGGTTTGGGCTAGAATCTGAGCATGCCTGAGCTCATCTCTAGTGGTTAGAAAATCCAGGTGGCTTAGGGCTTGTTCCCACTTGACTAAATTTCTAACGCTTAACAAACGCTCCTATAGCGTTAGTATGGGCGTGAGACTCGCGTTAATAAGCTTTAGTATGGACGTTTTAGAAGCATTAATGATGAGTTAAAAATTCTCCGCAAACACCCTATGGGCAGTTTTGAAGCGTTTGATGAGCATTACGGCACGTTAAAACCGCTCCACAAATGCCTATTCCAGTACAGGAAATAAACTAATCTTAACGCCCCATAACCGCACCACAACTGCCTGCCAAAGCGTTTGCGAAGCGTTACCACAGATTTGAATGGGAGGAGTTGAAAGGCTTCAAACGCCTCCTGACTCGACATAAAGGCTTCAATTTTGAAGTGACGCGACAATAACACGGACGCCTCCCCCTCTATCCATGCCACCCCCCTATATTTTTAATGGATAGATTCATGCATAGCATGAATCTATCCACAACCACTGCGGCCACCCCCTATTCAGGCAACCGACCCCTTTCAGGACACCGGGCGCCTGAATAACAGTGGTGGGGGTGTTTTTTTGAAGCACCTGATTAGATCCATAGGCTCTAATAGGCTTCAAAATAGGGTGGACTCAGATCGCAGAGCATTCGCTTGGAGCCCACCCAGGTGTGTTAGAAAAGCAAATTAATATTTGTTTTTCTAACACTGAATCGCCTCTCTGCCAATCAGGAAGTGCGGGTCTGTTACCCATTTCCCTATTGGCTGAAAGGTCAGGCGACCCTATTGGACGCCTAGGAGGAGACACGCGTGAATATTAAGAGAGAAGAGGACACAGGAGACACTGCCAGATGCCTGCCGCAGCCTGTCCCCCTGCCTGATGTGCCCGCCGATGTGCCCATCGATCCCCAATGTGCCCGCCGATCCTGAGCTGCTGTGGGGGGGGGTAGTTGTTTGCTGTCTCCCAAACAAAAGACCACCAGCCGCCACTGACCATTACTACAGCGGTATAAATACTGCAGTGAGGAGGGGCAGAAAGTGAGAAAAGATAGATGTGCATGGACTCATGCAACAAATTAATGGATTGTCATGACACACTTTTATTTATTTGGTGCATATAACACTAATTAAGTGTGTATATTATTATTATTATAATTTTTGTTATACAGGATTTATATAGCGCCAACAGTTGGCGTAGCGCTTTACAACATATAAAAATTGGAGCACCAATCGCTGTTAATACGCTATTGTTATTAATAAAGTAGTATTATTATTATTATTACTGTTTTTATTATTAATGACGTATTATTATTTACAATGTGAATATTGTGTTTATGCACTATTGTTATTATTATTATTATTATTATTGTAACACCCTCTAGTGTGTGCTCCTAGTGTGTGCTTCAGTCTGTGGGTCTTAATTGGGTCAGGGCTCACTGGAGTTCAGGGCTGTTTGACTCATCCTGGGCACCTCTCGGGTGCCTCCCGTGTTGTCTGGAAGGTTGGAGAACCTTCTAGAATTAGAGTGTGAGAGTTTAGGAGAAGCTGCCATGAATATTTATGAGGCCTCCGCCAATCCCTAGTGGTGGGTTGGCAGGGGGCAGAGACAACCCTATAAATAGACATGAGCCAGGCCAGCAGGGATTGTCGGGTGGAAGATGAAGATGCAATCTCAAGGAAGCTGTTGGTGGCCCTGAGGGGGAGTCTTGGGGGGGTCCTGCGGTGGGCCGGGGCTTGGGTGCTGGAAGGATCCTGTCATAAAAACAAAGGGAGGAGGCCTTCCTGGAGGCATGGGAGAAAAGAGAGGACAGAGTGAGTAATTAAACACTGTTGGGGACTAACAAAGGGGGGAGACTGCCACATGTACTGTAGCCAGTCTCCCTTGAAGACAGCAGTGGGCTTAATATATGTACAGTATCTCACAAAAGTGAGTACACCCCTCACATTTTTGTAAATACTTTATTATATCTTTTCATGTGACAACACTGAAGTAATGACACTTTGCTACAATGTAAAGTAGTGAGTGTACAGCTTGTATAACAGTGTAAATTTGCTGTCCCCTCAAAATAACTTAACACACAGCCATTCATGTCTAAACCGCTGGCAACAAAAGTGAGTACACCCCTAAGTGAAAATGTCCAAATTGGGCCCAAATAGCCATTTTCCCTCCCAGCTGTCATGTGACTTGTTAGTGTTACAAGGTCTCAGGTGTGAATGGGGAGCAGGTGTGTTAAATTTGGTGTTATCGCTCTCACTCTCTCATACTGGTCACTGGAAGTTCAACATGACACCTCATGGCAAAGAACTCTCTGAGGAACTGAAAAAATGAATTGTTGTTCTACATAAAGGCTATAAGAAGATTGCCAAGACCCTGAAACTGAGCTGCAGCACGGTGGCCAAGACCATACAGCAGTTTAACAGGACAGGTTCCACTCAGAACAGGCCTCGCCATGGTTGACCAAAAAAGTTGAGTGCATGTGCTCAGCGTCATATCGAGAGGTTGTCTTTGGGAAATAGACGTATGAGTGCTGCCAGCATTGCTGCAGAGGTTGAAGGGGTGGGGGGTCAGCCTGTCAGTGCTCAGACCATACGTCGCACACTGCATCAAATTGGTCGGCATGGCTGTCGTCCCAGAAGGAAGCCTCTTCTAAAGATGATGCACAAGAAGCCCTCAAACAGTTTGCTGAAGACAAACAGACTAAATACATGGATTACTGGAACCATGTCCTGTGGTCTGATGAGACCAAGATAAACTTATTTGGTCCAGAAGGTGTCAAGCGTGTGTGGCGGCAACCAGGTGAGGAGTACAAAGATAAGTGTGTCTTGCCTGCAGTCAAGTATGGTGGTGGGTGTGTCATGGTCTGGGGCTGCACGAGTGCTGCCGTCACTGGAAACCTACAGTTCATTGAGGGAACCATGAATGCCAACATATACTGTGACATACTGAAGCAGAGCATGATCCTCTCCTTTCGGATACTGGGCCGCAGGGCAGTATTCCAACATGATAACAACTTCAAACACACTTCCAAGATGACCACTGCCTTGCTAAAGAAGCTGAGGGTAAGGCTGATGGACTGGCCAAGCATGTCTCCAGACCTAAACCCTATTGAGCATCTGTGGGGCATCCTCAAATGGAAGGAGGAGGAGGGCAAGGTCTCTAAAATCCATCAGCTCTGTGATGTCATCATGGAGGAATGGAAGAGGACTTCAGTGGCAACCTGTGAAGCTCTGGTTAACTCCATGCCCAAGAGGGTTGAGGCAGTGCTGGAAAATAATGGTGATCACACAAAATATTGACACTTTGGGCCCAATTTGGAATTTGGACATTTTCACTTAGGGGTGTACTCACTTTTGTTGCCAGTGGTTTAGACATTAATGGCTGTGTGTTGTGTTATTTTGAGAGGACAGCAAATTTACACTGTTATACAAGCTGTACACTCACTACTTTACATCGTAGCAAAGTGTCATTTCTTCAGTGTTGTTACTTGAAAAGGTATAATAAAATATTTACAAAAATGTGACGGGTGTACTCACTCTTGTGAGATACTGTATATGTGCAGGGGTGGGTGGCGCTGCCTGTCACCTGGAGAGTGACCTCCAGTGATGACTAATGCCCCGTACACACGATCGGACATTGATTGGACATTCCGACAACAAAATCCATGGATTTTTTCCGACCGATGTTGGCTCAAACTTGTTTTGCGTACACACGGTCGCACAAAGTTGTCGGAATTTCCGATCGCCAAGAATGCGGTGACGTCAACCACGTAAGACGAGACTAGAAAAGGCCAGTTCAGAACCAAGCGCGGCACCCTTTGGGCTCCTTTTGCTAATCTCGTGTTAGTAAAAGTTTGGTGAGAGATAATTTGCGCTTTTTCAGACTCGTGGTTTTCAGATCGTTTTCTGCTGTTCAGTTTGTGCTTGTGGGTTTGTATCTGTCCTTCAGTGCATGCAGCGAGTTACGCGTGACTCTTGTTCTTGTGTTCTTGTTCATTCGTTACTGTTTTTCAGGTCGCTCTTCACAGGCCTTGCTGTTCTTCAGTGCGTTCTGTTACTTCATTCTGAGCAGCCGACCGTTTTCTAGCCATGTTGCGTATACGTACTCCTCATAGAGTTCGTGCTGTGCGGGGGCTTGGTGTTGGGGTCCTGACCTTGACACAAGTCCAGTCCATGAACAGGGTGGGGAGGAGTTCATGAATTCAAGAATTGGTTGCTTCAGCGTGACCAGTTCTGTTATATGCCTTTGCTCCGTGAGATCCGTGAGAATAATCCTGATGATTTCAGGAACTTTCTCCGGATGACGGACCCCGTATTTCACCGTTTGTTGGCTTTGCTGACCCCTATATCAGCAGGCAGGATACCTGCATGAGGCAAGCCATCACTCCGGAGCAGAGGCTCGTCGTCCACCCTGCAGAAGGAGTATATTAAGGTAAGATTTATCCTTTAATATCACATTTTATTGTATTTAATGTTTGTTAATGTATTGTATTTCTTTCCTCGTTCCCTAATTACCATGATTGGAATATGCTGTGAATGTCCCCTTTGTCCTCATGCATGCTGGATTTTTATGTAATTATTTTTTTTCTCCTTCATACATATTTGCCTTCACTTGCCTCCCCAGCATGGTCTCCTGGCCCTATATTCACCTCGTGTATTCACTTAACAATGTATTTTATCAGATCCATAGTAGTGCTTTACCCCAAACACTCCCTAAAATGTTTTAAAATGTGATTTGTGCTTTAAATTCAGGCAGAGTGCCAGAGGCTTTTTTGGGGGGGTCCCCAAATCATTTGGAACCCTCCCTCCCCCCAACTGCTAAGGCAGCTGATACCAATTCTCTATCTATCCTCAATCATCTATCTGGTGACTTTGCCAAACCCATACACACTATACCCATCTCTTTAGTGGTCAGATTTATGGATGAATTCCCCAAAGCATGTAGTGCAAGGGCCTGCCTGTATACTTTCAAATGGTACTGTTTAAAGTTTTTGTATACTATTATTATCTTGATAGGTAATAGTAGAATTTCCAAATGAGCTCAAATGTGTACAATGTGTATTTATATCTTTGTATTATGACACTTCTTACCTGTCCAGTGGGCTGCCAATAGTGTAACTAAGGAGGGGTTGGCCAAAGTAATACCCATTATTTAGGCATTCAACTCTCAATGAAGTGGAGAGGGTTACCTGTCCAAGAGCCCCCCCCCCCCCCAAAAATGTTAAAAATGGCCCATGAGAGGGGGGGAGGGGGAATCTGATAGGTGTACCTTAGACTTTGGACTTTAAAAACTCCCTCAAATAAATGTTATCTTGATGTTGGCCAAGAATGTTTGTGTCTAATCTGCTTTGCCAGTTTATGTGCAAAATGAGAAATTTTTTTGTTGTTGTTTGACTCCACAGTTTCCTTCCACGCCACAGAAATGGCAGACTGTGGCCTCCCACTTTGCCCAGCGGTGGGACTTTCCTAACTGCGGAGGGGCAATTGATGGGAAACACGTCCACATCGTCCCACCACCCAACTCGGGGTCATATTATTATAATTACAAGGGGTTCAATAGTATTGTGATGTTGGCGGTGGTGCCGGCTACTTACGAGTTCCTGTATGTGGACGTGGGGAAGAATGGCCGGATGTCCGATGGTGGAGTCATCGCCCAGACGGAGTTCTACAGGCGTCTCCAGAATGGCAGCTTGGACTTGCCACCTCCAGAAGACAATGTGGAAGGACTCCCATTCGTCTTCGTTGCAGATGAAGCGTTTGCGCTGGGGGACCATTTAATGCGGCCATTCCCGATGAGGACCCTCATCCTGGACCAGAGGGTTTTTAATAACCGGCTGGCCAGAGCCAGAAAAGTGGTGGAGAACATGTTTGGAATCATGGCCAGCCGGTTCCGCCTATTTCTTACACCCATACACATGGCGGAGTATAAACTGAATCATATTATCCTGGCATGCTGTGTTCTACACAACTTTTTACGGCAACATTCTGCCAACTATGCTGGCTCAATTGGGCCTGAGGCCAGAATTCTAAATGAAACAACCCTGACGGTGCTTGAAAGTGGCCGTCCTGGCTTGCCTCTCCTGAGTGCCCGTGATGTCCAGCTAAGATACCTTGAATACTTTGCGGGTAGGGGGGCTATCAATATGCCAGACAATGTCTGAAACCTTTTTCAAATAATAATAAAAAAAAAAACTACTCAAATCTTTGGTGACATTTACTGCTTGTGTTTCTTTTAGCTGACCCTGACAGAAATGTGGTGAGTCCTGAAAATGGCGTGATTGTGTAACCTTACAAAGTACTGTTGGGTGTTATTTACTAAAGGCAAAGACACTTTGCACTACAAGTGCACTTGAAACTGCACTTGTAGTGCAAAGTGGATTTGCCCTTAGGAAATACCACCCATTGTCACAGAAAACACCAATTAGAGCACCACAAAAGTATTGGAGCGTTGAGACAATAATCCACACATTCTTGATTAACAATCTTTTTAATACCAGCACAATCACATGTACATTTAGAAAAGGTTTTTTAAAACAAACCAACATGTTTGTTGTAAAACATTTTTTGGGGTCACATTAGAAAAAGTAGAAATGTCCATTTAAGATAAAACAGGCATGTTTAAAACCAACAAGAAAGACACAAATCTTGAACTTACAAAGTTCACATTTGGTAGAACTTGAATATCAGACATGAGTATTTACAAACTGTGTTTGATATTGCGTTCAGATGGGGTGAAGTCACCCCAGGAAAAGCCAAATTTTGAAGATGCACACAAATTGCCGAATGTCAACATGTGTAGCTGCCATCATGGGGGATGAAGGGACGTGTTTTTGGGGTGCAACCCCTTCCTCACAGCTACTTTATTATTGAGGAAGGGGTTGCACCCCCAAAACACGTCCATTGATCTCCCGTGATAGCAGATAGCACATGTTGACACACTGTGTGCATCTTCAAGATTTGGCTTTTTGCAAACATGTCAAAAAATGGTAAAAATTTTTAGCACACAAAAAACCCAAGGGATTTGGAGGGGTTTTAAACTCTCCCTAAAACATCAATGATGTTCTTCATTTTTTGTCGAACATCAAGATTTGGCTTTTTGCAAACATGTCAAAAAATGGTAAAAATTTTTAGCACACAAAAACCCAAGGGATTTGGAGGGGTTTTAAACTCTCCCTAAAACATCAATGATGTTCTTCATTTTTTGTTGAACATCACTGATGTTTTCCAGGATGTTTTCCAAGTCCCTATTACACCCCATGATCTTCCCGATCAGGATCTGTGCACTTTCCGAGGTGAAATGCCCTGGATCCACAACATCATGATCACCTGAAAAGATAGAAACAAAAACACACATCCATCTCTTACCTGAGCCTGTGGTCGCAGACACTCACCTGTTGTGGTGCCAATTTCCACCACGTCTTCCTCCTCCTGCTCTGCTTGGCTTGGGTGGATTTCCCCTTCTTCCAGAGGTGGGGGGTCTGTGGTCTCCTCGGATGAGGGGTGTCCTCCGAGTCTTTTCTCCCCTATGTAAAAAAAAATAGGTATACTTAGCACACAGATATTTGATGACAGAAATAGGAACATGAAACATTGCTTGGAAGTGGGGTACAATTGTCTATTTTGGCAGAGTTCCAAGATGTAGAATTTTTATTGTCCTTTGTCAAGCTTCAATACTTTATCTGTTTTATACAGGCTTCACAGATGGAGACACCCCTATAGTATACAATGGAGCACCTGTGTGGGTCCCCTAATAAAAAGGGTGTTCTTGTGTCCCACACTAGTGCTCCAGCATCCAGATGTGAAAACTGCTGAGTGTCCTCTCCTTACACAGAATCTAGTTTGCATTTCATTCTAGTTACAAACCCATCTACACAACCAAATTATTTTCAGACAAGTAGGCCATAAAAAATGTGGGCAAATGCATATGGCCAAAACAATGGTGTTTTCTAGGCCGAACGAACAATGTTTTATACGAACGAATAATGTGCCCATGAACATGAAAGTTGCCATTTTAAACTGGATAACAGTTAAGAAAAGCACATGGAGCAGCTCGAACGTAATAAACATAAAGAATAGGAACACAGGACAACTACTTACTTTTTTGCAGCACTCTCCGGATCTTTCTGTACTGCTCGTGCTCTCTTAATTTGAGGTCCGACCACCGTTTCCTGAGCTGATTTTTCGATCATCGTACCCCGAAATTCCGGTGCAGACTCTTGACCACTTTCGCCATGATCTTGGCCTTTCTGACATTGGGGTTGGGGTAAGGTCCATACTTCCCGTCATAGTCGGCCTTCTTCAGGATGTCCACCATCTCCAACATCTCCCCAAAGGACATATTTGAGGCCTTAAATCGTCTCCTTCTGGATCGTGACATTTCTGGCTCCAGGCTTTCCTCCCCCTCCTCCTCGTTGCTGTAATTAGCACGCACCTGCTGTGTCTCCGCCATGTGCTCTTCCCCCACTGCGCCGAACGAGAAGGGGCGGGGAATAGAATAGAAAGAACGTCAGGGGCGGGCGGAGTTTCACGCATGTGCAGTGTGTATAAAACGTAACACGCGCGCGTAGTACGTACGATCTGTGAGCAGAGGAAGCAGTATCGGAGGCGCCGATCGTGATAACGAAGGTAAGATCTAAACTTGGACCTATACTGCTTCTAGATTGAGGCCTATATTGTAACAAGATTAGGAGAGTTTTGACTGACATTAGGGTTTGTCTCGTGTTGTGTCTTGCAGATAAAATGGATGGCTTCAATGACCACAACTTCCTCCCCCTGTTCATAGACAAGTACAGGGAGCTGCCCTGTCTGTGGCAGGTGAAACATCCACATTATAATAATAATAAACAAAAGAGGCACACAGCGCTGGAGAAGCTGCTGGAGTTGGTGAAGCCGGTGGTCCCCACAGCAAACATCCCCTATTTAAAAGACAAAATTGGTGGCCTGAGGAGCACTTATCTTAGGGAGCGCAAGAAGGTCACGGATTCCCAGAGATCTGGAGAAGGAGCAGATGACATTTATGTCCCCAGGCTGTGGTACTATGAGAGACTGCGATTTCTGTCAGACCAGACTGGAGTCAGGGAATCCCTCTCAACCCTTCCTTCCACTCTTCCTTCCACCCCAGCTGAGGCTTCTGACGTCCAAAATAGGACTTCCAGCCAGGAAGAAGTGGAGGAGCCCAGCTTGAGCCAGGTATAGCATTGTTCTACAGATTTCTGGTCAATAAAGAAATGATGTTTACTAGATGTTATTATTGATCACTAATTGCTGATTTAATAAAGGCGTTTACATATCAATAGACAGTAGTGGGCAAAAATAATTGGGACAAGAATGAAAAATGCTGTTAACATTCAATTTGCAACAGTCATGAGATGAAAATTGTGTGTAAATGATGAATAAAAAACTCAAACGATGTCCCTTTTTCATACACAGGAAGACCTCAGCCAGGACGAGGCTCTGGAATGTGGCACACAGGAGGAGGCTGTGGAATGTGGCAGCCAGGAGGAGGCGGGGGTTAGTGGCAGCCAGGAGGAGGCAGCCAGGAGAAGCCTGGGACCGGTAGGAGCCTGACAGAATCGTAGGTCCCTCCTCTCCGCCTTCCAAACAAAAGACCCAGGAAGGGGAGTCACGTGCAGGATTCAGCTCTCAGGATCATTCAGGAGGCTTCTGCGTCCCTCAGAGCCACCCCCACTCCTGAAGAGGCCTTTGCCTGCATGGCTACCACCAAACTGCAGGGCATGCAGGAGGGCCAACGCCAGCTGTGTGAAGACTTTCTTTATAAAGTTTTAACTAAGGGGGTGAGGGGCGAAATCACACCCAATACCCACGTGAGTGAGTTGGATCATCCTCCCCCTCGCCCTCCTCCTCCTCCTGCCACAACTCCACCACCACAGCCACAGCGTGGAAGGAAGACCAGAGAGTGATGGCCCTGGGTTCAGTCTGGTCTGGCAAAAGATGCAGTCTCTTGTATGACCACAGCCTGGGGACACAGATGTCATCTGCTGCTTTCAGGATCTCTGGGACTTCTGGACCAGACTGCACTCCCTTATATATGGACTCCTCAGGCCACCAATTTTGCAGTAAAATAATTGATGTGTGCCCTGGGGGTCAAAGGCTTCACCAATTTCTGCTGTTTCTCCAGCGTTGCCACCCTCTTTGTTTGGTTGTGAGCCCTTAATAAAGGTTTTTTTGTTTCAGTTAGACTCGCCTATGCGTGCTTTCCTTCAAAAAGGACAGTTTGTTTGTGAGGAGGCAGGTACATTTCAAAATACAATGTGAAATTAACAAGAGACACCAACACCAAGCAATCTCCTTGAGATTAAATAATACAAGATAATAATGGTGTTGTGGTAACTTGACACACAAAACAAAAATATTCTGGATGTTAAATAACAAAAAAAACAAAAAAAAAACAAGATCAGCCTTGAAAAAAATCCAAACCAAAAAAAAATCCAAAAAAACACATCAGGCTTGAAAAAAAAAAAAAAAACACAAAAAAAAATGATATAGATTTTTGGTCAGATGTGACAAATCATAATATATTGAGGGAATCACGATAAATAAGAAAGAAAGAAGTTTGTGAGAACTCTGTGTGAATATCAGCAGCAAAACTACTTAGTTCTTCCTGCATTATAAAGAAGAAGAGAGTGCGCTATATTAAACACTTGTAAACATTGCAGCCTGACGAAAGTGCTCTATCCAGTCCGAACGCTAATTTTACCAGACCGAGCTATTCCGTCTCGGAATTTCTTCTGAGCATGTGTGGCACTTTGTGCGTCGGAATTATCCACACACGGTCGGAATTGAAGCGATCGGATTTTGTTGTCGGAAAGTTTTATAGGCTGCTCTCAAACTTTGTGTGTCGGATAATCCGATGGAAAAAGTCAGATGGTGCCCACACACAGTCGGAATTTCCGAAAACATGCTCTGATCACACATTTTCCGTCGGAAAATCCGACCGTGTGTAGGGGGCATAACAGTTAAAAGTGCAAGTGCTAGTTAGACCACTAAGTAATGTGAACTGGGATCAAATTATATGTGATAATACGTGACACTACCTGTCCCCTTTAATAACAAGGTATAGGAAAAAAGGAGGAATTTTTGTTGCAAAATGATTCAAAGAGCCCGTGTTATGGTGCTCATATATAAGGTACCTTAAACCTCCACACCTGTATACAAACATGCATATTACATTCAAAAATTCCTAAGAATTGTTAAGTAGTGAAAAATGAACTAAAGATTCTTGTGAGTTCATCAAGAAGGTAACTAAAGTCTCTAGTAAAAAACAATCATAAATTGAAGGTATGTAAGTTCAATCTGTGGTAGTAATTGCATGTGAAACAATCCAAAGTGACTTGTGCAAATTCCTGTTCAAACAGCATAAGGTGATGTTCGTGCTCCCCTTCAGTTCTCCACTCACCAGATTTTCATACCCCTGCAGGGGTGAACCGCATAAAGTGGGGATTTGGCTGGAACTGTTTTCCTCCTTATTGGATCTGACCATACCCATAGGATATCTTAAACTTGTATTCCTGCTGGTGATAAGCGATGATGAATGTAGCAGACAATTCTTGGATGATCGCCTTCTCCGTGGTACTTTAGGCCCATGGGGTATCCTCGTATGAATGGAAAAGACGGCCACTCAGTGAAGTTCCGTAAAAAATTTCCAATTTTATTGTATAAAACAAAGTAAAAAATGGTACAGCAATGCCAGTTGCCGGAAAATTGTTTCCAATAACACAGTACAACAAATCCTGTTCAGCACGCGTTCCACCGGTTCGGACACCGCAAACCGGAAGTGACGTGGGTGCGTACTAGGCTCCACCTTACGCGTTTCATCATAGGACGTCTTCTGAGGCGGTGCCATCTTGGTACACCTCACGTCTTAAATACTAGATGGGTGTGAAGGGTCCACCCCCCGTAATTAGGTGGCAGGGCTGATATAATGATGAACGACATATGAGGCCAGGTATACACTAAGGGGAATTAGCGTATTCCATCCAGCTAAATTAGATGGATGGTGTTCTACATACGATTCTATAGGTGACTACTTATACCCCCAGTGGCCGAATGGAGTACTACTTCCTGCACATCCACCTAGTGTCAAACAACCCAGATATTACCTGGTAAAATATATAAAGATAACTGAAAATGAACTTGCAAATAAAAACAAATAAAACAGCATTCTGGCTATATGGTGGTATGTTGATCAGAGTGAATACTGTTTTGGGAATAGTGCAGTGAGATTCATAAATTAATATCCTAAAGGATATATATATTTCCCAGGGGAGTCCTAAAGTTCTTTCCAGGAGCCAATGTAGAAGGGTTTTCAAACCAAAACGCCTCAGAATTATGCGTCTTTTTCTTACATAGTTCTAGGTTATTTATGGGCATACTTTAGATTGAAGTGTGGATATAGAAAGTAATAAAATATGTAGTATACCAGTCAATAAATTTATTCTACTCACATAAGTTTCATCAGACCCAGAGAAACAATCTAGGTCCAGTGAATTCGCTATTTAAAGCGGAGTTCCGCTTAAAAAAAAATTAAAAGTCAGCAGCTACAAATACTGCAGCTGCTGACTTTTAATAATCGGACACTTACCTGTCCCAGGGTCCAGCAATGCGGGGGATCTAAGCCCCGCTTGTTTCCCCCCTCAGCTCGGCAGCACCGGTATTGTAACTGTGGGTGCCGGCATGCGCGCACCACGTGCCATGACTGGCTGCACAATCATCTGTGACCTGTGACGTGTCCCAGAATATTGCTTAGATGGAGGGGGGAGAGGTGATCTTCCTTCCGGCGCCGAGGGAAGTGACGTAAGGAGCCGAGGTGAGTAAGGAGGCAGATTACGAGGAACCCCCTAGCAACAGGCATTAAGAGGTGAGTAAAATTTTTTTTTTTTTCCAAATGTTATTAATCATTTTTAATGCAGCTGAAAAATGCTAATATAATTTTAGGAGTGGAACTCCACTTTAAAACCTGTGACTAAATTGCCCTGAAACAGGAACTACATGTATCAATCCATCAATGGATTCCATCTGGCCCAGACTATTAGGTCTGGGCCTGGTGGAATCATAATGGTTGAATACTAAAGGTTAAGGACTAAACTGATGCTACTATGAAAAGTCTGTTTGGAAAAAGCGTTAAAGGGGAAAAGAAGAACCATAGAGCAATCCCTAGAAAAAAAAAACCCCGTTTGGAATGCCAACGAAAGGCTTGAGGGGTCCAATATTGGTCCCTCCAGACTCTCTTTAAATGCGGTCCGGAGAGATCAACGGTTGGATATGAAGCAATTGAGATCAATATCCAGGTTTAGACCCCCAGGCGCCAAAGACCCCAACCTGTATATCCACCTCGTTTTTTGTTTTTTACTTACTCGACATGGGAGGCATTTTTGACAACTGAAAAACACTTTCATTCCTGAAAAGAGTTTGACGGTTTTGGGGGGTCAATGACATTATGGACTAGGTGATGCCTCAGGGACGGGGCCCTCCTGTACACAAATCTGGACTTTTTTGGTAAGATCTTGGATAACACTCTATCCTCTTTCAGGGTGGGCCAATATTTCCTAATAATACGTTCAACAGATTGGTATCGGGTGTAAAAACTGGTGATGAAGGCCACATCCATGTGGGTCTCGCCTTTATTCTTTTTCTTTTTCATTAGTGTATCTCTGTTTCTTTCCATTATTTCCATTTTTAAATTGACTAAGTTCTTTTTTGGTAACTTTTCTCCTCTAATTTTTTATTTAGAATATCGGCTTGTACATTAAAGTCTTCCAGAGTGCGACAATTTCTTCTTAGTCTTAACAGCTGCCCCTTGGGGATATTCCCTTTCCATTTAGGGTGGTGGCAGCTAGATGTTGGTATATATCCATTCCGGTCTGTTGACTTGAAAAATGTTTTCGTGTACAGTCCATTCCCATTCTTGAAAATTTGTAGGTTCAGATAGGCAATCTGCTGGTGATCCCATTTCCCAGTACGGGAGATCCCATATTCATTGTAGTTTATTACTTCAAGGAAATTTTCAAAAGATTCCACTGTGCCTTCCCATAGGATTTTTAGATCATCTATATACCTCCGCTATAGCTTGATCTGGAGTATTCTCTGGGGTATTCTCTTCTCATAGATGTATTTGTCCTCCCACATATTCATGAATAGGTTTGCCACACTGGGGGCATAATGTGCCCCCATAGCCACGCCCTTGGTTTGAACGTAGTAGTTTTTCTTATACCAGAAGTAGTTGCTTTCCATGGCTAGTTGGAGGCCTTCAAGGATGTACCCAATTTGTTCTTGCTTTCAGTGCCTTCTCAACTCCTTCCAGCCCATCTTTCTGAATAATACTGGTATATAGGGAGTTGACATCTATGGTGGCGAGTAGGTATTTGCCAGCATCTGTAACGTTTTGAAGTTCTGTAATTAGTTGTGTGCTGTCCCTAAGATATGATCTACCCTTCTGTACTAGGGGCTTTAAATATTAATCAAGATACTCTCCTAATTGAGAGAAGAGGGAGCCGATCCCACTTATGATTGGTCGTCCTGGTGGTTTCTCCAGTCTTTTATGTATCTTTAGTACATGGTATATCACTGGGGTTCTTGTAGATTCTGATATGAGGTATTCAGTTTCCTTCTTGCTCAATTTTTTAACAAATGCTTTTAATTTATTTTCATACCTTTGTTTGGGGTTCCCTCTCAGTTTTTTGTATGTGTCCTCAACCTTCAACAAGTTCTCAATTTCTTCCTCGTAATCCTTTTTATTTAGTATGACCAGCCCCCCTGTCAGCTGGATGTATTACTACTTCCTTTTCCCTAGAGCTTTGATTGTTTTCCATATATTCATGTTTTTGGAGTCCTTCCTTTCCAATTTCTTCAGGTCATCCTCAACCATTTTTTTGAATGCTCCCAAACATTGACTTCCGGGTACTTTAAGGTTAAAGATAGAGTTATTTTTAAGTGTAGTCTGAGTAAATATCGTGGTATCTGGTAGTCTCTTGTCTTCATTTATTGCAAAATGTTTCTTCAGGTTCAATTTTCTCATAAACCTCTGAAGATCAATATGGGCCTCAAATTTGTCCAGTGATTTGGCTGGAGCAAATTTTAGGCCCAAATCCAGAACCCTCATTTCTTCCTCTATAAAATGCACGCTACTCAAATTAAAAATTTCCTCTCCTAATACTCTCATCTTCTTTTTCTTCTTCCATCCTCTCTTTCCTCTTGGCTGTTTCCTCTTTCCAAGAATCTTTGTGTTGGTCCCGTCTCTCTTCCTTGGTTGATGGTACAACCATTTCTTGTGTCCATCTCTTGTCTCTGGTGGGGTAGATTTCCACGGGGTATTGAAAACCCCTGTTTTCCACCCATACTTTTTGGGGCCCCCCATCTCTGATTTTCTCCTCCATTTCCATGCTGTCCTCTCCAACTTTGGGTCCTGTATGGGACACGGGCCTTCCACCTCCCTGGGGGTCTTTCTCATTGCCCTCCTTGGGGAAAACCCCTCTCCTCCCTAAAGTCTCCTCTCTGCTGCCAGTAGGGGGTGTGACGCCTACTCCCCATGAAGGGGGAGAATCTATTACTTGTGGGAATATTAAACCTTGGGGTATCTGGTGATCTTGGATATGAAGGTTCATATGGGTTATCTCTCATAGTAGTAGGCCTCCCTTGATGGTAATTTTGTGGCCCGGATGCCCTCCTACGTCTTAAACCAGGGGTGTGGTTAAATCTCAGTTGTGATGTTTGGCCTCTCCTTGGTAGGTCCAGCTCTTCTATTTCTTCACTTGGACTGTCATCCATGGATGCATCATCCTGTTCCCCCTCAAGTTCTTCAATCTCCCCTTGCCATTTATAGACTTTATTGTCTTTATAGTCTAACACATCCCTCTTAAATTTTTTTCTGCTTTTTCTTTTTTGCTTGGATTTCAATATCATATTTCTTAATAATCTCCTGTAGTTCCCTTTCTTTATCCTTATACTCTTTATGGTTGGCAAAGGGGAGCAATAAGTTATTGATATTGATGTTCATTTCTACTCCTCTTAGTTTGAATTGTCTTCTCTTTACTATGTTTTAAAACAGGTCATTTTCACATTTATTAAAGACGGAATACCAATCCCCCATAAGTGACGCATCTTCAATGCTGTTATTAGGGTGTATATCCCACCTTAATCTCCGGGGCATCATCTTTTCACTGATGTACATCTCCAGTGTGACAATATCCCACCACACCCTTAATTACTTATCCATGGTGTGTCTTAGTTGTTTAAAAAAAATATTCACATCCTGTCTATTATTGACCTGTTCCTGGCTAAAAATCCCTCCTATATCAATGTTCCTGTTAGTCTTGTAGCCAAACATATCCATAGCTGCAGTAGAAGTCACACCCTAAGGTGATCAGAATATTTCTAAGTGATGGATAGCATGCTTAGGTAAGGCTGGGCTGCTGCCTCCCCTAGGGGCTCTACTAGTGAAGCACCAGAAAAATGACATGACGTGGGTGCGTACTAGGCTCTGCCTTACGCATTTCATCTTAGGACGTCGCCTGAGGCGGTGTCATCTTGATACACCCACTTAAGCAGTGGGTTTAAGTATTCTACCTTTCCCTGTGAAATATCCAGTGAGTCAGCCAGGTGGGCTGGTGAAGAGTCAGCCAGGTGGACTGGTATAGAGAGTTAGCCGGTTGGGCTGCAGCTCCTATGTGTGGTGTGCTACTTTACTATTAATATTACCACTTGCTGACTGCTACAGGTTGGCCATTGTGTGCAGAATCATGTATACATATATACGTGATTCTGCACTTCTGAGTAGGGGATGCGCAGGAGCCGATCAGTGGGTGCCGACTATAACTTTTGCGCAAACCAATCAATATACGCTCTTTGGGATTCTTTTTACCAAAAAATATGTAGCAGAACATGTAGTATATTTGCCTAAATTTATGAAGAAATTTGATTTTTTAAATTTTTTTTTATTGGATATGTTTTATAGCAGAAAGTAAAAAATATAGGTTTTTTTTTTTCAAAATTGTCTTTTTTTCGTTTATAGCGCAAAAAAATAAAAAACCTAGAGGTAATCAAATACCACCAAAAGAAAGCTCTATTTGTGGGGAAAAAAGACATAAATTTAATTTGGGTACAGTGTTGCATGACCGCGCAATTGTCAGTCAACATAACGCAGTGCCATATTGCTAAAAATGGCCTGGTTATAAATCTTTCGAAGGGCAAGTGGATAATAAAGTATTATTATATACCGATGTGTATATTGTGTTTGTGCATTATTATTATTATTATTATTAATATTATTATCATAATATTATTTACAGATGTCTTTATTGTATTCATGCACTATTATTATTATTATTATTAATAAAGTATTATTATTTACAGGTGTGTGTATATTGTGCTGGTGCACTATTATTATTATTATTATTATTATGTATTTGTATTTATAGATAAGTATGTATATTGTGTTCATGCACTATTATTATTACTGTTATAATAATAATAATTATTATTATTATTATTTGCAGATATGTATATTGTGTTCATGCACTATTACTATTATTGTATATTGTATGTATATTATGTTAGCGCGCTAATATTATTATTATTTGCAGCTATGTATATTGTGTTCATGCACTAATATTATGAAAAGAGTATTAATAGAGTATTGTGTTGATGCACTATTATTATTATTATTAATAATAATAATAACAATACTTATAATATTATTATTATTATACAGGATTTATATAGCGCCAACAGTTCACGCAGCGCTTTACAATATAAAAAGGGAGACAATACAGTTATAATACAATAAAATACAAGAGGATTAAGAGGGCCCTGCTCAGAAGAGCTTACAATCTAATAGGGTGGGGCAGCTGGTACAAAAGGTTGTAACTGTGGGGAATGAGCTGTTGGAAGTGGTAGGAGATTAGTTGGAGACGTGATAGGCTTTCCTGAAGAGATGAGTTTTCAGGGATCGCCTGAAGGTAGCAAGAGTAGGGGATAGCCTGATAGATGGAGGCAGCAAGTTCCAGAGGATGGGAGAGGCTCTGGAGAAATCCTGGAGACGAGCATAGGAGGAGGAGATGAGAGAGCTTGAAAGCAGGAGGTCTTGAGAAGAGCGGAGAGGTCAATTTGGGTGATATTTGGAGACAAGATTGGTGATGTAGCTCGGGGCAGAGTTGTGAATGGCTTTGTATGTTGTGGTTAGTATTTTGAATTTATTTTGCTGGGCGATTGGGAGCCAGTGTAGGGATTGGAGGAGAGGGTTGGCAGACACTGAGCAGTTGGTAAGGTGGATAAGTCTGGCAGCAGCATTCGTGATAGACTGAAGAGGGGATAGCCTATGGAGAGGCAGGCCAATGAGAAGAGAGTTGCAATAGTCAAGGCGAGAGATAACAAGGGAGTGAATGAGGAGCTTGGTGGTTTCATTTGTTAAAAAGGTGCGAATTTTAGAGATGTTACAGAGGTGAATTTCTACAAACTTTTGACAACGATTGGATTATGAATATTAATATCATTAAATAATATTATAATTATCATTATTATTATATTTTACAGATATGTATATTGTGTTCATAAACTATTATTATTATTATTTACAGATATATATTGTGCTCATGCACTAATATTATGAATAAAGTATTACTCTTTACAGATATGTATATTGTGTTCATGAACTACTACCGGTATTATTATTAATTACAGATATGTATATTGTGTTCATGCACTAATATTATGAATACAGGCATACTCATTTTAAGTACACAATGGGACCAGAGAATGTATGTAAAACGAAAATGTAATTAAAGTGAAGCAATACCTTTTTTCACTTCTGGGGGGTCTGGGGCTGTAGTGGGGGGTCAGGGGCTGTAGTGGGGGGGATCAGGGCCTATAGTGGAGGGCCATGGGCTGTAGTGGGGGGGAGGGGGTCATGGAGTAAAGTTTATAGTACTGTACAATAATCCACTTACGCTTAGGCAGCAACTCTGGGCTGGCTGGCAGGCAACTCTGGGCCGGCTGGTGGGCATGGCTGGCGGGCAATGGGCAACTCTGGGCCGGCTGGTGGGCATGGCTGGCGGGCAACTCTGGGCTGGCTGGTGGGCATGGCTGCAGGCAACTGTGGGCTGGCTGGTGTGAACTTTGCCTCTTCACTGGCGACAACTCTGGGAAGCAGCTCCGCCTCTTCCAGGCCATACTGCAGCTGCGTAGCATGGGATGTCTGTACTTGCGAGGTACTTTACGAAGACATTCGCAGGTATGTCCGTACTCGCGAGTGTATGTAAAGTGAGTGTACTTAAGCGGGGTATGCCTGTAGAGTATTAATAGAGTATTAAACTAAACATGTGTATATTGTGTTGATGCACTATTATTATTATTATTAATAATAATAATAATAATAATAATAATAATAATAATAATAATAATATTGTGATTATCGTTATTATTATATTTTACAGATATGTATATTGTGTTCATAAATTATTATTATTATTTACAGATATGTCTATTGTGTTCATGCATTATTATTATTATTATTATTTACAGATATGTATATTGTGTTCATGCACTATTATTATTATTATTATATTATTATTTACAGATATGTATATTGTGTTGATGTACTATTATTATTATATTATTATTTACAGATATGTATATAATGTTCATGCACTATTATTATTATTATTATTATTATTATTATTTACAGATATGTATATTGTGTTCATGCACTATTATAATTATTACTATTATTATTATTATTCTTTACAGATATGTATATTGTGTTGATGTACTATTATTATTATATTATTCTTTACAGATATGTATATTGTGTTGATGTACTATTATTATTATATTATTCTTTACAGATATGTATATTGTTTTCATGCACTATTATTATTATTATTCTTTACAGATATGTATATTGTGTGGATGTACTATTATTATTATTATATTAATATTTATGGATATGTATATTGTTTTCATGCAATATTATTATTATTATTCTTTACAGATATGTATATTATGTTCATGCACTATTATTATTATTATTCTTTACAGATATGTATATTGTGTGGATGTACTATTATTATTATTATTCTTTACAGATATGTATATTGTGTTGATGCAGTATTATGATTATTATGATATTATTCTTTACAGATGTGTGTATTGTTCTTCCTGTGGATCCCTCCAGTTCAGGATGATGTGTGTCCATGTGCAGCCTTCTCCCCCCTGTCCATAGAAGGAGGGGATGGAGGAGGAGGAGAAGGAGGAGAAGGAGGAGGTGGAGGCTCAGTCTCTGGATGGGAGGGAGGTGGAGGCTCAGTCTCTGGATGGGAGGTGGAGGTTCTCTCTCCGGCTATGCTCTCACACGGATGCTTGGTGCAGCATCGGCCCCGTCTGTGCTGTGAGATCGGCTGTGTTGGCCGGTGAAGGGGCTGTGTATATCGGCCGATCTCTATCGGATCTTATCTGTGGTCACCATGTGGCTCTCCCAGGACACTCCCTGCGCTCCAGCCCTGCACAGCCAGCTCGGTGCCCGGTGAGGGGGGACAATGAGCAGCGAGCAAGAGCCAGAGTGAGTAGCACCTGTATGGAGGGGGCCCCATAGGACAGGGGCCCTTCATGTGTGCAGGTTGGATGGCTGTACATTGTGTGTGTGGTGTCCCCATTGTACAATGTCCCCTGGGCATGGCTGTGACATGGGCACCATGTGGGACAAAGCCTGGCATCTGTGACACTGCAGAATGGGTTTGGGCTGTCAGTGATTGGCTGATCCCTGGGCCTGGCCAGGTGTGGGGGTCATGTGATGGTGATGTGCCCACCACTCTGGGTTTGGTACTGGTGGATAGGGGGATTGGTGGTAGTGTTGCCTGGTAGATGATTGGTGATATCTCAGGAGGGATTGTGTTTGGGGTTTACACTTCACAAGAGATCTTCACCCCCTCCATGGACTGTCAGATCCTGTACACTGGGGGGGCGGTGGGTGAATCACCACATTCTACCATGTTGGCAAGAATCAGATGGTACACCGCTGGCTAGGATTTCTACGAGCCATCACGTTATTGGACTGCAATGTATTTATTCTGGGTGCAGGTGATGGCATGTGCACCCTTAGTGCCAACATATTGCCAAACAAAAATAGGAACACACAGAAGGAGTACAGCACACTGACCATACACTATAGAATCTGATTGTACAATCTCCTCCAAATCTACAAAGGACTATGTAGTGCAAGGGCCTGCCTGATCGGCTACAGATTGATCAGATAGTTTAGATAAATCCTCCTATTACACAGCTTTAGTAAGTAAATTGTATGGTCAGATTGTGTAATGTGTATGCTGAGTATAGGGCCGCCATACACATTACAACCAGACCATACAATCAACTTTAGATTTACCAAAGCCATGTAGTTTGAGGACCTACATAATTTACAAAATCAATTTGTATCCAACCAGGCAGGCCCTTCCACTACATAGCTCTTGGTTGTTCTAAAGGAGATTGTAACATCGGGTGGTAGGCCTTAAAGCAGGTTGTACAATCAGATTGCATAGTGTATGGCCAGCTTCAGTCTTATGAACAAAGTGGCATCAATTGGAGGAATACAGAATAGATTCAGATTCAGGCCTGAAATTGACGAATTGTATCACATACCCTGTTGGGGACATCACACACTGTTCACATTGTGCTGATGGCCCTGTGAAGATTCATATTGTTGAGAGTTTGGGGGGGGGGGGGGGTTATGACTCTTAGGAAAAGCTTGAGTGACCCTACCTACCCAACATCAGTCTATAAGTCCTCTCCAGGACTGTGCTATAGGGATCTGTTCTAAGAAATAAGAGGCACTTCCATGTTCCTGGTGGTCATGTATGTGCAGAGGTTGATATGAAGTTCTCGGTGATGACTCATCTGGTCATTGCCCATGTCGGTTCTTCCCTCCGGTGACATGCAGAACACAGAAGTGATAAGCCTGCCTTCAGGAACCGTTTATAAGAGACTCTTCTCATTCTCATCTGCAGATTAAAAAGCGATAGAAATATTGCAGTGATTTCATCGTATATGTAATGGAAGATGTAAAAGTGTGCGTCAAATGTGATCCATTGAAAAAAACGTGTATGTAGGCGTCAATGGCTTAGCGGTGGCTTTATATATGTTGTGGAATGTATTGGGCTACAGGCAATTTAAAAAATTGCACCGTCCATTTCTACCGACAACTGTCCACAATTTCCTGCCGTCCTTCAACTATGGCTTACAGTAGCTATGTAAAGGTCCAAGTTGCCTGTAGGAAATCCATTTAGTACCTAGAATAGGCAAGAATAGCAATCTTTTGGCGTCAATTTTTTTTTTCAGTTTTTTTTTTTAAATATTGTTTTGGGTAGAACATCGTGTTTCTTTATTGTTCTAGTTTGTATTAAAATGTATTCGGTGTATAATATTGTTTATTGTTATCTCATGTTGTGGTTTGTATCGAAATGTATTCTCTCTATGTGTATTTTTTTATGGTGTGTATGTGTGTGTAAATATATATAGTAATTTGTGTTCAAATGAGTTTGGTATACTGGTTAATTTTTAAGTTATATCATGATTTGTGTTGAACTGTATCCTGTATGTGTGTTTTATATATATAGAGATATATATCTGTATCTATATCTCTATATATAGATATAGCTATATATCGATAGATAGATAGATAGATAGATAGATAGATAGATAGATAGATAGATAGATAGATAGATAGATAGATAGATAGATAGATAGATAGATAGATAGATAGATATAGATATAGATATATATAAATGTGTATATATATATATATATATATATATATAGATATATAGATATAGATATATTCATTCTACAGTAGCTTTATTTTTTTTTATAGTGGTTTGTGTTGAAATTTGTTTGGTACACTGCTTATTTTTTAGGTTATATTCTGATTTGTGTTGAATTGTATCCTGTATGTGTGTTTTTTTATTATATAAATCTATATATTCATTCTACAGTAGCTTTATCTTATATAGAGGTTTGTATTGAAATGCATTCTGTACACTGATTGTTTTTTATTATGATTTGTGTTGTTCTGTACGTGTGTTTGTTTTTATTTTATAAGATAATTTGTGCTAAAAAGTATTTTGTATATACATATATTTTTATATATTTAAAACTGTTGGTTTTATGTTATTTTAGTTGAAATGTATTTTGTTTTCCTTTTTTTTTTTTTAATATGGAGTTTTTATGTTGCTGTTGTCGAGTCAGACAGTCCTCAATGTGCTATAGATAATGGATTTGTGCTGGAAATGTCTGTTTGCCTTTTCCTTCCCATGCTTGACATGTAGACATGAAGCCCTCCAGCTCGTGTAGCCATGGTGGGTGTTTTTCTCATTTTTTGGGTGATCGATGTGTGTTGAGAGCCCCGTGGTGCCTTTTTGCAATGACCTTGCGTGTTTGCTTTGTAGTATGTGGGTGCTGCGCTGTGCCCCGTAGTGTTTGTTCTTGGTGTGTTCAGTTCTTTAAGCCGCCATGTTGTGCTGCTGTTTTTTGTGAATTGCCCTCATTTGCATAGCAGGATCCCATTCATAAAACCCTGGCAGGCAATATTACCTTTTACGTGCTGTGACATTGTGAATGGGGGCAACGTCGGGGAATTATGAATAAATTGGGGATAAGGAGGCTGCGGTGACAAGGAAGGAGGAGGGGGGGGGGGGGGGGGGGGATTGGGAAGAATGAAAAGAGGTGGGATGGTCTATTCTACTATACAGACTTGGGCACCATTGGCACACAATTGTTGCTGCTCACTAACAGCGCCCTTTACACTGGACTCACACTGTGCTCATAATGTGGAATGTGACCGTATTGCACTTTGTGAATGGCTGTGATTGCATGTTTCCTTTCTGTGTCATTCTTTCCTGTCTTTGCTCCAAATCTTGCATTCTCTCCCTGTCTTCCTTTCCTTGTCCCCCTCCTCCTCCTCCTCCTCCTCCTCCTCATTCCTGGCCTCTCCCTCCCGCTCTTGTTGACACAGCTATGTGGGAAATATCAGAGCAGGGAGGCTCGGGTGTCATGTGACCTCCCTATTCCATTCATAAAATACCTGTGTCCATTCACTCCGTCACATCCCACACACACCTGCATTGGGGCACCCATGGCTGCAGCAAAGAGGGGGGCTTCATAGATACTAGACCATGAAAGGTGCCAAGGTTCTCACCGATGGCACAAGAGCTGCTTTACACGTGTATTAATGAGGACAGATGCCAGTGTTCACATGCTGGGGATGAAGGTGTGCTCCACAAATAGAAGCACGCATTGTCGCAGAGAGGTGTTAATCCGCAGAGGGGCGGCTTGTGTTGAAACCGGGTGAGCTAAATGATAGGTTGCAGGTACCCGGTCTAGGGGAACGAAGGCTTCAGAAACAGCTGCTTAATGGTGGACATACACGCTTCAATAAACAATCAATTCCTTTTCCGAATGTTCGCTTCCGATAGGAATAATCAAGCTATAGTCGACAAAAAATGTCATCGATATGCCACACCCAGGGAAGGGGATTTCAGTCGATAGTTACTATACAATTATGACTTACAATCGGATGTTATCGATTAACATTGAGACGTGCAGCAGATCACATGAATGCTGTGCGGTGCAGGAAACACACAAGATTCACTGCCTTTCCCACATCGCATATACACTATATTGTTAAAAGTATTGGGACACCTTCCTTTACACACACATGAACTTTAATGGCATTCCAGTCTTAGTCCACAAGGTTCAATATTGAGTTGGCCCACCCTTCGCAGCTATAACAGCTTCAACTCTTCTGGGAAGGCTGTCCACAAGGTTTAGGAGGGTGTCTATGGGAATGTTTGACCATTCTTCCAGAAATGCATTTGTGAGGTCAGGCACTGATGTTTGACGAGAATGCCTGGCTCGCAGTCTCCGCTCTAATTTATCCCAAAGATGTTCTATTGGGTTGAGGTCAGGACTCTGTGCAGGCCAGTCAAGTTCCTCCACCCCAAACTCGCTCATCCATGTCTTTATGGACCTTGCTTTGTGCACTATTCCAAATCATATGGTGGAGGAAGGATTAAGATGTGGGGTTGTTTTTCAGGGGTTGGGTTTGGCCCCTTATTTCCAGTGAAGGGGATTCTTAAGGCGTCAGCATACCAAAACATTTTGGAGATGGCCCCTTCCTGTTCCAACATGACTGCGCACCAGTGCACAAAGCGAAGTCCATAAAGACATGGATGAACGAGTTTGGGCAGGAGGAACTTGACTGGCCTGCACAGAGTCCTGACCTCAACCTGATAAAACACCTTTGGGATGAATTTGAGCGGACACTGCAAGCCAGACCTTCTCATCCACATCAGTGCCTGACCTCACAAATGTGCTTCTGGAAGACTGGTCAAACATTCCCATAGACACACTCCTAAACCTTGTGGACAGCCTTCCCAGAAGAGTTGAAGCTGTTATAGCTGTAAAGGGTGAGCCAATTCCATATTGAACCCTACGGACTGAGACTGGGATGCCATTAACCACTTCAATACAAGGCATTTTCACCCCCTTCCTGCACATTTTTCAGCTTTCAGCGCTGTCGCACTTTGAATGACAATTGTGCGGTCATACAACACTGTACCCAGATGAAATTGTTATCATTTTTTCCCCACAAATAGAGCTTTCTTTTGGTGATATTTGATCGCCTCTGCAGTTTTTATTTTTTGCGCTATAAACAAAAGAAAAGTGACAAGTTTGAAAAAAAACAATATTTTTAACTTTTTGCGATAATAAATATCCAATTTTTTTTCTTTAAAATACATTTTTTCCTCAGTTTAGGCCGATATGTATTCTTCTACATATTTTTGGTAAAAAAAAATCGCAATAAGCGTATATTGATTGGTTTGCTCAAAAGTTATAGCGTCTACAAAATAGGGGATAGATTTATAGCATTTTTATTTTTTTTATTTTTTTTTACTAGTAATGGCGGCGATCTACGATTTTTATCGTGACTGCGGACATATCGGACACTTTTGACACATTTTTGGGACCATTCACATTTATACAGCGATCCGTGCTATAAAAATGCACTGGTTACTGTATAAATGTGACTGGCAGGGAAAGGGTTAACACTAGGTGGTGATCGAGGGGTTAACTGTGTTTCCTAGGGAGTGTTTCTAACTGTAGGGGGAGGGGACTCACTAGGGGAGGAGACCAATCGGTGTTCCTCTGTACTGAGAACATACCATCTGTCTCCTCTCCTCTTACAGGACCGTGGATCTGTGTGTTTACACACACAGATCCACGGTCCTGCTGTGTTACCGGCAATCGCGAGTGCCCAGTGACACGGCGGTGGGCAGGGAAAGAGAGGCCGTCATATGATGCCCGCCCGCAACGAGAGCTGTGCCGCCTGGCCGTTAATTGACAGCCGGCGGTCAGCAAGCAGTTAAAGTTCATGAGAAGAGAAGCTTGAGAGGAGATATGATTGTGATTCACAAATACCTTAATGGTGATCCCAGAAAAAAAGATTCAGTCTCAGGGAGCGTAAAGCCTCGTACACACGGTACAATTGTTGGCCAACCGAGCGTCTGAATTTTTTCAAAAGGGCGTGTGCCAGGATCTTGTCTTGCATACTAACGATATGTAAATTGTGGTTCGACAACACGAAGGTAGTGACGTACTACAAGGAATTTCAGCTCTGGAGTGCCACCCTTTGGGCCCCTTCTGCTAATTTTGTGTTTGGTGAGCATTGATTGTGAGCATGGGGTTTGTACTTTCGACTTTTGTGTGATGGATTTGTGTACGGACCCTACGAAAATCAGACGTGGAGCCGTAGTCTACCGAAATTTTACTAGCCTGTCATCCAACATTTGTTGGCGGAAAATTGGAAGACAATTGTCTAAAGGAGCGTACCAAGGGTAAGAATTTAGGACAACAGTCTGTCAACAGACAATACCCTTCCAACAATCGAACCGTGTGTTCGAGGCTTTAGAGGACACAGGGCCACATAATGAGACTGGAGGAGAAGAGGTTTAGCCTAAAGCTGCGCAGAGGGATTTTTACTGTGATAAGGAGGTGGAACTCTCTTCCACAATTGGTGGTGTCAGCGGGGAGTATTGATATTTTGAAAAGACTCCTGGACGTGCATCATAGTGAACACAATATACAGGGATATGGGAAATGATTATCGACACTGACACACGTACACCAACACAAGTTGAACTATTGTCCTTATTCAACCTTACCTACTATGTGACTATATGCGTGTAAAGGCAGGTGTCCCAATACTTTTGACAATATAGTGTATGTGAACTGTGGCTTAATCAGATATAAGTGAAACAGCTTATAGATCTGATAACTATGTTAGCTATGCCTTATGATGGCCATACACATTGATCAGAAATTTGTTTGAATCACACATCAATCAGATCAATGTGTATGGTGGCCACCAACAGTTCTAAAAGCTGTTTCACCTATGTCTGAATGAAAGGGCCATAGATATGTGCAGTCTGGCCGCTCATAGACATGTATGCTCAGCCGGCATTTGGAAAAGGCAGAGCGCCGGCTAACATCTGGCGGGATTATCATTATTACTACAGGTATTTACATAGCGCTGATAATTTTCATAGCACTTTACAACACTGTAAATTCACATCAGTCCCTGCCCGCCAGGAGTTTACAATCTAAGATACCTACTACACATACATATGTACACTGGCCAATTTAGACAGGAGCCAGTTAACCTATAAGCATATCTGGTATGGGAGGAAACCCAAGTACACAGAGGAATCTCCCACACACACAGGAGGAGAACATGCAAACTCCATGCAGATAGTGTCCTGGTTGGGTTCATACTGAGGACCCCAGGGCTGCAAGGCAAAAATACCAACCACTAAACCACTCTGCTGCCATAGTGATTGAAAATATCAGATATTTCTCATGAAGATTTCATCATTAATTGATTTACATGAAGTACACATAGCTTCCTGCTCATAAGTGTATATTTGCTTACCTGTATAGATCCAATGATAGCTGCAGATTTATTTATTATAGGCATTTATACAGTGCTGACAAATTACACAGCTTGTTACATATTGTACATTCACATCAGTCTCTGCCTTCAAGGAGCTTGCGATCTAACATCCCTATCTCACTTGCAAACATACACATAATAGACCGGAGCCAATTAAACGACCAGCATGTCTTTGGAGTGTGGGAGGAAACCCACGCACGCACAGGGAGAACATGTAAACTCCATGCAGGTAGTACACTGGTTGGGACTTGGATTGTTATACTGCAAGGCAGGCTTGCTGACCTCCAAGCCACTGTGCTGCCCAGATAACGTAAATTTGCATTACACATAACAAGGATATTCTTAAAGTGTGTTAATATAGCATAGCTAAATACAACACAAGAGACTTGTGTAAAGGATTAACACATCAGGAGAATGCTAAACACTTGCAGAATGAGAAGGGAACCTGAGCGAAACATTTTGGGGGAAAAAAAGTCCCTCCTTTCTTAAGGAGTTCTCACCTAATTTGGAGGCTGGAAGGGTCACCGACTGTATAAAGTGCCTTATCTTGCTTCCCCCGATCGAACGTTTTGTGGCACATGCTTCAAATGCTACAGTAATGCAGTACAGTGGTGATTGGATGATTTCACACCTAATCAATCTCTTTTACATATTTTTTTTAATGTTTTCAAGAGAAGAACAAGACACAATGCAGTACGTTACAAAGCGAGTTGTAGATGGTATGCACACATATCTTAGAATGCATATGAAAGCAGATGTATAAATTTGTTGTTTTCTTGGCTCAGTGAGACAGACACTAACCCAGCTATGCATCATTATTGCATTTTGTGACCCATAGGACCAAAGTCAAAAAAGAACAGATAGGGAGGAAAATCAATAGAAAGAAGTAAAAGCATAGAGGGAAAGCAGGGGAGATGGGATACGGGGAGGAAGGTGTTACCCGTGGCCTCCTTCCCAGGAAATGACTCTACAATGTGATTATCTCTTCAAAGGCCTCCAGTTTATCTTTTGCTATGGTAATGAGTTTCCCATTGACCATGGTCCATGATGATCTATGTTTAACTTACACAAGGGCTATGGTTCCAATCCATCTCCTTTGCCGAAGAGCAGTTGGCTTAGTGTCTACCATAGACAAGAATTGGTCATCCAGTCTTCTTGAAATTTTAATTTCATGCTTATGACCATCATGTCATTAGCATTATTACTAAATTGATTATTTTCACTCTAGCCTGCGTTCACCACAAGTGCCCAACCAGGTCGGGGGAAGCCTCTACTTTTTTAAATTCCACTGATCCTGATTAGGTATTTGAAGTGAACACAAGCTATACCTTTACTAAGGGAGGTTAGTATATTTATGAATAACTGCTAACAGAGGCCTAAAGGTGCTCTTCATTGGAAAACATTTATTCACCATGATTGATAAATGTGGAAAATGTGCATATATCAGGATAGGCATGTGTGATAAACTGATGCACAAAATGGTTAACACTAAATATTATGAAAGGGTATATCATCTAAAAAAAAAGTAGAGGAGCACTTGTATAGGATAACATGAAAGTATGTATAAAAATTGAGAATGTGTAAAAAAATTGGACGCAGTATTTGCAGTAACTTTCCTGCATGCTGGACACCTTTTACACCAAATAGTAAAATACGTTTAGACAAAACACTTTTTGTGAAGACAGCAGGTGGTACATACTGGTGCACAGTATAAGCTATTTTGGTACAGTTGTGACCATTTACTGGAAATAAGTCATTAATACATAGCAGATCCCAAAATCTGAAGGAGTTTGACCAACTTGCTGTGCTTTTTTGGCTAATGTGGGAACAGTTAAGCCTGCATTGGCTTTCCCCGCTTAATGGAAATTATGGGTAGATGGCTCAGTCAGCACTGGGCATGTTTACATCTGTGTATTTTAACAGGAAGATCTCCAAAGGGTTTAATCGTTCATATCTCTTATTGATTAATGAGACACTGGGACTCGTGCTATAGAAATCAGGGACACGGTTGCTGGCCGCCCTGTACGGTGACTTTGGCACTGATGTAGTGGTAATCAGGAACACTATTTTTGGCTTACACTGGTCTGGTGACACTGGGATCGGTGTGGTGGTGATCAGGAACATTGTTTCTGGCTTATGTTGGTCTTGTGACACTAGGACCAGTGTAGTGGTGATCAGGAGCGCTGTCGCTGGCTTTCACTGGTCTGATGACACTGGGACTGGTGGGGTGGTGATCTGGAACATTGTTTTTGGCTTACTCTAGTCTGGTGATACTGGGACTGGTGTGGTGGTTAACAGGAACATTGTTGCTGGCTTACCCTGGTCTGGTGATACTGGGACTGGTGTGGCGGTGATCAGGAACACTGTTGCTGGCTTACACTGGTCTGGTGATACTGGGACTGGTGTGGTGGTGATCATGAACACTGTTGCTGGCTTACACTGGTCTGGTGATACTGGGACTGGTGTGGTAGTGATCAGGAACATTGTTGCTGGCATACCCTGGTCTGGTGATACTGGGACTGGTGTGGTAGTGATCAGGAACACTGTTGCTGGCTTACACTGGTCTGGTGATACTGGGACTGGTGTGGTAGTGATCAGGAACATTGTTGCTGGCATACCCTGGTCTGGTGATACTGGGACTGGTGTGGTGGTGATCAGGAACACTGTTGCTGGCTTACACTGGTCTGGTGATACTGGGACTGGTGTGGTGGTGATCAGGAACATTGTTGCTGGCTTACACTGGTCTGGTGATACTGGGACTAGTGTGGTGGTGATCAGGAACACTGTTGCTGGCTTACACTGGTCTGGTGATACTGGGACTGGTGTGGTGGTGATCAGGAACACTGTTGCTGGCTTACACTGGTCTGGTGACTCTGGCACTGGTGTGGAAGCGATCATTAAACCTGTTGCTGGCTTACATTGGTCTGGTGTGGTGGTGGTCATCATGGCCAACTTTCTAGCTATTCACATAGTCTGCTATCTTTACTTACCTTACCAGCTGCAATTCAATCAATGGGTGGCCCTGTCAGCCGTATCCCACTCGACATCCCTTGACTGAATCAGACCAATCAGAAAGCAGTCAATGTTTGGATATTTTCGCAGCCGGCTGGGTCAGCTATCAAAATACAATAGCCACAGCTCTAGATTCCTCCATCCGTGCTGGATAGCATAGATGACATATTTGTTCCTCCATATAATAGTGTATGGTCAGCTTAAGTTTTTTTTTTATTAATATTTTCATATAATTGGGCAGTTTATAAGAGGGGAACCGTTCTGTCATTGCTGCATAATGAAATTGTGTAACATTGATTCCATAATCTTTCAGCAATTTGTCATTTGAGTGCGGATAGTTGGCTCAGGTGGCAGGTGTGGTGAAAAACCGCTGCCATGGCCGGGTGCTCTGTGATCCTCCTCAGTATGATCATCAACACTGTAATGGCAAAAGGAAAAAAGGGACAATTGGCTCATCAGTGTAAAAATCAACGCTAATGAATTCCATCAAACTAAAGATGATCAATAGTAGAATTTACTTTGACATTTTTAGTTTTAGAAACATTCATTTGATTTTCTAACCCTTACCTGCATGCTCAAAGTCTTGTATTGAATGTAAAGTTGCATTCCCGTCACACTCTGGCCATGCTGGAATTACTGACTCCTGTGCGCATGCGCGGGATGATATCTTTCCAACTGGCCAATCAAGAGGCCAGAAGCTCAGTAGCCGGGGAAAAAATGACAGCAGCTGTCAAAGGATGTAACCGCTGCATCGGTGGAAGGTGGTGGTTTGTATTTTTGAGAGTTTAGTTCTGCTTTAAAGAGGAAGTAAACCCTGATGGGTTTTACTTCCTCTTTTTTCCCCTGCAAAGTAAAAGCATAATGGGCTAGTATGCATCGCCGAGCACTCACCTGCAAACGAAGCCTGCGTCGTCCCCGCTGGTGGCCGCATCCATCTTCACCCCTCTTCCTTCCGGGGCCGTGGACTCCGGCTCTGTGACTGGCCGGAGTTGCATGACATCACTCCCGTGTATGTGCGCGAGAGCCATCAGTCATGGCACTTGCTAGTGAAGAAACGGCACACCGTGGCGTTTCTTCACGGTGCATGCGCCAATGACATCATAGGCGCACTACAAGGTAAATATCTCCTAAATGCCGCATGTGTAAGCCTTATTATAGGCTTACCTATAGAAGTTGCACAGAGGGGTTTACAACCAATTTAAGTAATACCGACATGTCCACATAGAATGAGATATCCATCAAAGTGCAAGTGATTCCACTCAGTACACATAAGCAGCTAAGTAATGCTTCGATTCACGTTGTGCCACATTATTAGGAACATGGCATTTTTAAAGCCATAACTGAGGAAGAGGTCAGAATGCCTGACACTTTTAGGGCTCGTTCATACTATTATACTGTGTGAGGTTGAAGATAGGGTTGCCACCTGTCCGGCATTCACCCGGACAGTTTGGGTTTGGAATCATGCGTCCGGGTTTCAGACCACCTGAAACCCGGACACATTATTCAGGCCGGACTATGGCTTCCCAGCAGGGTTGCTGGCTGCAGTTGTGTAAGCCAAGAGTGTCTGTTAAGGCCCATACACACGATCAGACTTTTTGACAACAAACATGCAAATTACCTGTTTTAAGGCAACATCCGACCGTGTGTACGCTCCATCGGACAAACTTTTTCGGACAAATGTTGGCTGTGCGAACAAACTTTCCTGCAACAAAAGTCCTACGTCGGCTAGTCCGATCGTGTGTGCACAAATCCATCGGACTTTAGTTCAAAGTACAAACACGCATGCTCAGAACCAATGCAAAAGATCAGACAACAATACAGAAGTTGTCCAAGGGTGGCGGTAATGAGCTGAAAAACCACATGATTTGGTGAAAGTTGGCTGAAAAAGTCCTGCCGTGTGTATGCATACCAAGTTCACGGCCAATGCCCTTTGCACAGAAATCCAAGGAAAAGTTTGTTTGAAGTCTGACCATGTGTACGAGGCTTTACACTCTCATTTACACTGCCCAAAGCCAGCACTAACAATCCCCCCCCCCCACACACACAGAGGGGAGAGGAGATCTACTACCGCCTCTATCCCTCTGTGTCTGCTCACTCTCCAATCCCTGGAGCTGTGCCTCAGAAATGGAAAGTAGGGGTCGGAAATTTGAAGTCCAGCACCCTCAAATACATCTGGATGAGAGGTGCTGACTGCCAAGGGGTGAGTGAGCTCACCATCCATCCTTGTCTGTGACTGTCACCCCCCTTTTCTCTCCTGCCATTGAGTGAGTACACTAAGGTAAATCTGGGTTCTCAGAGCACCCCTTACATCAGAGTTCCCCTTTACACCAGAAGCCACAGTGTCCCTCCCTCACATCAGAGTTCTCAGTGTTCCCCCTTAAATCAGGGTTCCCAGAGCATCCCTCTAGTTAGAGTCCCCAGAGTTCTCCCTTACATCAGAGTCCGCAGAGTCCCCCCCTCCCCACAGTGTAGGGGAACTCTGCGAGTTTAGATAATAAAGGGAAATCTGTGGATTCAGATGTAAAAGGGGAACTTTGTGGATTTAGATGTAATGGGGGACTCTTGTGATTAATTTCATATGATTGGAAATTTTATTTAATTGCAAAATATACAGTATGTATAGTATATACTATAAAAAAAAAAAATTGCTGTGCGCCGCTAAAGTGTTTGGGTTTGACTTGAAGAAAAGGTGACAACCCTAGTTGAAGATGTTGTCTAACTCACTAGAAAGGTGCATTTTGGGCAGCCCACCACAGCAAACATCTGCCAGCAAGGTGCATTGGGGGGCCATTCAGAATGAACAGCACAGCATTGTGGTAAAGTGTAGACCGTGAATTACCGCAGCACATTAATGTGAATGGGCCCTTAAAATGATACAGCAAATGAAATGTGAGATGGATGCAGGGCCCGAGGAGACGGGGATTGTGTAGGAGGCAGAAACTCTCCGGTTGCTATGTGAGGGATTTCAAGCAAGGATCAACTGTTCGCTTAAAGTGGAAAATAGCTTTAAGACATGTCTGCCTATTATTTGTTGATCGGGGCCTGAACTGAAGTCTGTGAGAGATGTCATTTCCTGTTGTTCTTTCCCATGAGGTTGTTGGTTGCATGATTTCCAGCCTTAGGAAGTGCTGAGGGCTGCCTTTTAAAGGAGTCTTGGTGATGGGGAGAGAGAGGAGGCAGTGAGTGTTTGCAATGAGTCACCCTCAGCCTGTGATCCAGTTCCTGAAAACATAGCAGCTGCTGTGAGCACTGAGCACAGCCTAAACTGCACATGTGTGGGTGGATGGATGTTCTCCCCCATCTGATTACTTGCTCATGTGTTTCTGCTTGTGGGTCAGCCTTTTGATTCATCTCTATTCACTTTGTTAACTCTGCCGTTCCAGGAATGGAAGTCATTGCGAAAAGATGTTCATCGTTATTTTTGGGTTGTGAACATTTGACTATTGCTTAAAGCTGGTCATACACTGATCCAAACCCCACCAGATCAGGAGAGATTGGCTATATTTTGATCAATGTGCGGCCGTCTTCACTTCAGAAGTCGATCCTTTGATGACTTCTGTCAAAAGGACAAGCTGAAAAATGTTTTTCGACCAGCAGTTGTGACCAATCTACTGCAGCCCCTAATCAGTGTATTCTGACAGCAGCCGGTCCCGATGTCTGAGTACCTGGTGTTTTTTTTTGGGGGGGGGGGGGCAAACAACCATCTACCCCCCCTCCCAAGTGGCACCCACCCCCCCTGCTGTTTTTCGGTCGCTCCGGCACTTACCCCATCGTGGTGGGCAGCGGCTCGGCTCTGAGTGTCCTCTTCTCCATTGCGGCTTCCAGCTCCTCCCCTCCTCCTCCTAGGCGTCCAAAAAGATCGCCTGTTCAGGGTGACCGGTGTCAAACCCGGTGTCAAACCATGGCTGGTTATTGTATTTAGGCAGCCACTGCACCCATGGCTGCCTGAATACCCAAAAAGTGATTGTATTTGATAGGATGCAGTCACTGTTAGAAGAAATAGAACACTAAGCATGTACTCCCACTGTCTCCATAATGCCGGATGCCAGGCTGGAAAGGGGTTTGTTCATGCTCTGAGCACACTGAAGAAACAACATACTCACAGTGTGCAGTCTCTAGTCAGGGACTGTTGTTGTGGTCACTTGTGGAATAAACATTTGTACATCGTGATGTCATTGGAGTGAGGCTGTATATCATTTATTCAGAAGGCAATCACTGTTCAGCTGCCATTATTTCACCCAGCTTAGTCAATTTTTGGTGCTTGCAGGGTCACCCACTTCCCGAATTTCAGCTGATTCCGCAGGAGTTGGCTGAAATTTAAACTGTGTATGGCTAACATACACAGAGAGAGATTCTGTCAGCCAAAGAAGCTATTGCTTATACTGAAAAGCTGGGTATACACTTATAGAATTTTGGCCAGAGTTCCCCAGAGAGTTGATGGTTGTACCTAGGTCCCACCAGTTTCCACCAGTTCTGTGCTGATGGCACTGCTGGACATCTTCTGATGTCAAAGGGAAGTACGCATGATGTGTCTTTATCTGCTGCATTAAGTTTCCTTGGCCGACCGCTGTTTACGGTCCTCAGTGTTGCCTTATAAGAGCTTGAATAGCACATCTTGAAACCCCAGTCTGCTTTGAAACTTTTGACTGGAAGAGACCTGATGCAGTATAACTACCTTGTGTCTCGTTGTGCTCAGCCTTGCCATGGTGTATGACCTGTGACATGAAACTGTCTTCCACAACCTCATGTTGGTAGCAGAGTATGGCTGTTCCTCACCCAGTTTAAAGCCTCCTACACAGCTGTTTCTATTTCAGTTAATGACTGTGTTTCAACCATCATATGAAATTGATGACCATTAACACCTGTTTGGTATAAATGGTTAATCATACATCTGACTGTAATCCTAGAAATCCCTGACTTTGTGCAAGTGTACAAAGTGTGCAAGTGTAAGAATTGATGCTGACCTAAACCAAAGGGTATTCACACTACCACGTTGGACTGGTATGGAACACAGAAAATCGCATCTTCCATTTCAGGCCGCTTTTTCCAACTAGCCATCAAGATGATGTACATACTTTTGGCCTACTGGCATATAGAGACTGCACCCTGGTTCTAAAATAGGCTCTGATGAAGAGGTCATCCTCGAAACGCGTTAGCCAACTCTAAATACTTGCCTCAACATGGGCTCATGATATTCCTAACCCATTTTTAAATTTTCATGTTTTTTATATTTTGTCACCTGTTTGCATGATACGTAGTATTGGTATTATTCAACTGCTTTTATTTGCTCTTTATTTCCTCCGAAATAAATTTTATATGTTTTGATGTAAGCTTGATCACGCGCCCTTCATCCACCACTCTCCACTTAGGCAGAAATATTTGCTCCTTACATGTTTGTTTTTCACTTCCTGTTTAGTAATACAGCAGACTGTTGTGCCCCTATCTCCTGACTTGTGTAAGTTTAGGTATTTTAAAACTTAAAATATGTGTATGCTTTATATGTAATCTCTGCAGCAATACACTCTGCGTGAGAGAACGTTTAATACAGATAGGTGACAGAGAGTCTACGCATGGACTAGATATACAATTGTGATAAAATGCATAAGCAATCAGGTAAAAAATAGAAAATATACGTAAAAAATACTTTGAGATGAATGTAACATTAATAGAGTATAGCCAATAAAAATGTACTGCTCCTACTAACCCAGATAATACCCGATTATAATACTTGGATTAGTTTCAGCATTATAAAACTTTTGTATTTGAAAGGCCTAAGGGTGCCTATAGATATGCAGATCGTGTAGACTTTAGGTTCAAGGTATTGTTTACATAGCCTAGTTGGTTTCTCAATTTGCTCAGATTGTGTTCTTTATAATAAACTTTCACACTTTTGTTGGCTCTTTATAGGTTTCCTTGAGCTATACATTTTTATATGCTCTCATGGAAAACCTTGTTCTTAATGTTTTTATCTCTTCCTCAGTTTGGTACATTTTGATACATGGTAGATAGAGCTGCACGATTAATAGTTAAAAAAAATCACAATCTCGATGCAGAATTTCGATTCATTCATGTAGCAAGTGTAGAGTGTTCTCTGCTCACTCAGCTGTCAAAAGAAAAAAAACGGGCAGCCTGCCAAGTTTTTCACAACATTGTCTGTGCTAGTAGATACCTATAAACATTGTAACTTTCTGTTCTTAGATCAAAGGAATGAGCTTCATCTGTAAATGAGGGAAGTTTAACCACCTAAAGACTAAACCTTTTTCTGACACTTGTTTCTTACAAAGTTAAAATCAGTATTTAAAATAACAAGATAATAAATAGCCCAATAAAAGAAAAAAAATACAGTGTTTGCTTCAATATTCACCTTCAATTCAGAGATCGCCTCTGCAGTGTTCTTTAGTGCTGCTAGATATGCTTAGTCTGATGGCCAGCGTCCTCCAATCTGGTTCCTCTGAGCCCAGGTTGTTCTTGACCTGCTCCAGTGAAAGGAGAAGTAGCAAAGTGATGAGCTTACATGAACTGATTGGCTCCTTGTGCTGCTTCTTTTTCTCATGCTTTAGCCCAGTCTGTCCACCAGAAGCCAGTCTAACAACCAACTTGTGCTGAAGGAACATGCTGGAAAACCAGCATTCGATCAGCCAATGGCTGCAGCACTGATCAGTGTATTCTGGTGGGAAGTGGGAGGGACCATCATTGCTTGTGCTGGTACTAGAGTTGCCACCTCATCCCTTTAAACCCGAACACCTTTGAATTACCGGTACACAGGTTTTGAGGCTAATTAGATGCAGATAAGGCACCAAGTGAGTTTGATTACCACCTTAATCAGCCACAGAACCTTTGTAATTAATATATGTTCGGTTTTTTAAGGGATGAGGTGGCAACCATAGCTGGTACGGTGATCTGAAAGGTTTTTTATTCATTCAACCCAGGAAAAAAAATGTACACTTTGTACCGGGCTTTAGAGACCCCTAGTGTTTTTACTAACGTGGCCCAAAAGTTTTTTTGAAGCTTCAACTTTTCTGGCCCTGTTGGCTATCTGTCTCCTTGGTTCTGTCCTTCTTGGCCTAAAAGCAAATTACAGCCGGCGTCTAAGTATTTCAAGTCTTTTGTATTGCTGGGTATGGGGGCACATGGCTCCCTGACTCTTTATATGCCTGCCAGCTGTTCCGCTGTTCTAACTGGCTCCTGATAATGACATTTGTTTGTCCATTCCTGGGTTGGTCTAACAAGGTGTAAAGATAGTAAGCAGTGAAGAAGCTGAAGAAGTGGAATGTCACTGCTATGCTGCAGAACAGGGAGCCTAGTTTTCTGATGAATAGGAGCAGGATTTGGTGATCTGTTTAGTCCGGAATACAGCTGCCCCCACGCAGCTTCTCTCTGTCTGCTTCCTAACTTGGCAGGGCGGTTGCAAATTTTATCTGCTTGATAAACTTCTGCAACAAAGGATGAATGATTAACTGGACAGAGGGAGCGGTCTGGACAGGAAATGACTGATAAGCAGTTCATTGAGTACTTCTGCAGATTAACTCCCACACTGCCAAATATAAATGACTGAATTCGAGAGCATTAGTCTCCATTTTATCCTTATCACTTAACCTACTGTAACTCACTATGTCTGTAAATATTTAACAATGGGCAGCTGTAATACAGTCATTAATATGGTTCTAATTGGAGACCAACCTCTACCAGTTTGGTTTGTGGTTAGTAACTATAAATTTCTGCGATGGGTCAAGTTCATTACATTTTAGGTGTTTCAAGTATACTATCAGGTTCGGTACTGCATAGATGTTCAATATCTGTAATAAAAAAAATCAAAGATAAATATACCATTGAAATTAATAAATCACGTGTATACAGTTTGTATGATTGTTAATATAGGAATTATAAAAAGAAAATATAATGTTAAAGTTGTATCTAAACCCAAAAGCAAGACATGAACATATGGCAGCTTACCTTACCACCTGTAGATCAGTGTTTCTTAACTGGGGTGCCATTTGGGTGCCACGAGCTCAGGACCCAGTTTGCCCTGGATCAGTGTCATGAGTTGCTATGGTGTGGGCCGCCATCACCATAACAACCAATGACGCTCCAGGGTAGTTTGCATGTCATCATTCGTTGCTATGGTCGTAGCGGCTGGTCCACCTGCCATGGCAACTCCTGACGCTGATCCATGGCATGCTGCCTGCAGGGGCATCCAAGCATTCAGGAGAGGATGGAAGTCTTGGTTTCTCCAGACCTGCTCCACATCCTGCTCTCTGCAGCACTGCTGCAACCCAAAATGTAGGGCTCTGATGTGAAGAAGGAGCTTTGTGATGGGGGGACTCTGACATGAAGGGAAGGATCTGACATGATGGAGGGACCTACGATGGGAAGGTGGGCTTCTAGTGTGAAGTTCATTTCATCAATGCAATTGTGTCCATCATCCGAGGCTCAGGTTTCCCCCTGATAAGTAATGTTTACAATTTTTACATTTTAGATCGGGATGCCTGTGGATTTTGCATACTTTTAAAGGGTGCCACGACTGAAAAAATTTGAGAATCTCTGCTATAGATTTCTGAGAAGTTCATTAAATTTGTTATTTCACGTATGCCATCAAGCTCAATAATGCATAGATGCTCATTATTATAGCTAAATATAACATTGAAATGAATAATTTACATTTATACAGTGTATCCGATTGTCAGTGTGGGAATTAAAACAGCAAATAAAAATATGCATGAATAGATGTGAGATGGGTCATATGACATACTCTATGGTTATTTCCGTGGCCTGATCTAGAGACCTTCCATTGTATGGGGTCCAGGTACACCTCTGCCTTCTCTGTATTGCTTTGTAGCCAGCTGGAAGTAGTTGCCAGTCAATAGCTTTTTATAGGCGTTCCACTGACATCGGCTTTGGTGCAGAGAAGTCAGAAGCTTTCCAAGGCCCAAACTTTGCAGCGGAAGATCTCTGGATCAGAGGCATAGAAGATGGCATCATTATGCCACGTACACACGGGCAGACTTTTCGATGGACTAGGTCCGGTGGACTTTTCAAAGGACTTTCTGACGGACTTTCGAATGAACGGACTTGCCTACACACGATCAACCAAAGTCCAACGGATTCGTACGTGATGACGTACGACCGGACAAAAATAAGGAAGTTCACAGCCAGTAGCCAATAGCTGCCCTAGGGTCGTTTTTTGTCCGTCAGACTAGCATACAGACGAGCAGACTTTTTGACCGGACTCGAGTCCGTCGGAAAGATTTGAAACATGTTTAATTTCTAGGTCCGTCGAACTTTTGGGGAAAAAAGTCAGCTGGAGCCCACACACGATCTAATTATCCGACGGAGTCCGGTCCGACGGACCAAGTAAAGCCGTAAAGTCCGGTCGTGTGTATGCGGCATTATACTCACCTCACACCTATCCAGAGATATTTCGGTTCTGGACTTCTTGCCATTAGACAGGCAGATCTCTCACCTAGCTGGCTACTGGGATAAAATCTGCCCATCCTCTAAACCTATTGAACTGGTAGGACACTGTCTTATATGGAGGGAGATGGAACAATTTTGATAACATGGTGGATATTACTGTCAGTGATAACAAGGGCTTCTGATACTAAATGTCAAAATGTATTTAAAGCTAAAAGGTTTATTTTTAGTCTTGGATTTAGTGGTGAAGAACACCTTGTCAGGTTTTTATTGCCGTATCCTCATTTGGGAGATTAACTCTCCCTATTTATTCCATTGTAACAGGGACTGCAAGTGGAGAAACATCCAAGCTTTTTAGTTGTTACCAAATTAGTTATAAAAATTAGATTTTTTAACTGGGAGCACTTCTTTTAGTGACATCTTTCTAAGGCCCTATTCACATCTGCAGCTCTCATGAATACAGTTTTTATCGCGTTGACACGTGTAGGGCGGCCCATTCATTTGAGTGGGCTGCCCTTTGTGTGACAAATGCGCCAAAGAAGCTCCTGCATTTTTTTTTGGTCGTTGAGCTTCGCATGTTTTTTAACGCTCATTTTGGCATATTTGTTACGTTCGAAAACGCGCGCCTGTTGGCTAAGTTTGGGGTGCCATTAACAATTAACCAAGCATGATGTGTGGTTTTCGAGTGTTTCAGAAATGTGCAGATGTGAATGCAGCCTAAGAATACTTCCCTCACTGTTCCTGTCTCTTCTAATTGTATACATAGTTTAGGAAGTAAAGAGAAATCTTTCCAATTGATTATAGATGGCAAAAAAAAAAAAAAGCCCTGACAGGGTAACCCTTCTCTAATCCTATTTTAAATGGGAAAAAGTTTTGGCTTTAGATATTCCTAAACTCGTATACTGCCTGAAGGGAATTAGAACTATAAAACAGTTTTTTACAAAACATAGTACAGAAGCTTTGGGGCAAATTATCCTCATGAATATAATTTATATGATGGATAGAACGGACATCATTTATCACAGATGATTAAACGCATGTATGATTGTACATAATAGAAGCATTGATACTGAGGGCAATAAACTAGCTTGGCGCTGCACATGTCCTCCAGAAAGACAGAGGCATATGTTCACCATTGGCTGATTTTCTGCCTTCCAAGTAAGCTATTTTAGCCACAGTTTTATATATACTATGTCCTATGTCCAATTAATAAAATGACTTTAAATTTTTTTTTTAAATGTCCGTTTAGGTGCCAACACCTAACTAGCACTGCCAGTCTTAAAGTATATATGTAAAGCCAGTCGTTAAAATCAAATATATGTTTGAATATGTCAGTGCAATTTCAGAGTTGTTTTTAATTCTGTTAAAGTGATTGTAAATGTAAATAAAAAAAATAACAAACATGTCTATAAAACCTCCTCTTTTTGGGTCACCCTCCGGCGTTCCTGGCCCCTCCCCTCGGTCCAGTGCCCCCATGGGAAGCAGGACTTGGCCACGCCTCGTCACTGGCTTTGATTGACAGCACTGGGAGCCAATGGCTCCCAGTGCCCCAGCAAAACCAGCGAGACTCCGAAGTGAGGGGAGAGAAGAGCTGTAGACGTGCACAGCGCTGGATCGAATGAGGGCTCAGGTAAGTAAAAGAGAGGGTGAGGGGGGGATGCTGACACCTAAACATTTTTTACCTTAATGCAGGGAATGCATTAAGGTAAAATGTTTAGACTTTACAACCACTTTAAATCTGAAGCTTCTGTTAAAGCGGGGGTCCACCTATCTATCGTTTTTTTTTTTTTTAGTTCATTCACAAACTTTTCTTCTCAACATTACATACTCGCATATTGTGTGTAATATGCCCGCCTGTGTCAGATTTCGTCGGAAAGAATAACTTATATTATTCACTGCAGGCGGTTTCCATCTTCATTGTGGGCATTTGAAGCCCACAAGCATTTATTTCCTGGATGTGGTGAATGCTGTGCTCCCAGCATTCACTGCTCGTTCCCGCACATGCTCAGTGGCATCCTGGGAAGCCTGAGACTAGCTCCCAGGATTCTGTGCGGAGTCTGGGAGAGGCTAGAAACACGCCTACTCCCACGGGAGGAGAACCAGGAAGTGCAAAGAAGAATAGAAAAATAAAATGTAATTACGGCGATTTAAATTTTTTTAAACGGCATGTCAGCATCTAGGCAAGGAAGAGAATACATACAGATATTGTTCAAAATTTGGGTGGAACCCCGCTTTAAAGTGGACCTTCACTCCCCAGATATACCCTAGATTAGGGTTTCTCAACTAGAGTTCCATGGAACCCTAGGGTTCCTCCAGAGCTTGCTAGGGGTTTCTTGAGCAATGAGCAATTTTTGCCTCTCATATAAGTTCCCACTGACACCATTGGCCTATCAGATAAGTTCCCAGTGACCACACATGTAGGGAGAATTCTTCCCACTGACCATCGCACTATTGTATCATGAGTTAGACCCCTTTCACATTGAGGAGTTTTTCAAGTGCTTTGGCGTTTAAAAAAGCTTCTAAAAAGCTCCCGAAAAATGCTTCTCATTAATATCAATGAATTCTCCTTTGTGTTGAAAAGGTTGGAAAGCCTGCCCTAGATCCCTGCACTCCCCTGCTTTGCAATAAAAAATGGCATTTTTTGTTTACTTTTTAAAACTTTTTGACCACTCCTGGACGCCCCACTCACATAGTCTCTTGCAGCCTTCTGGAATATTCCTGTCCCCATAACCCAGGAGGCGGCATGAGTGGGGACACACAGTGGTCAGTGAGTGGATCTGGCGGTGTTTCGTCTGGGGGGGGGGGGGGCTGGCTGCAGAACCTGTAAGGGACAGCCAGCTCAGAATAGAAGGCTGTGTGGCATCCGGGCTTTGGCAGCGGATCAGAAGATCACAGCAGCACAAAATTGAATTTGCTGGGCAGGTGAGTATGTTTTCTGGTGAGAAGATAGGGGACAAAAAGGGGTGAAGTTCCTCATAAGGCCCTGTCCACATTTAGGCATTTTGTAGCTTGAATCTCAAAAACGCTCAACATGCAAAAACCTATTGTTTTTAATAGCTCTTGTTCACATCTGAATGTCCTTTCGCTTGTAGCAAAACGCCTGCTGCTCAAAAAAGTACATGAGCTACTTTTCAGGCAGAATTGTGGACAGCACAGTGGCTAAGTGTATAGCACTTCTGTCTAGCAGCACTAGGGTCATCAGTCTGAATCCCAAACATGGCATCACATGCCTGGAGTTTGTATGTTCTCCCTGTGCCTATGTGGGTTTCCTGTGGGTACTCCGGTTCCCTGCCACACTCCAAAGATATGCTGATAGGTTAATTGGCTCCTGTCTAAATTGGCCCTAGTATGTGTATGTATGACTGTGAATTAGATTGTGGGCAGGGACTGATGTGTATGTTCAAAATGTGTGTAAAATGCTGCGTAAGTTGACAGCGCTAGTGATGTATTGTATTATATTCTTTTGTTTCCAAGCATGTGTGGTCTTGGTCACACAATTTTTTTTTGTACAAATACTATACTAATTATGCGAAAATCGTTCGTTTTGTTAAAGTACGAGAAACATTTTTCATGCTTGTCCCTTTGGATATTTTCACATGAACTATCGTGATCGGCTCTCGAAAGCTGTGTTCTAATGGTCAGATTATCGGGCGATTGCTCCGAAAGGGGTATCCGTGTGCACTAGGACCAGGGCTTTTTTCAGCGGGAATGTGGGGGAACGTAGTTCGGGCACCTCCACAAATGAATGTATTTTTTGGTAAGGATTGCTGGGGTGTGCTGGAGGGTCTATTGATGCTGGCTGCTGGGGATCTGTTGTCATTGTTGGGAGTCTATTTTTGTGGGGGGGGGGGGGTCTATTGTTATTGCGCAGGTCTATTGTTGCTGGCAGGGGGTCTACTGTTACTGGAAAGATCTACTATTGAGGGAGAGGGCTACTGTTGCTGGCTGCTGGAGGATCTGTTGTTGCAGGTGGGGTCTATTGTTGTTGGGGTGGTATTTTGTTGCGGGGGGCAAGGTCTGTTGTTGTGTGGGGGGTCTATTGTTGCTGGAGGGTCTACTGTTGCTGGGGTGGGGTCTATCAAATTCCATACAAATTACTTAGTAGCACTAAATGATACTTGGTTTTGTATTCTCTAAAAGGGAAGATTTTGGGAAGTGGGTAGGGGTTGGAGCCAAGAGACAGTGCTCAGAGGTGGGTAGGGGGCAGAGACGAAGGGTGACTCAGGAGGAGGGAGTTCCTGCACCTATTTTCTGAGAAAAAAAAGCCCCGACTAGGACATTAGGTGCGACTGGAGCCTTAAAGTCATACATGTTGATCTTGCCATGAACTGCCTTGTTCCTTCCTGCTCTCCTAGTTGTGATCCTGTGGTTTCACCCTGTTGCATGTGTAACAGGTTGGGACTACAAGAAGTCTCCATGTAAATTGTAAAAACTTAAGAAAAAAAGTTTCTAATGATACAGGTCCCCATGTATTCATTTATCAAACCAGTATTATACACATTGAATTGAGCTGTGTTGCAACAGCTATTGCATCCTGCTGGTCAAGCTCAAAAGATAAGAATAGAAATAAAGGTGAAGTTAAATCTGCTCATATTTATCTTCCTGGGTTCTTCTCTCTATCCTTCATCAACATGCTAATTTTAATTCTTAATTAAATATTTTCCTTTTCATTGCATAGCTTATTTCAGGCCAGGGTGGATTTGATTTAAATCAAGTCGATTTAAATCACAATTTAAATCACTAGTAAAAAGGCTTGATTTAAATCAACTCGATTTTTAAAGAGCAACTGTCATCTCTGTCCGCTGCGGCTCCTCCTCTGACCCGCCGTTGACTCACCGACAGTCCCATTCACTTTAATGAAACAACAAGGTGAGGGACATGGCGGCAGCAGGTGAGTGGATGCCCGCTTACATGATCCAACCGTGATGGATCTGAAATGACAGGTGCTCTTTAAATGTAAGGGCTTATTCTTGCTGGTAGTTAGAAGCTTTATTATTTGCAAACAAAATGAAGATTTCCTATTTAGAGTAATAAGCTGTCAGGTTAGTAAAACATCGTTATCAGAACCGATTCAGTCATACAGTTTGTAGTGTACATAGATTTGCAAAACAATGGGATAAAGGAATGTTCCTGGACTTTGTTTAATCTCATGGTTACTGTGAAATTGGGCAAATGCATCAATGCAGTGCATGTTATCTCAGCTTGCAGAGCTTGGATTCATTGAATGAGTTTACGAAAAATGTAAATGCTGCATAATATACGGCCTCATGCTACATAACTAAGCT